>NC_071114.1:17515000-18115000 GCF_024256425.1 Clarias gariepinus | reverse complement strand
TCCTCCTGTCTTTTTGTCTCTTTTCTGCTTTTTGCCAGGCTTCAAACAGCTATTTATGTGTCCCACAGTAATTGTGTCACCGGCAGAATCTGCTTGATTTCTTTTCCGTTTTTCATTTTGCATGACAATGGAGCTTTTCAGCAGCTGCCTCTTTTACACACACACACACACGCATACACACACACCCACGCACACACATTAGGAACCCTTTGAGACAGAGATATTTCATCTCATGCCTGTTTGGTTTGGATACTTTGTGTGTGTGTGTGTGTGTGTGTGTGTGTGTGTGTGTGTGAGAGAGAGAGAGAGAGAGAGAGAGAGAGAGAGATTAAAATAAAGTTAATTAAAAAAATAAAGTTTTTAGATTTCATAGATTTTGCTCAAATTTATTTACTCAAATATTAAGTCATAAACATTTAAACCTCAAGGCTTCTTCATGCAATAAATAAAAAATATATAATAAAATAAAATATGTAAAAATTAGCCATGAATACTGTACAGTTCCTTAAATTTTAATGCTGCAATAATTAAAAAAAATATTGCATTATTAATCCCCCCCTCCTCCTTTAAAAAAAAAAAAAAGAAAGAAAGAAAAAAAAAACATATATTTTAAAACTTGTAAAAGAAAATTCAGTTCTCACTCCAACGGTCAGCGTTGTTTGTCCCATGAGAGAGCACCCAGCTGTTTTTGGGCGGGTTTTCCATCTGGCGTCTCTCCTAACCTTTCCATCCTCCTCTCCGAAGTGGTCCCCCCGCACTCACGCATGCACACAAACACACACGCACACACACATTTCTCATGGGATTTCGGCTGGGCATAAGGCCAACACTCTGTTGCTGTGGCCCTGAAGAGTATGTGGTGTTTATAAAACTGCTTTTATTCAATCTCTACATTCATTTAGATTTATCTTCTGTTGTAATAAATCTAAGTGGCATTTATTTCGGGAATATTTAATTCCCGGATGCCTTTTTTTTTAAATATTTTTTTTTATACAAACTGCTCATCATTTCGCTGAGTGATTTATAAAGCATGCAGCACACCTTAAGCCCTGAGGCGGTGAATGCGTCAACGCACACAGCACCTGGCAGGAGTATTCACCCCCCCAGTACACACATGACCAGCAGTGTTGTGCTGAGGATTAAATAACACATCTTTTAACATATTAACATATTATCTTCGACATAATCTCATTGTTAACTTTGTCCATCATACACTTTGTCCACATATCAACAAGCTCTTAAATTCTCTCATTAAAAAATGTTTTTTGCTCGCACCGCAGTTACAAGTTAACTAATGTAACACACTGACACCTGCACAGCAGTGACTGGGGGGACAGTAGCCTTGAACTTAAAGTACTAAGTGCAACCAACAGAAGTTTTAATATAATCGGAGTGCGGATCATTTTTGATGTTTCATCCTTTAATAAATAATAAATTTTATTTACTGTATTGTTAACAGTATTGTTAAATATTGACACCCCTACATAATCCTTAATCCTGGCCATTTTCTTTTATACACAAGAACACATTTACAGTTCAGCCACTGACTACACCTTCGTGTATAATTGTTTAAATCAGTGTTTTTCAATCCTTCTCTAATACTCAGTTTCTAGACTTGACAAGTATTTCGCTCGCGGTTATTCTTTTTACTAAAATCCAAATTGCACTCCTGAAGGGCTTGTTGAGTCAGATGTGTTAAATTAGGGAGTGTTAAACCCCAAAGTCAGTGAGTCACCTCGACAGGATATGATGGACACTTGAAGGAATCTGACAGCTTATGATGTCACACATGAAAGACAGAAGCACAGGACAACTGTTTTTTTTAAATATTAACAAATATGTATTTTACTAAGAACATGTTGAAACATAACATTTATGAACATTACAAGACATTTATGAACATTCCAAGAGAACTGAAGTTCATCAATATAAATCAGATTTAGAGCACAGTGCAATTTAGGGTTGGGTGATACAGTAAAAATATCACATCATAATACTTAATATGGATTACAATGATTTGTTTTAGTAACAGTTTAAAAAAAAAAATTTTTTTAAGAGCAGAAACACCTAAGTAACACAATGTTAACATTATATAAGTGTTTTTTGTTTTTTTGTATTGGTATTAAAATAGAGTATCAATAATGTTTTCATTTATTCATTCATTCATTTTTACTAGAAATAAGCAAAATATTGTGTTATGTAAACATATAATGTTTACATTAGTTATGGGTTGTTTAAAGTCTAGATTTTATCATGAAGCCTATGAAACCATAAGCAATATTGATATGATATCATCATATCAGCACAAGTGCGGCATTTATCTGAAATGACAGATGGGTGGAAAGCATTCACTCTCTCTTTTCAGTGTTAAACCTTTAGCCTTAAAAAAACATTACAATAACAAAGAAACTCTACATAAAATGTTGGCTACTTTTGATATAGTACGAGTAGTAGTAGTCTGTTTGGTCATTAAATAACCAAATGCACCCCGAGATGGTATGAAGAGGAGCCGTCATATGATTCATCAAGCTCCTTGACCACAGAATATTTAGCAATATGTCAAATATACAAAAGCCAGGATAATTAAACATGGGCATTTATCCAGGCATTTATATCTCTATCCATAAACAACAAAAAAGAGCCGCACAGGGTGAGACAGTGTTAATACATCACTCATTCACTTATCCAGCTGACGCCGGTCTGTTTTTTAAACACACAGCTGAGCCACAGCTTCCGCGTCTGATAAGCACCATGTTGTTTCAGGCTAAATCCCATACCTTCAAGGTTAAACCAACATCTAACACAGTGTTTCCCCATTTCAGTTTATCGTCAGATTCTCAGAATGAAAACCAAAACCCTGCTTGAAAATCAAAGGAGGTGCAAAAATGAGGAAATGAATGGGTAGGATTAAGTTGCCTCGAAAGTGTGTTTGATGTTTGTGTGTGTGCAGAGCTTACAGTCTTACAGAGTTAATTTAAAGTTGAAGAAAAAGTCCACTCTTGATTTATCTCCTACATTCCAAACTGTCTACTTTTTCCTTTCCGAAATGACAACTGCTCCGTTTTTGTACCTTCCAGTATTCTTTCCTTTCATTCTTTCTTTCTTTTTTGCAGTTTTATTTCCCCCACCCCTTGCATTCCTCAGCCAAGGAGAGGACACATTCCCCTGCATTCCTTACGACACTGGACATCTAGTGAGACAAAAAGAGAAAGAAGCAGAGAGAGAAAATCATGAACTCTGAAAAGCTGTGGCATTTCTATAAAAATCCAGTACATTTGACAAAACAAACTTAGGTCATAGTTTCTTTACATTTCTCCCATTTCTGTATAATTTATATTAAAGTGTTATTAAATCCTGGATTCTGATTTCTATAGAGGTATTGGTTATTTACTGGTTTATATTTATAATGCATTTATAGTTTCTATAGCAGCATCTCATTCACAGGGTCTGGTCCATTCATACAGTGACTGGTCCACATAAAATATGTGTAATCTCTAATACTGTTTATTTACAGTAAGTTGTCTTCAGGACAGCAATTGACGCCCAGTTTTCTTTGTATTATTAACTTTGAAAAAATGAGCAGAGGCTGGTAATGAACGACTAATCAGAGCTGCTGTAAAAAGTACAGTAATAGTTTATGTATTTGTCCTCAAATTGCTATAATATAAGAAAAATAAACATTTAAAGACAAATTATTATAAGATAATAATAAAAAAAGGGTGGAAACAGGAAGTTCATTGTATTACAGCACCATATTAGTTATTATTTTCCCATAAAAGCACAATCTGAAGTATTTTATCTCTTGAACAAAACAAAGCTATATTACTATGAGAATGTATCAGTATTACAGTATGTTTAGGCCTGATTTTAATAGATTTGTTATAGCTCATGTTTCACATACTTGTTTGATGTTTAATAATTATATTGCATGTACACTGCATTGATTTCTAAGCATTTTAGAATTTGATACTCTTCTAGTCAAAGTGCTGCTACAGACAAACATTATTCGAATCAGTTATATTCTGTCTGCAAATTCAGCAGTCGTGCTGCCCAGACAGCGAGCCTCACATGGCACCAGCGGGAAACACTTAAATGCTCAAATGAGGCTTCATTAGATGAGCTGTCAGGACCAGAGGCTATAATAAACCTGCAGAAGCTTTTAGAAGCCTGATCCCACTAATAATGATGCACCGTATCATTATCTGTCTGCTTGTAAACAAAGGTTCAGACACAGTATTTGTGCAAAAAACAACAAAAATCTTTGTTGTGTATGCGATAGAATTTCACACACACAAACTTGAGATGGGTATCTGCTGTGAATGTGGAAAAAATAAAGTTTGGCAATTTAAAAACCCAAAAAATCCACTTTGCTATGACAAAAAAAATCCATAATGGAGACATGGTTAATAAAACAGCATTAAAGATAAAACAATGTTCCATATTTAAATAGCGGTTAACATCTGACTGCCAGCGTGGTGTTTGCATAAAAGCATACAAGATATAACTTTTCAAACATTTAAAATAAATACATAAAAAGATTAAAATCTAATAAAACTCCCCAGCTATAAGTTTTAATGGACCCATGGGCTACACTGATGTCTATAAAAGTTTTTTATTATGAGTATATTAGGAGTATCCATATTATTATTGACCTTTACAGATAATTTGGACTTAGTTTTTTGATGGATGGGAAATTAGTTTATCTCTGACCAATCGACTGTTATGAAAATGTCATTACATGATATTAAACATTTACAATTTTGGATTTTAGTTATTTTTTTAATTATTATTTTTTGTTCTTTTAGTTTTTTTTATCAGTTAAATTATAAACATAATTCAACACAAAAATTACAAGAAAGCTATTGTGTTGAATTCTGTATATGCCAATCAGAGAGGCCACGCCTCCTTCACTGGAACTGACACACTAAGGCCATGGCTTATTCACTTAATGACACACCCCTTCACTGGAAATGACACACAGAGACCGATGAGGCCATGCCTCTCTCACTTAGACCGACAAACGGGCTACACCACTTCAACAGACAAAGACAATTTACAGACTCAAGTGTCTTTGTACTTTAACATGTCTTTAACATTTGTAATACTTTAAATTAGTTTTCTTTTGAGGGGCAAAAACATGAAAAATTTTGATGAGCCGTGCTAAATTTCTCGCACACTGGAGCTGCAAGTGCTATTTTAGCATTTACTCTTTACTCCACTTGTCCAGATTATTTTAAGCAGTTGGACTCATTCCATACTCACCAACCATCTTAATTTACAAAGCAGTGTGGAATGAAACACAGCCACTATAGAAACGAACCGATGTGTGTGTCTCAGAATGGCGAGTGTGTGTGTGTGTGTGTGTGTGTGTTTGCACACATTTTTCCTTCTGCACCTCTGTGTATAACCTTTGGTCCGAGTTACGGCAGGAAACCAGAGATTCCGGTTGTTCAGGTCATGTCTGGGAGCAAGGCTGTGTGTGATGAGTTAGCTTTAGTTTCACTGAAATTAGCAGGATGTAATTTCCTACCTCGATTTCACTAAAACTTCACTGAAACTTTCACGAAAGAATTTAGACATTTTTTTTTAAATTTTACAAAGTAAATATTCACCTAATACTGGCTAGATTGCTTTCAAACATCAGTTCGAGAAATTGTATGTCTAGTGGTGTAAATAAATGTTAACAGTAACTAAATTAAAGAAATACTTAGCTATGTAAGTTTAGCTCCACCCCTGTAGTTGTATATGGTCGTATGTTAGTGAGCTAGCAAGTTTATGCTAACAGTATCTGTTGGTTATGTTTACTTTTAAATAAAATTGTGCTAGCAGCTTACGTAGTACATTTTTCTACTATTTTTATAATCATTTCCGCCATGTTTTAACCACTGTATATTTTAACCTTTGTTATGGTTTATTATGCTTCCGTCCAGCTGGGACCATCTTTTCATTGGTCAGTTCAAATTCTACCTAAAAATGCCTACATAGATGATTTATTAGTAATATATTGGATAATAATTATCAGCACATGTCTAAAAAATGACATGATGTAAGCGAGGCACTGCTCATATTGGTTGTGAGCAGAGATTTGCCCTCTCACACCTCTCAGATCTCAGGGGACACAGGGGGTGTGGAGTGTGGACTCCTGGGTCAATAAATCCTATAAACATCAAGTAACGGCTGTCAGTCTGCTCATTTGAGCCATGTTGATCACATCTGCTCCCCAACACACACACACACACACACACACACAAGCCAGGCTGCTTCATAATGAGCAGGTGTAATTACAGCATGCAGGCGCTCGCATCCATCCATCACTGTCACAGAGCTGCTTGATAAATTTGCATTAGCTTGGACAATCCTGTATAAAAAGACATGTGTCAGGATGTCTGGGTCGTCCTTACTAAGCTAAAACAACGGTTGTGAGAAGCCTTTCACAGACAAAATCTGTCTAATAAAGAGGACCTTGTTTGGGTCGAGTCAAGAGCTATTTTATCATACTGTTGAACTCGGACTTATTCAGCTAAATTTGGAATTGTCTAATTACATTAAACTCCTCATTTACAAAACGTCTGGATAATGACAAACCAGAAAACAGTTACCGTTTAATGTTTAACTAATATTTTTTTGCTGCTGGCTGTAAATTAAAGCAACAAACGGAAAGGAGGGAATATAAGTTAGTGATTTTATCAGCAGTAGGAGTTTCTTAATAAACAAACAATTTGCAATAAACAATTCTTTAAACACACAATGTACTTTGTGAACAGGAAGTTTTAGGTGCTGAGCAAGATAATAGGAAAAGATTTGGGTATTCTATGTACAGAAGTAGGGGTGTAACAATACACTCCGTTTATGTTTTGGGTTGTACAATGGTTTCGAACAACGAGGCTTTTAAAAGGATTTGTTTCTCCCGCTTCTGGTCCACAAGGATATTGAATATTGGGATAGAGAAAATAATGCCTTATCAAAAAAAAAGTACAGGTTAGAGAAGGGTACAGATATGCAAGAGAATTTTTTTTCAATCATGCAGGCAATAATAGATAGATAGATAGATAGATAGATAGATAGATAGATAGATAGATAGATTATGTATATGTAATTGGTTATATCCCTCATGCAAATGTGTGGATGATGTGTAATTGTGATTAATTGTGTCAGGGGAGTTTGTATGACTGGTAGCCAAATGGGAGACTGTCACTGTTTCAGCTGGAGCACGGCGGGAGTAAAATCTTTATGCAAATCTGCTTTAGCCTGGGGCTCAGGACACTGTGTGTGTGTGTGTGTGTGTTTTTCTGTGTGTGTGTGTGTGTGTGTGTGTGTGTGTGTGTGTGGGCGCAGTATGTGCACAGATGTGAGAATAAAAGCCTTCTTTCAGTTGTCTATCTTGGACGGCTTTAAAAAAGTGCATTAATAAAACATAAGTACTGAGTGAGAGCTGCGAGCGGGACAGCAGCTGAAATGAGCCACGTGACCTTTGACCCGGTTCAGGTGTGTCACACAAGAAACAGAAGGCTTCTTTTAACACAGCTTTTCCTGGTACTCTCTTTTCCAGCATCTTGGTTAAAGGAACCACACTGAGGCTTTTTATTAAATACTTAATCTTAAATAATGACTCCAAAAAAAAAAAAAAAGACAAAATAGTGCCGCTCCTGATTATAAGAAAATAAAGTCATTAGCATTAAAATGAATTCATTAATATCACTATACTGGACAACAGAAAGTACAGGCACATTGCCTGTTTGTGTAAAACGAAGTCAATTGTGGTAGTTGCTATCCAGGTAATCCAAGTTAATAATTAATGATTTTTATGCTTTAAATTAGTAATATGACTTTCATACGGTTAGCAGTAGCCTAGCAATGCAGAGTGTATATAGGACTGGCATGTGTAAAGACTTATTCAAGTTATTTTTGTCTGTTTTACACCTGGATAAACTCCAGATAAAGCTTCTGGAGTTTGCTTTAAACCTCACCGACACTGGGTCATTTTTACACTTTGTTATGTGTAATATTTGTGTACACTTTCCAGAAACAGGTATGACATTTTCAAACGACATGAACAGACCTGTTTCCTCTCATAGGAGAGTATTTTAGTATTTTCGCCTTAAGCTGACGGCTTCGAGAGCGGCAGGTATTTTTAGTTTGGAGCTTCTGGACGGAGTAAAATATAGTTTCTTCTTCCCTCAGCCTGCGTGCCTTTCTCCTCTGCTGTTACCGAATAAGTATGATGTGCAAAAAATCAACATCAAATTAACAGGCTTTAAAGCAAAATGCAATAACAAATGTGATGTGCAGTCTTAAGAATTCGTGGCCCTTCAGCATGTCTCCACCCCGTCCATCTGTTTACTGCCGAGGGACAAAACGTAGCGTGAGGACTCGCTGTGAAGTGTGTTAGCATACTCTCAACTTTGGAAGCTAAAAAAGGGGACAATTTTGCAGAATACCTGTTTTGAGTTTTCTATAAATAGAAGACCTGCTTTGGCAATGTGGCATTTCCAAATGTTAGGTTTAACCTGTTTTTCCATCAGCTCGCAAAAAATATTTTAATTGATATTACCCGGGAAAGACAACCATCCATCCTCAGACTGGCAGTTTTGTGACTTTGAATGATGAACATTCACCTGCTTTTTGTCACGCTACTTCATTTTTGACATTTTTTGACATTAAAGTATTACGCACATTATGTTCGCTGTTGGTACTGAGTGCAAATAAATACAATTTCTGGCAAAATGGCTAAAGTTTTTGGACATTCTCTATTTTCCAGTACTTATCAGCTCAACATCAAAAGACACATGTTTATAATGTGCATCTTTAAAAATCAACAACAACAAAACTGAAGTAACAATCAGCTGTTTTTTACCATGTTTGTGAGGTTTTACCGGTGAGCAAACAGCTGTTTTTGGTTGTATTACAGTCTTGACACATTCTTGTTAACCAGCCCTGATTTAAAGTAGCAGTAAGCAGTACTTTTGGTTAGGTTTGTGTACATATAAAAATAAGACTCGTATTTAGACAGAGTAAGGAAGAAACAGTTTTGGAAATACAGCTCCTAAGTATTCTGGTGCTCTCTTGAATCTTTTTCTTAGGATGATCCTAGACACCTAGGCAATACTGGTCACTTCCTCAAACAGGTTTCTGTCTACAATTCCGTAAAGACTTTTTCATTTATTTGTACTAGAATTTTGTTTCATTATAAGTTTCCTTTTGACAATCAGTCGTGTAGTGCTTCTTGTTTAGAGAACTCCAAATTAACGCCAGACGTGTCGTCACTGTCCATTCAAGCCAAACCACATGCGTTACCAGAACAACAGCAGGCTTCACCAACGCCCAAACTTACAACTGTGTCAATACAATATGGTAGACTAAAATGAAGCTACTAATGTCTCTGCTATTTTCTACCAAGCTTAATTTTTCCTCATAATGTCTTTATACATGTTTAATAAAAAGTCATACATGACATGATCAGTTAAAACTGTGTTGTGCACTTACACAAAATATAAGTTGTCTAATTGTTTTGTAACTTCCTAGCGTGAAAATACAATAATGGACCTTTGGTGGAAGCGGTGTGGAAAGAAACTTTCGTTAAAACATAGTGTAATTGCCAAGTGTGACATACATATCACTTGCTTTAAGAAAATGCTTCAGAAGCTTCATGGTATGAACAGGCTTTCATACAAAAAGCTCTTAGTTTGTTTAGACAGATTTTTATCTATACACTACCAGAATAGAGACTGATACCTTGGATGACTTAAAAACCCTGTTCTGGCAATGTAGTGGATGCATCCCAACATCTCTTTTCCAATATACAATCCCTATATATATATATATATATATTTTATTATAATATTATAATAGTATTATGTATTAAACTTAATACTATTACCATGAAAAGACAATAAATTTGCTTCTCGAAGTAATTTGTGAATGCAATTTTTGTTTTACTAGAACCCTTGTACCTAATAAAAAATAAAAAAAAACGACATTGACACTGAAAAAGATGTGTTTACAATAAACGTCGTGTTCTGGCGACATGGCTGACATTTCAAGACACTCTTCACAATCCCCTTCTACGTAAACATTGCTTATTCTAGCTGCTGCAGTTGACAAGTTTGTATTTTAAAGCCAAACTGGCAGTTGCTTTTTTTTCACTCATACTGAGACTTCAATGTTTTTCAGTTAAACTCAACCTTATTTGGAGCTTCTTGAACAGAAGCAAAGTTTGTTCAGGTTTGTTTACACTTCCGAATAAGTAAACCAGTTTGTTCACGATGTTCCAAGTGTAAACAAGATATTCATTTCAGAGAGATGCCTGACCGGCATCTTACCTTCTACTTTTCAGTAGCATCTTAATTCACTCAAAACACAATGTGCAGTGTAAAATCTCGTCTTAATTTATTTCTCTGTTTAACTTTGATGTCCTCTGCGAGTGAACACAGTGTTGTAGGACAGCAAGCACGGACCTGAGCTTTACTCCTTAACTGTGTGAACTCTCTGCTCTGTAATTAGCCCCTGTTTTATTCTTGCGAGTTCTCTACTTTATTTGACACCAAAGACCATTCATTACGGTTGAAATCTTCCATTACACAGCATTCTTTTTTTATCAAACCACATCTGAAAAACTAATAGAGTAGTAGATAAACTTGTATCTGTGTCATATTTATAGCTTGATTTTATTACTGTATATTTCTCTACCCTCCTACTTACCAAACCAGTTGTCATTTTCAAGATGGCAGGTATCTCCAGGTGCTAACAAACGCAGTGGGAATCAGGGAATATGGAACACTGGTCACACTGTCCCAAGAGTCAGTCGAGGGGTCGTAACAGTCCAGTGTTTTACACCTCTGAGCGCCACAATACCCGCCAACCACATAGAGTCGGTTCCCAGAAGCTACAGCATGACAGCTGATCCTTTTGGCTGTGACGTCAACAAATTTAGTCCACTGGTATGTTTCACTGTTGAAGCGATACGCCGAGCCAGCAGAGAACTCCGTATCTCCGCCAATGACCACAATGTGATTGCCAACGGCTGCTGCTGCTGTGTAACGCCAAAGCTGAGGACAAGCGGCTGGCACTGTCCACCTGTTCTCACAAGGGTCAAAACATTGCACCTTGGGGTATTTGTCTCTGTTGACACTGGTTCCACCAAAAGCAAAGAGCTTATTTTTGGTGCCTACGACCGCAGCATTGCTCACACCTTCTCGAAGAGGTGCAACTAAAGTCCATTTGTTGGATTGTGGGTTGTACTGTTCCACCTGTTTCAGCGAGACTGATGGAGATGCAGGAAATGAGCCTGACAGAGAAGTGTGGCCGCCTACGACATACAGAACGTGGTCCAATTCGGCCGAGCCATGTCCGAATCTTGCTACAAGCATAGGCGCAGCCTTGGACCACTCATCATGTAAAGTATCATAGACCCAGACATCTTTAGAAGCACCATTTTCAGAGCCTCTGCCTCCTGTGACGTAAACTTTACAGCCGATAGCGCAGGCGCTGCATTCTTTTCGAGGGCTAGGAAGGTCAGTTTTGAGCGTGATTTCCTTTGTTTTGTTGTCTATCATGTACACTTTATCACACATAAAAGTCTGGCCTCCCAGGAGAAGCAGAGCTTGGCTGACTTTTCTGGGTCGTGCACAGAAACCAGTCACCACACCGTCATTCTGGAGAATCTTCATCTTGCATCGTACAGCATCTTCGACAATCTCTCGACACACTTTATCTCCCATGATTAGCTGTTCAGAAACAACAGTTCTGAGCAAGTAGGACTCTGGAAGTAGTGCTAAACGGACACAGCGTAAAAGCTCAGGCAAGTCGGAGAGTCTCCTTCCAACATCAGCTTTCACCCAGTCTATAACTGCCTCATACACTACGCTCTCATCCTCCACCTCCAGCTCCTCACTGAAGATCAGCTCCTGTACTTGGTCTTTTGGAAGGTTCAGGAAGTCCTCAGTCCTGTAAAGCGTGGCGAAATTCGCCAAGCACATTCGCCAGGAGAGCTCATAAAGCCTTTGGCACTGATGTGCATCAGAAAGGAGCATCATTCCAAGGCAATTTGAGGGATGCAGGTTCTTCTCAAGGAACTCCGCTGAGGCATCTCGGATGTCATGGAACTGCAGCATGTCTCCGGCTTCAAGCAGCGACTCAGCGTTCTCCTCATTGATGATGATGCGGGCAGAGTATGCATAGTCTAACAGAAGCTCCAGAACCTCTGGGTGCAACGAGTCATGGAAGTTGACTTCTGCATCCCTGGACTCCTTGAGTCCACCGTTAAACATAGCCTCAAAGTAGCGGCTGCAGGAGGCCAAGACGGCCCGATGACACGGAAAGGCTCGATTTCCAGCCTGGAGCACGACGTCGGTGAAGACGCAGCGTTTGCGCAGAAGGTTCAGTTGAGTAAGCAGGCTGTCAGCGTGCGATGTTTTGTGGAACAGGTGGATGTTCATGGAGCCAGAGCTCGACCTGGACTTGCGGTTTTCGTGATTACTCACAGACATCTTTGAAAATCTAAAACAAACAAGTAAGCAGAAAAGGAATATTTTAAATAAACTTGTTATATTTCAAATCAGAATATGGTTGTAGAGCATTGATCAACTTGTGCTGTTAACAGGTTATACCAGAGGTTCTCTAGCTGAAGCCTATGTGGCATTGTCAAGGGGACATCATAAGTATTTGTTAATTATTAAAGCTGCTATATGTACTATTATTTTTAATAGTTAAGAATTTAACTTGAATTCATTGCATACAATTCAAACTATCCATTCCATTTTAAAAGAGCTGTCAGTTTTAGGGAGCATTTATGATCATTAGATTATACAGTATGTGTGGAAGGCAGCTTCTATAGTTCTTTAGTGTGAATACATTTGAAGGTAGCTCATGTGTCTCTCTCTTTTATTGGAGATATTGTATAAATCAAACATTATCTCGCCTATGTCGTGAAACTGAATATACTTGACTCTAACCCTTATGTCAGATGACAAAGAAAGACGGAAGCTCCTGGTGCAAATGTACCAATAAAGAAACTAAACTGGAATGTGATCTGTTTTGAGGTTTACATTTTGCCTACTTTTGCATAATTGTCAAATAGCAGAATAATTGGGTGTGTGCACCTGCTATTTCACCCAACACACACACACACACACATACACAGACACAATGATAAGACGTTTGTCTTACTATGCTTTTGGAGACCTTCTTTTGTAATTACTATTAATGCAGCCTATTGATGCTTTACATACACCTTCAACTCAGTAATGAAAAAGTAACATTTTTGGCTCATCTGCTTGTTTGTTTGTTTTGTAATCATTTCTCGAAACGACCAGATATCCCTAAATATTTTTATATATCATCTCGACCAAGACATTGAAACATGCCCACACCGAGAGAGAGGGAGAGAGAGAGAGAGAGAGAATTCTATATTAAATGTTATTTACAATGTAATCTACCATCTATAACTACTTTTGCAACAATGTAAAAAAAAAAAAACATTTTAATTTTTTTTTTTTTACATTCATGCCATAAGGCACTGCTGAACTACTAGCGAGCGAGCTTATCTAGCCAGGTTTAGTATATGTAACACACATTAATATAAATAAGCTACCATGACTAACACGAGCGATACTGTCCATAATGAACACACACACACACACACACACACACACGCCGTGCCTCCCACCGCTATATCTTACCTTGTCTATTTCGTTTTGTCGCAGTCAGGGTTGTGCTGTTACAGTAATACCAGAGTTCATTAGTTTAGTGTCCTGAGGTCCGCGGACATGCCTGTACCCGGGGTAAAAGAGGAGGAGGAGGAGGAGGAGGAGGAGGAAGGCGCATGTCCTGTGCCGGCTGCAGCAGACTGAGTGTGAGCGGAGCCGCTCGCGCAGCTGTGTCCCACTGAGAGAGCGACGCCCCGCCCCTAATTAATATGCAGAACGTCAGCTAATCACAAACAAGGAGCCTTGTATCCGCTCTCGCTGCCCCCCAGCGGTGAAGGGATTATACTGCATATTAGAGAAGCCCAAAAACATTTATACATTAAATATATATTTAAATTATATAGACATTTTTTGACATTAAAGTATTAGGCACATTTTGTTCGCTGTTGGTACTGAGTGCAAATAAAGACAATTTCTGGCAAAATGGCTAAAGTTTTTGGACATTCTCTATTTTCCAGTACTTATCAGCTCAACGTCAAAAAAGACACATGTTTATAATGTGCATCTTTAAAAAGCAACAACAACAAAACTGTGGTGTTTTTAACAATACTGGAGTAACAATCAGCTGTTTTTTTGTTTTTTTTTTACCATGTTTGTGAGGTTTTACCGGTGAGCAAACAGCTGTTTTTGGTTGTATTACAGTCTTACACATTCTTGTTAACCAGCCCTGATTTAAAGTTGCAGTAAGCAGTACTTTTGGTTAGGTTTGTGTACATATAAAAATAAGACTCGTATTTAGACAGAGTAAGGAAGAAACAGTTTTGGAAATACAGCTCCTAAGTATTCTGGTGCTCTCTTGAATCTTTTTCTTAGGATGATCCTAGACACCTAGGCAATACTGGTCACTTCCTCAAACAGGTTTCTGTCTACAATTCCGTAAAGACTTTTTCATTTATTTGTACTAGAATTTTGTTTCATTATAAATTTCCTTTTGACAATCAGTCGTGTAGTGCTTCTTGTTTAGAGAACTCCAAATTAACGCCAGACGTGTCGTCACTGTCCATTCAAGCCAAACCACATGCGTTACCAGAACAACAGCAGGCTTCACCAACGCCCGAACTTACAACTGTGTCAATACAATATGGTATCACAAACAAGGAGCCGTGTATCCTCTCTTACTACCCCCAGCAGTGAAGGGATTATACTGTATATTAGAAAAGCCCCCAAAAATTATACACACTTCAAAATCAGTATATAAAGTACATGCCTCTTGTCTCACTGTCACATGATAGAATCAACAATGATGCAACTACTTTAGAGGTAACATAATACTGCATATTGCTGCCATAATTCAATTATGCATATATAGTTGAATAATATATACAGTATGTATATACTTAGTATAGTGGTTTAAACTGTGACCTCGCACCTCTAAAGATGAGGGTTCAATTCCTCTTGTCTGTGTGCATAGAGTTTCCTCCAGTTACTCCGGTTTCCTTCCACAGTCCGAAGACATGCAAATTAGGCTCACTTGTAAAGTCTAAACATAGCTCTAAATGCCTTACCCGAATTAGAGGAAAGAATTATTTTTTAAATAAAACTAACTTTATACTACATGCCAAATGTTAAGTGGTCAGTGCTGGAACAGTTTGTCTGAGAACTGTCTGTATGTGTCAGCCTGCTTGCAACTGAACTCAAGAAATGAGATTAACACTGTGATAAAGGTGATCATATTTCCAACAAAGACCACCACCATCACTCCACAGACACTTCTGAAAATTGTGAGATGTTACTCAGCTTTCATAAAGAAAGAGACAGTGGAGAGTAGACTGTGTGTGTGTGTGTGTGTGTGTGAGAGAGAGAGAAAGAGAGAAAGAGAAAGAGAGAGAGACATGACTCACTGTTTGGCTCACCAAAGTGTCTTTGATCATAATCTGACAATTTGCTTATTTGATGTTCATTACACAGACCACAAATGATGAGTAAATTAATCAAAAAGAGAATGGTTTTGGGCCCTAAAGGATTATTAGTCACAAAGAGAAATTATTGTGACTAATCAGGCATTTGTTTTATTATATTAGTTATTTTTATTTTACTATTTTGTGTGTTTATGTAAATTAGCCCTTATGGTAATTAATATCATATGACAGACTGAGTAACAGACAGATGATCACAGCCTCAGGACAGTTTGTGACCATGCAGCAGCTGTTATGTGCATCTGCATGTCTCAGTAATTAAATTATTAATCAGATTAAATAAAACGTTACGCCTTTTCTTAAAATAAAAGAGTATCCCAGTGGTGTAGGCCTAGATTTTTTTTTATAGACACAGAGTTAACATGGGTATGTGGGCTAGTGCTGGAAAAGTTACTAAACCGTGGTGGACTGTGTATAGCTTTATCTTCTGAATTCTTTGTTTCTGTTCATTTGTCCTAAAGTCTTTACTGCTTTTGGAAATAATTTCTAATTTTTATGTATTAAACAAAAACATGTACATGTATCTATTTGCATATAGTTATATTTAATGTTATGTATAGTCTGTTACCTCTGATACATTCATTATACCAGGGCCAGGGGCAGCTCAGTGGTTAAGGCATTGGACTACGGTTCGGAAGATCCCAGGTTCACATCCCACAACCACCAAGTTGCCACTGTTGGGCCCTTGAGCAAGGCCCTTAACCCTTAACTGCTCAGATGTGTAATGATATAAAAATGTAAGTCGCTCTGGATAAGAGCGTCTGCCAAATGCCTAAATGTAAATGTAAATTATACTTTCCGAAATGTTATATAACCAGTATTCATTCATTCATTCATTTACCTTCTATACTGCTTATACTGTACAGGGTAACAGGTAGCCTGGAAAACTTCAGACTCAAAGCACGGTATACCATAGACAGTGCGCCAATCTATTGCATGTCACAAATGCACCCACCACACACTCACACACTCAACCTGGAGATGCGATGCAACAGTGCTAACCACTTCGCCACTGTGCCACCTATATAAACTATATTTAGATTCAACAGATTCCATGTGACCTTTGAAATGTCTCAATCAGTTTACAATTCAGTCCAAATAACCCACACTCAGCAATTAAGTGTATCTTCATAGTTGTTAACATTTGTAATTATGTTATTTGACTGCTTTTCTCTGTTCATTTGTGGTTCAGATTAGTTTCCTACCTGAAATGTGTGGTACTGTGTCGCCCCCTGCTGTTTAGAGTTTAAAACATAAACCAGACCGTTAATTGACCAGATATAATAAGCAGGGATGCTGTAATGCAGTGGTTCTGAACCCTAGTCCTGGAAAAGCCGTGCCCTGCACATTTTTAGTGTTTTTTCAGCTCCCACATACATGATTTAACTAATTAGCTTATTAGCAACCTCTTCTAAATAGAAGTGGATGTGTAGAGCAGGGAAAACATTAAAATATGCAGAGTAGGCGATCCTCCAACACCAGGGCTGAGAACCACTGCCATAAAGTGTGTGTGTGTGTAGGTATTTTCAATCTTTTAAATTAATGTTTCTGTACTGGGGCAGCACAGTGTAGTAGTGGTTAGCACTGTGGTCTTGCACTTCCAGGGTTTGATTCCCACCTCAGGTCTGTAAGCATCAAGTTTCCTCTCTCCCCTGGGTGCTCCGGTTTCCTCCCACAGTCCAAACATATACAGTCTAGGCTAATTCGTGTTCCCAAATTGATCCTGTAGTGTGTGTGTGTGTGTGTGTGTGTGTGTCAAGTGATAGATTGGCATCCTGTCCAGGGTGTACCCCGCCTCGTGCCCTATGTGTACTGGGATAGGCTCCAGGCCCCCGGCGACCCCGTATACAGGATAAAACAACATAGAAGAGGAATGAATGAATTTCTGTATTGCGTCATGTTACTGGTGAAATGTTCCATAAGTTAAACATTATTAAAATAAATGTCTTGTCATAAGGGTTGTAAGGGTTGATTGTAAACACTTAAATTAAATTAAATTAAAGTCATTAAATTTGATTCACAGTGTGCTCCTGAGTAATGTGTGGTTCTCTGTGCAGGGATGTGATATGGCCCTAAATCCAGATCGTCCTCAAGATGAAAATTAACTGCTGTAACAGATTAGTTGTATTATTATTATTATTATGTCTAAACAAGGGACAATTATTTGTATAAGACTAATACAGGCTGGTTTGGTTTAAAATCTGTAAATAATATGTAAATATTTGGACTGTTTTCATGTTAAAAGCGTTTCTTTATCATCGTACGCCTCACTGTTTAATGACTATATTTCCCATCATCCATAACAACTAGGAAGCAGTGCAAGTAGTACTTCCGGTGCATCTCAAGGTCATTGAGGAAACGATCACGTGGGACGTCCGCAGGGCACCGGCTGAAGTCCAGCTCTACTAGAGTTTGTTACACGATATTTAAAAATATAAAGATTTATAACGGAAGAGATGGATAGTTTTGGATCAGATTTTTCCTCCGCCTCAGGAAGTGGAAAGATGGACACGGGCGCTATCATGGAGCAGGTGAAGGTGCAGATAGCGGTGGCTAACGCGCAGGAGCTGCTGCAGGTCGGTGTGACGGTTAGCGCTTAACTTCATGACTGACTGACTGAACGTCCTCTGGTGTTAATGTTATTACAATTTTAATTATATACGTAATTCTAATGTTGTCGAGGTTTTTAGCAATTGAGTTTAGAGGCTAATAGATAAACCTGTTAATATCTGCATGCTAAAATTATACACGCACAATAACTTATTTAACTATTAGTAATATACCACAGTCTGACAAAATGAAATAAGTTTGTTATTTAACTTAGAGTTTAGTTCCAGCTTTAAAGGGATTTACCGCCGCTTTAAGTTTATTAAAAAAAAATTGATTTAAATTTACTGACATCGTACAATACAAACTTAATGTGTAATGAGAAGGTTTCATGTACTGTACAGTAAGACCATGTGGAACAACACACACACACACACACACTAACTTATGCATATATATGCACACACATGGACTCACACAGGCAAACAAAACATGTTCTCAAATATACACACACACACACACACACACACATATATACACACAAAGCATTTCACTGTACTGTGTTGACATGCATATGACAAAGAAACTAAACTAAAAGAGTAACATTAGCAAGGTATTTAATAACACACATTAGCAAGGTATTTAATACATACAAATTAACAAAATGAATACATACAAATTAATAAAATGAAGGGCTAGACTTTTGCCCGTGTTCTTAAACATTTTGAACATCTAACTTCATACTGTAATTATTCCAACAAGGATGCAATTATAGGCATTGTTTTTAAGCCCTTATATGTCTTATTAGATTTATTTTTAGAATTCTTCACCTAAGTCATTGATTTTTTTTCTTTGCCCCTGAAAATATCTTAGAGAATGACTGATAAATGCTTCAAGAAGTGCATCGGCAAACCAGGCAGCTCATTGGACAATTCAGAACAGGTACAACCTGTGCTTTTAACTTTACTTGTATATGTTGGTGTATTTATATTCATACATTCACGGTTTATTATACATTTCCACTTTTACACATACACAGTGGAAAATTATGTGGACCCCTGGCCGTCACACACTGTACACTCCGCTCTAAAAGTATTGGAACGTCAAGGCCAATTCTATGGTTTTTGCTATTCGTTGAAGACATCTGTGTTTAGATCAGAAGATGGATATAAAGCAGTGTTCCAGGTTTTATTTCCTGATATTTACATCTAGAAATGTTAAACAACTAAAATGTGCATTGGATCTTTTGTTTGAACCCACCCATTTTTAAACTGAAACATAACTTTAAAAAAAACATTTAAACAAACATTTTAAAGGTCTGTTTCATTTATCTCTGTAGAGAAAAAAATGTTAGGTGAAATACTTGCAAACTGATTTAAAGATAATATAAACACAAGTTTATACAGGTTGGATTTTGTGCCAGTTAGACACATCTTATTAATTCCTTGACAATTATTCAACATTATTTGTGTCTAGCATAAGACATAAGCAAGTGTCATATCTCTTGATGGTAAACATGCATTTCACTAAACTGATGGTTGTTCATCACTATCCATTCTGCCAACCCTATTTAAAATAAACTGGGGAAAAAAGTAAATTGATGCCTATTTACAGTAAGCAAATAAGATAGATTACCTACTTATTAATGTAGTTTCAGTCATGGCGCTATGTCTGTCATGCTATCATAGGATTATCCCTCTGTTACTTTATTCAGTTAGACTTGCTGATATACTAATTTACATAGATCTATAAAACAACACAGATATTGATAAAGCATCTGTAGTAGTCCAAAGCAGGCCCGGTAGCTCCTGCATTATTATAACCTATGTGGTTATGTAACAATAGAGAACCATGCTGTTCCTTGTGGTTTAAAGTTGTTTTTATTTCATGGAAAGACAGGATAAACCGTGTTAAGGGTCTTTATGTACAGTAGTTCTTCAGTAGAAAGCCTAGCTGTTCCAATACTGTTCCAGAGGGGTCTGTCTCTACATGCATACTATGTTAATGTTTTAGGATATACAGTATTTAGCTATATACTAGAATGTCTTTGTTTGTTTAGTGTTACATTCTCTTTGACTGGAACTAAGGGGTCAAAACCTGTATGTACATAAGGCTGTTAAGATCTGTGTTTGTAAGTATGGAGTTAGTTTCAGTATGTTAGTTTATATGCATTCTGGTTTTATATGAACAGTTAAACCTGGGATTGCGAGCATAATTTGTTCTGGTAGTGTGCTTGTAATCCAAAGCACTCATGTATCAAAGCAAATTTACCCTTTAAGAAATAATGGAAAAACCGGTGATTTATTCCACAATCCAAAAATATACAGATAAAAATTATTAATACAAAATATATACAGTAAAAATAAAACAAATTAACCTGCACTTTACTTTTAAAAAAGAATCGTAGCTGGTGTGAAAAAGAGGAGGGGAGAAGGAAGGAAACGTTGCAGTACAGTTACTAAATAGTCATTACACTTGGTAACGCACACGCGCGGCAACAATGCTTTAGTAAACAGTACACACGCATACAGATATTGACTATACGAGTGATGAACACGCACTGAGACTAAGCAAGGGATAATTACCCACAATCCCACAGCTTAAGAGAGAAAGAAATATTATTGGCTCAGTTATCATGTGATGCTCAGCAGGCGAAGCGTACACATACTACTCATATGTCAAGATCTCGCTCGTTTATCTAGTTAAAATAAAATGTATTTAAAAAAAATTTAGCTCGTCTTGCAAAACTCTCACAGACCAAGTTATTCGCAATCCAAGGTTTCACGGTATTTATACACAGTGTTGGGTGTAACGCGTTACAAAGTAACGCTATAGAGTACAGTACTCTGATTACTTTTTTTGATTTACTGAGTAATCTTAACGCGTTAGGTCCGCCATTTAAGTACTCAGTTATTTAGTTACTTTTTAAAAAATGTAATCAGTTATTTAGACAATTTATGCAATCCGTGAGCCAGACAGCAGTCATTTCCAATATTGTGTGTGTGTGTGTGTGTGTGAGAGAGAGAGAGAGAAAGAGAAAGTCATTCTACAAGCCTCGCCCCCGATAAACCGTCCCCCCCTGTTATTCCTGCTGTTATACGCCTATCTTACCTATGCGCTTTGACCCCTGGTTAGGTGCGGTGTTAGGCACCATGAGTCGTGGCGGTTGCCCGCCCATGTTTCACTGACATTCTGCGAAGTTCTGCAAGGTCCACAAGCGTTACATTTTTTTCGCACAGAAAGATGGAAAATAATCATTGGCCAAAACTCGGGGTGAATTATCATGAACCGTACTCATGATAATATAACACACAGGTATAAGTTAGTGATGGGAAGTTTAAATCATTTTAGTGACTCGGTTCTTTGAATCTCGTTCATCAAAATGAACAAATTTTTTTTTTAATCATTTAGTTCATTTTGTTCTTTTGATATAGAAATAAAATTAACTAAAAAGTTTATTTAAAAAAGAAAAAGACCCACAATACGTCTACATACACAAATTTTGGCTATTCCAGTAATGAAAATATTACAATGCAGCTTTTTAATAAACAGAATGAGTAGCTCACCTCTCATATCTTCAAGTCTGAGTCGTTCGTTCTTTTGAATCTATTGCACAGCATAGCTCTATGGGAGTCACGTGACAAAGGAACGAACAACTCGAGACATGAAGATTCGTTGAGAACCATTCGATTCTGTTTCCAGTGTGCTGCATTGCATAGCGTCTATGGGAGTCACAAGACAAAAGAACAAACGATTCGGAGTAGAAGAGTAATTGAGAAAGAATCGCTCAATTCTGTTTCCTGTACATAACCTATGGATGTTTTGCGATGCTTTGCGCATGCGCGCCCAGTAGAAAATAGACGAATCAGTCTCCGAGACTACTCGTTCTTCTAAGTAACATTAAAGATTCGTTCAAAAAGAACGAATCGTTCATAAATGACCCATCACTAGTATTAGTAGTTAACAGATTATGGGCAAACTTCGCTAAGGGATGATGGTAAAATAATTATAAAGGTCTTAACTAAAACAACATGCATAAGGAATCACAAAGAAATTTTCATTTTCTGCATTAACTCTAATTAGTACTCTAACTAGTTACTTTTATCAGAAAGTAACACGGTATTGTAACTGACTACTTTTTAATGGGAGTAATTTTGTAATTAGTTACCTTAAAAACTAACGTCCACCCAACACTGTTACGTATACATACTAATTCATAAACACACAAACTAAGATGTTTTATGAACCTTAGTATGTATTTATTTAGTATGTACACGCTAACAATCATAATGACTTGCATTTGCTCAGTCAAATATGTTTGTATGTAACATTGTATTCAAATTACATTCCTGCAAGGATATGTACATGAAGACAAATGTTTGTACATTTTTACGTGTTTTTTAGTTTGTATGTATGCATGCATGTTGGTAATTGATTTATTGACTGATTGCAGAAATGCATTGCCATGTGTATGGATCGGTATATGGATGCCTGGAACACAGTATCCCGTGCATACAACTCAAGACTTCAGCGGGAACGAGCGCGTATGTGATGCATGCGTTTTAGCTTGTTCTGCCTTGCCCTGACACCTATCCCTGGATAAAGAGGTTTTGGGCTGAAAACACAATAAGCTGACAACTGAAGGCCATCAGAGGAACCAGGATGTCATGAGTTTTATTAGACTTGGAACAATTTCTTCATTCAGTTAATGATTGGTGGACTTTTTTTTTTTTTTTGATTTTATGGACTCAATGTAATAAGCTTCAAACCTTAAAATGTTGTAGATCTAGAAATGAATAAGAGTGTGATCAGTGTTTAAAATCCTGTTGTAAGTGTATGAGCATGTTTGGATAATGCCGGTGTTTGATTGGTCGTGACTGAGCCGATTGTTAGTCAGATAAAGCCTGTGTGCACAGTGGCACTTCTTAAGTCGGACTTGTCCTCATGTGGACGCTTGCACCCTCCCGGCGGGATCGCCGTGTTGTCTCATCTTCCCGTCCTCTGCTCCACAAACCTACTTCCTTTCAACGAGGACAATTCAGGACCATCTCTCTTTTCATAACTGTAGCCTCTTCTTGAGGACGTGCTATGCAGCCCTACTTTCTTACCTGTGCCGAAACAAAATGCGATTGTCACAGGCAGATTCTGGTTTGTCACACAATCTCTTAACTACAAAAGTGGGTTTGTTTAAACGCTGATCACCTCACCATAGATCTTGCAATAAAAGCAGCTTACATTGTGAACGAAGCATGTCAAATGTCTGGGAACAGTCCTGTTTTGCCTCATTTAACCTTTGAAATGACAGCAGACAGCCTCGGAATTCACAATCTGGGTAATTATTAGTCATTCACTTTTGAAACCTTTCAGTAGTTTATGCATGTGAACAGTGTGGTCAGATCATTTTTAATTAACTTTATTAGCACAGTGTAATATGTGCACAAAATTTCAGCCTTTTTAATATTTACCAAACTTTAAATACATCAAAGCAATGCTCACACCTCCATTATCCCATCTGTAATTTGCCCATTTATTAATTAATTAAAGTTTTACAGTATCCCTACTATTCCCAAAAGTTACAGTAATCTGCAATACAAGTAATAAAATAAACTTCCTTCATACTATACTATAGATAAAATTATATTCTAAAAGATTATAGTATGCACACACATACAGTACCAGTCAAAAGTTTGGACACAAGTTTGGGTTTATTCTCTGCATTCTAGAATAATACTAGATATTATGAAAACTAAAAAATGATAAACATGGCATTAGGTAATTAATTAACAACAAGAACGTTGTTACTTTAGAACACAAAGGTCAGATGTTCTGGAATAGTTCTTGCAAGAACAGTATTGTCAAGTGCCTTTGCAAAACCCATCAAGCACCAATGATGAAACTGGCTTTCATAAAAGACCATCCCAGGAAGACCAAGACCAAAACCTACCTCTGCTGCAGAGGACAAGTTCATTTAGAGAAACCAGCCTCAAAAATCACTAACAAACAGCACCAGCAGAGCATAGGCTTTACAAATATGTCTTATATGTCTTTTCAAGATATATCTTAATGCCTTCAGCATTGTTTTATAATGTAGAAAGAAATTAAAATCAGGAAATATCATGGAATTGCAAGGTGTCCAGACTTTTAAATGGTTGTGCGTGTTTGTTATATATAAATATATGTGTGTATAGAATTTTATAGTAGAAATAATTTAATTATGTCCACATGGTAATAGTAAACCTGAAATCAACAGCTAGTACGAAATTATTGCCAAAATTTAAAGTAATACAATTCTTTTTTGACCAGAGTAATAAGAAATTATTTGTGGCCTTATAGTCTGAATATGTGGCCTGATATTACTATGTTTTAGTTTTTTTGTTTCCGGGGTCATTATGTAGAAAGTCGTAAACTCCTGGCAGAAGTGACCAGGCTTTGTGCTGAACACAATTCCAATTGCAATTTCACTGATTGCTGGTCAAGTTTCCAATACATAAAACATTTATGCAAGTATGTTCAATGATGTTTTTCCTTGTTCCTTTCATGTCTTCAAATTTGTGCAGCATAAAACCAGGGTTAACTATTGATTTCATACGTAAATGGACTTCGCCAAAACAAAATACAACTCACCACATGAGGTCAGCTTTTAATGTTCCCAAGCTTCAGTAGAACCAAAGGTTTTAATTGAGGCACAAACAATAATAAATACCCATAATAAATATGCAGCTTTTCAAGTAAGAATGCAACAGTAATAGTCTGTACATCTTTAAAACGGGAGGTATGTTGATATCCATTCCCTGATGGCCGTGACCCGTGTATAAACACCAGGAAATCTGTTCCGAGCACAGCCTCGACCCCAGCTAGTCACCCCAGCTATGAACCACCGGCCCCGAGGCTCACGACATGCTAAAGGGCCTCCAGAATCTCCCTGCAGAGAAACGATCAGACCTGCACTTGGTTATGTGTTTATCAGTATATGGAATTCACACCATGTTAGAAATGCAATTACGTCAAACTCCAAATGTTTGACCTTTTTAGGTATTGCTAAATGTAATGTTAATCAGTCGAGTCTCACCAGACATGTATCAATGCCACCTTCCATTGATCCAGCACACATCATGTTGGCAGTCAGTTTTCTTCCGTAAGACTGCTGACACTCTGATTGGTCTATTATACCAACTTGAGCTTTCTGTAACTGATTAGTTAGCTTTCCTGCATGACAAGGAGAAATCAGACGATTAAACTAAAAAAATACACAATTTTGCAACCAGCAGTTGATAAGTTTATTGACAGATGAACCAACATCTGGCACCGTGTGATGATACTGAGTGAATAAAACACTTCAGGAAGTGCTGTTTCAATAACAGCATGACATGGCATGTTTTGTCATCTCTATAGAGGAGTAAACAGTTCATGATTATAAATTTATAAACCTTTGAAATGGATATGTGACAGCTATTTCGTGATGTACAGTAGTGATGTAGATCTAATAAAGCATTTTGATTATTATAACTATAGTCTAGTCACTGCAGAAAATGTACTTTCTCACCATCCTCCCTCATTGAACCCCAGCCTGTGATGTAACACTCTGTGCCCTTGAAGAAGCTGTGTGTCGGGGAGGGTAAACACAGAGTCTGGATGGTGTAGGAGCTTGGTGCTGGGATTGAGAGCTGCACCAGGGCCACATCGAAGTCCATGTTGCTGCTGTTGAAGGCAGCATGCTGGATGATCCTCTGTACTGGAATGACCAAAGCTCCCAGTCCGGACCGGACCACCGAGCCTAAACTTACCGTCCAGCCACTGGGGTTTGACTCCTTTCTGGTAAACACATTGTGAAATGGTTACAAAAATGTGGAGCAAACAAAAATGGACCAAGACCATAACCCTGAGTAACATCAAGACTACTAAGCACATGGCTTAATTTAAGCAAACAATACGATTTTGTGTTCAGAATCCACATGTCTAGCAGCATGTATTGTAGTCTCTGAAGCATAGCTATGCCAAAGGATATTACTTTAAATTTACTGTTGTTAAAAGACAAATATAAACAAAATAACGTTTTCCAATGTGGCTTTCACTACCCCTAGTGGTTCAATAAGGCTTTGCAGGGAATCACAGGACTGCAAACCCTCGAAAGAAAATACAAGCAATAACCAAAGCTCAGGATCATTCAGGGACCCTGGAGCCACGAGGCAGTGTTCACAGCTTTACATTTAATGTTGTAAAAAGTTTGGAAAGCTTCTGTTCTCGCTTATGTTACAGCAGCCTTAAACAGTTGTTCCCTTTGAGAAATGAGAAATTACTCACTCATCTTCTTTACCGCTTTATCCTGTATTCAGGGTCGCGAGGACCTGGAGCCTATCCCAGGAGGCTTAGGGCACAAGGTGGGGTACACCCTGGACAGGGTGCCAATCCATCCCAGATGAGAAATTACAAAGATTCCGATTTTACTGTTTACATGGACACTGATCTGATGTGCATTTACATGCTCAAAGCATTTGACCTTCGGAAAATATTTATTCTGGTTCTTTCCATTGTGGACCATTTAACCTGCTTAACCACCTAGCGGCAGAAGGAGAAAAAGTATTTTGTCCAACTTTAAGGTTAGTTTAGGCCTCCTATCTATTTCTGACAAATAGTGCTTTTTGCATTATGATTAGATAAAAGAATTCAGTCTGATGTATGATTGGTTAGATGTGAAACCATTAACCAATCAGTACTTATTCCTCAGCCAAACATTGAGCAGACCAAAGTCCAAAGAGTTTTATTCTCAGAGATTACTGAAAAGGCATGGAATCTATAGTGATTTTCCAAAGACTCAAATTACCTAATGTTACCCATATGGGGCAAACATGCTCAGAAATTCCACCAAGAGAGAAATGATCAGATTAAGTGTTTACATTGCTAATATATTGTGGCGTGGTCGGGGTTTTGACTGGCAACCATCATGCTTTGCGGGAGGGGTTGCTGTGTGTTCACCCTGTTGGAGAATAGTGGCTTCGGCCATGTTGTGTGTGTGTGTGTGTGTGTGTGTGTTAGGTGTGTGTGTTCTATTGAATGTTTTGATTTATTGCTAAGGCTAAATTGAATGTGGTTCTTCTGTGAAGGTGCTGTTCATGCTATACAGTGCTGTGCTTAATGAAGTACTCCCAGCCATTTGCATTGGGCAGCAAGAAAGCTCACTCGTCTCTCCAACATCCTTTCCAGTACATACTACACAGCATATCAAAGGTTTCCACCACCTCCACATTCCTATTAAAAATTAATTTATCACAGCCACAGAAACAGTGCCAGCAAAGTCAGTAATATGATCATAGACCTAGCACATTAAGATGAAGCTATAAAATATGATTTGCTGCCTCATTGCTGTCAAGGCTGCAGTTATAAAATATTGATCAACACCTTGTGACCATTTGAAACGCAAAATTCACTAGTAATGGGGTGTAAGCCTTTTAGCACGAATTCTAAACACTGAACATGTTTTTTAACTCTGATAATCCAACATACTAACTACATACATACAGAAGTGTCACTTTTTTTGGTGGAAGAACAAAGCAATATAGTTTCTAAGAAGCAGAACCTGATCAGTAATAAATATAACCTAAATATTTTAATTATTTATTTCTTTAGTGTGGTATCACTGCTAATGTTAGTCATAAAAACGTGAGGTATAAAGTGTTTTTCTTCCTTTAAGCTTGATGTACCTGGTGAAGCAGTGAGCAGCTGTAATGAGCCATTTGCAGTGTATAAGAGTGGCACCACAGCGATGTAAACGCTGGAACTGTAGACTCGCCACCCATGGCCACTCCCCTCGACGGGCACTCATACCTCCCACAATTCTCTGCTGGCCGAATTCAGGTCGCTGGCCACAGTCTGTAGGAAGAAATCATGAAATAAGGGTCATGAAGTGTTTATTCTCATGTTCATTAGCATGTTGTGGACAACTGATTTTTAAATGTGTAAAAGTGTGCTTTTGTACAAGTGTTGTTCTTGTCCATAATATAAAACTGACCGCAGTTTTTCTCATCAGCTTCATTAGAGCAGTCGGCGACTCGGTCACATTCCGGGTTGATCTTGCTGATACACACTCCAGCACCACAGTTAAAGTTTCCACTGCAGTTTACAGCACCTAAAAATATATATTTATCTTAGGCTTAAATTTACTCATTTACTTTCAGTAAGTGCTGTATCATGGTCAGGGTTGCAGCAGATCCGTAGCCTATCTGGAAAACACTGGGTGTATGGCAGAAATACACCCTGGCTCCATACACACATTCACACTTAGGGTCAATTTAACTTAGCTAAGCCAAGTACTGTTGTGTTTTTTTATGGTCTTTAGAGGAAAACAAAAACATGCACAAGATCTGCCCAGACAGTAACCCAAGCTTAACCAATGGTTTGAGCCAGCGACCCAAAAACTGTGATGCAGGAAACACCTCTGTCTTGAAGAGTCTTAAATACTTTTAAACCTACAAATTTTCCTCTGACACATTGTGACCAGAGCAGAATCTACTATGTAACAATGTTGTGACATTCCCACCGTTACTGGTGCTCCCACTAGGAGTTGAAGTGATGGCCACAGGAGTTGAAGCGATGGCCTTAGCACGAAGGATTGCAGTGTTTGTTGCGCTGCGAACTGTAGGTCTTTCCTTCGTGCTACTGGGCTCTGCATGGCTCAGGATCCAGTTGCGGAGGACAGTGACCCTGGAGTAGACTCCTGGCTTGTTCATTTGTGCACATCCCATTCCCCAACTGACTATACCTGCCAGGAAGAAGCGACCAGTGCTGCTTTCACACACTAGAGGACCTCCTGAGTCTCCCTGGGTGAAAAAATGATGCTGCTTTAAACAAACTGATACTGCAACTGCGAAAAGGCCTTTAAATAACATTATAAATAAAAATTATAGGTATAACATGAATAAAAGATATTGTGTATGATATATTGATGAGTCATCAACTGGTGGAATGGATATGGACTAGAGAGTTTAAAGGCGACAGTAGTATGTGTAACATGTGCTTATACTACAAATCAGTTCCAAAGCTCATGTGTCACACCTGTTCAGACGCTGTGCCAGTAATGCTAGTTGCTTATTCAGATCTTTTTATTGAACAAATTTTATGTCAGTGGAGCTTTACATTTTAATATGGATAGTAATGAACAGAAACCTGACAGGAGTCGACTTTTCCCTGTAGAAATCCAGCACACATCATGGTTTTGGTGATGGTTCCTCTGTACACAGTTGAACTGTTACACACTTTCGAGTCAATGATCTTCACTGAGGCTTTTTGGAGCATTAAAGGCACCTGGCCTGCTCAAAAACACACAGAGCCAATACGAACGTTAAAAATAACATTTGGATTAAAGGTTTTGCTAAATAAATCAAGAGTAAGCGTGGCACTTAGGTTAAATCTGATTAACCCATGGCAAACCTGAACCTGTAACATTTCCATAATTGTTAAACTAGCATGCAAAATTATGACACAAATGACATTAATGACATTATATATAAGTAACTAGCTCTTTAATCCAATACTACTTGTTGTTAGCTAAGCCAGTCTTAGGTATATTCCTAAGTAGCACCTTAAACCAATTAATTTAAAAGTAAAACTACATATTAATTCTTCAGTTATAGGCATACCAGGCTTAATACCTAACCAATTGTTTACTGTCTTGATTTAGTTGCACAACATTTCAATAGTCGATCGTTTGTTTACTTGCTAGATGTTTAACGTTAAATAATATATAGTAACGTTATATATTAGTGTAAATAACCAGTAGATATTATGTAAAATATGCTGAATTATTACAATTTAAATTAAAAACAATACAAGATTTCTACCTTGTTGTACCTACAAGTAGGTTAAAACAATGCTTGATCCAAATCTTTTTCCAAAAATGTTCTTACCAAATTGCTAACGCTCACCACCTATTATAATGGGTTCAATTCTGTTCGCTTTACATTTTTAATGTTGGTAAATGTTGGAAAATGGATGAAGTAGTTATGTAAGGGACATTTTGCAAGCTTCCCCCCGAATTAACTCTATGAGTTAGTGGACCTTCCGTGAGCAGATTTTATTACCCCTCATCTCCACTCACTGCTGTCCTGTTTGATGGCTCCCCAGCCAGAGATGATGCAGTCTTGTCCAGGACTGAAGACGTGAGACAAAGACGGGATGCATATGGGCTGGATGTAAGGAGTGAAAGTCAGAGGCTTTTCCAACTCTAGGACACTCACATCACTGTCTGAGTTTACAGGGTTATAATGTGGAGAGATGATCAGAGACTTGATGTTCACTGTTACGGCTTCCTTCTCCACACCCGTCACTACACTTGCTCCAATCAGTGCTGCCCAGTCCCTTGGGTTTTTACTTCTGCAGGAAACAGGAGAGTCTTGTTTAATATAGCCTTTAAAGAAAAAAAAAAATAAAGGAGTGTGTGGTTTAGGTGTTGGGTAAATCAGCTGTTTAGAGGACAATTGTTTAGTCGAACATCCACCTAACAGATCTAAATCTATAATGAATCTAATAGCCTTTACTGAATTTAATGTGGCTTGTTGTTATCCCACTTTACTGAATTAAATGTGTTCCCTTACCTCCTATAAATTGTATGGAGTAGGTATTTCCACCTGCAGTTATTTTTTAGGTTTTAGTGGTTGGATGGTTGAGTGATTAAGTGTTTGAGGGATTAGAGTTTAGTTGCATAGCTAGTGTTTTAATAAAATTATAGTTTTAGTAATATAATAGGTAAAATATATGTTGGTTTGTTGAAGGTAAATTTACTGGTTGAGGGAATTACAGTAGTGTTTTAGGAGTTCTATAGTTTAGTGTTGGACGGGTTTTGTAGTACAATAACACAATGGCACATTGGCTTAGTAAATAAGTGAGTTTTTGGTTTCATGCTTTGTTGGTTGAGGAGGTCAGTAGTTTAGTGGTTTAGTAGTTTAGGTATTTAGTGGTTCAATAGTTTAGTAGTTAAGGAGCATAATGATTAAGGTGTTAAATACACTGGTTTTGTAGTTAAATAGTTCACCGGTTTAGTAAATAAACATATAATTTTTTCAATTGTTTAAGTAGTTGAATGGATGATTTGTTCAGGGGGCCAGTGTGTCAGTGTTTGACTGATTTAGTGGCTCAGTGGTTGTGGAGTTTAGTAGTTAAAGAGGTTTAATAGTTAATGGATATGCTGATTTAGTAGTTTAATGTTAATGTTTAGAATCGTACATGTTGTTGATATGTACTGGCCTCTCAAAGCAGTGTGCAGCGCTGACCAGCCAGCGGCGGTTGATGATGGAGGCTCCGCAGGTGTGATGACCCTGGAGTCTCAGACTCACCTGCCAGGGCAAATCACCATGATGGGCATTTTCACCCCCAACAACACGACTGTCGACCACCAGCTTCCTGCCACATGCTGCTCATCACAGATGACATGGATTCACATAAAAATCATTTAGAAGTGATATACATATATAGTAATATGGCTTTATGTATTAAATAGATACAGTCAAGTAAAAAAATATTTTCCTCAATAGCATTTTTAAGGAGCCTTAAAAAAAATAAAAATAATAATAATACTATAGAATAATAATAGTACTATAGAAAAAAAATTTGTTTTTAAAAATTGTCTTTAGACCTGATATTCCTCCGAAAGCTGTTTAGATATGAGATATGGTATGAGAGCAATTAAAAAAGCAAAGGATGTGTCTAAAAATCAAAACAACATTATTGCGTTCAGAAAGAAAGATGCAAACTTTTAAAGAGGTACAATATAGATCTGTTCCTCCCCTGATATAACACGATCATAACACTATTTTATAACACAAATTTATGGGTCATAAAATGTAAACAGAACACAAAAAATGTCTGGTTGGAATACAGTAAATCAATATTCCTCTCTTTTTCATTTATTTTGGGTATGAACATTTTTGAGCATAACAGTGTATGGATAAAAACACTGCCTGGACTAAAAACAAGGGTTTTGTTTGGATTTTAATAAGCATATACTGTACTTTAATTAGTTAGATGCCTTTGATTAGATAATTTCTGTAGTAATTAATGTTTTTCAGCTGGTACTTTTCTTTTAACCCTAACTGGTGCAGTGAGTAGCTTATTATTTCTTAAACAACCATGTTAAAAAACATATCCTATAGTCCTGAAAAAAATGTTACAGTATTTAAAAAAAGAAAAAAATGGAATTAAGTTAAGAACTGTCCAACACATTATTTAAAGCTAAACTGTTAACCAAGTACGGAGCCCCCCAGGAATCATGAGGGGGAAAAAAGAACAAACAGAGCACACAGATTAATAAATCATGCGCTCGGATTAATTAATCCGTGTGCTCTGTTTGTTCTTTTTCTCCCCTCATGACCCCTGGGGGGCTCCGTAAGAATGAAATCGCATGAAGCGGGATGGGAAACATGAATTGGCCAATACAGAGTCATGATCTTAATTTCACTGAAAGGCTTGGGGGTGTGCTTGAGATGACTTTATGGAGTGGTTTGACTTTCTCATCATAAGTGCAATATCTCAGCCAACAATTAATGCAACTCTGCGCAAAAAGTTTTTTGTAAGGTTGCCTTCAAAAGAGCAAATGAGTGCTGTAATTAAAGTTAAGCGTAGTCTAATAAAATTTTAGTGTATTTGACTTTTTTTAGGCCCTGCAGTGTTAACAATGAATTATTAGTCTTTTTCAATGATTAGTTATTAGATAAACAATTCTTATTAGTCATTTTACATTAAATATAATGAATAAAATAGGGGTCATCTGTGACTAAGATGAGTAACTCTGAGTAACTGATTTATTCATGCACATTATAAATATAAATGGTAATCATGATGCTTTTAAAAAAGTGAAAAATGTTTTGGGCCTTTTTATTTACTCCATATTGACATAAAGCAGTGACTGATGAACTGACGCGATAAGATGATATAGTATATTAGTGGTATATACTGTATGGAGAAAATGCTCACAGCAGTTTGCTTCCTCTGATTTATTAGAACAGTCCAACATGGAGTCACAATCAAGGTTAGGTTTAGTCACACACTCCCCACTGGCACAGGTTAACGTGTCATTCGAACATCTACCTGAAATTAAGAAACATTATTATAAGATGACATGAGCTTTAGAACAGTATGTCTACTGATCAGTAGATACTGATGTCTAAACTCAGAGCAGTAAGAAAGTTAAAAGTAAGAAAAAGGGTTAACTTCTATTTAGACTCATGGTTTAAAACTTTATATTAAGTCCCAGATATTTGTTCCTGACTGCAGTTGCCAAACAGACTACAGTTCCGGCACTACATGATTCAATTTGCCTTTTGCAGCAATCACAAAGAGTCAATCCTTCTTTGGCAGATTTTGATGCAATAAAGCTGATTTAATTTTGGTGGGAAAGAATCCAGGTTTTGAAACACATTCAGAATTACAAATGGCACTTTTAAAAGAATGTTAGGAAATATAGGAAAAGTATAATGCAATTCATACTTACTTGCATTAGCATTGATTACTAAGAAAGACTTTCCACTAGCACCTAAAAGCAGCAAAGCAGAAAATAATAAATTATATGAGAAATAAATATATATAGTCTTACCTCCTGTTTTATCATAAATTAAAACATGCAAATGAGCCTCCAGTATATGAGGTGGTCTGTTCCTTATAGCACTACACTGTTGAATTTTGAAATAGGCTCCAAATGTACTAATTCATTTCCTGTAACAGCTGCTCTGACAATAGTTCTGGCCATAAGAAGATTCAGGTTTATAGTAACATTAATTAATCTTCTATACCACTTATGCTGTACAGGGTCCCAGGGAGCTTGGAGCCTATCCTAGGAGACTTTGGGCACGAGGCAAGGTACACACTGGAAAAAGTGCCAATCCAATGCAGATCACACATGTACAAACACACACACACTACAGCAAATTTGGGATGGCAAATCAGCTTAATCTGCATGTCTTTAGACTATGGGAGGAAACCGGAGTACCCAGAGGAAACCCACCAAGCACAGGGAAAAAACACAAATTCCATGCACGCAGACCCAAGGCAGGAATCAAACCCTCGACCCTGGAGGTGCAAGGTCACAGTGCTAACCACTACGCTACCATGCCACTCTTTATAGTAACATGCCTGTTTGCAGTGGTGGACTGGCCATCTGGAGCACTGGGAGCTTTCCCGGTGGGCCGCTGGCCAATGTGGGCCTGTCCAGTCAGTACGCAAATATATTTAAAATATGACAGAAACCATAATATCGCATCTCTTTTCTACGCAGATAGATGAGTGTGTCAATCATATAGGCGCTGCAGGCAAATAGAGTGTGTGTTTGTGTATACGCCAATGTATTGCCCTCCCTCCTTCCCAATTAGTTTGGTCTATTAATTTAATAATAATTAACTATTTCCATGAAAAAAAGAGAAAAGAAAAAGGTGGAGCTAAAAAGTTACACGAAAAGAAGAAAAAAAGCTTTAGAGGTAGATGCTGTGAAATGCAGATTGTGAAATGCAGATTGTGAAAAGCAGATTATGAACAGATTATGCCTTTCGTGTGAAGGAAAATTGCAGTTCCGCAGGTTCTGACAGCTCCAGCATTACGGTCAGGGATATCAAGCCTGGACGCAGCAGCAGGGTCGGTGATGAACCAGTGCCTGCTGATGATGACCAACACTTCTCCCCTTCTAGTAAACTAGTTACTCATTTTAGTTATTATGGTAGTCAATATTAATTCAAAATAATGCTGAGAAATATTATTTTTAATTAATATTGACTACCATAATAATTACTAGCACAAGCTAATGTTGCTACTGATTTTTTTCCAGCTTACCTGTTCAGTTTGATTGCCATTCTTTTAACTCGGCTTGGGTAAAGAAGGGGAGAGGTGTTGGTCATCATCATCATCATCAGGCACTGGTTCATCACCACTGACCCGGCTGCACATTCAGCTTACACTGATGAGTGGTTTATCTTACACTGTATCAAGATGAGTTGTCTTTATTGTCTCTATATGAGTTTATATGTTTTCCTTTGTTTTAGAAATATTACCCAATATATGTTCACTGATACTTTAAATAATATGTTTAAATAGCATTTATTTCTGTATTGCATTATATAATTATAGTAGTAAGTGGTGTTAAAAATTAATCTCCACATTAATGAGCCAAATAGAACTAACACAATCTTTTCACAATCAATCAATCAATCAATCAATCTTTTTACATCCATGGACACTATGGACAAATCCACGCACATCTACCTTCACATCTACACTACATTCTGGACCATTGCACAAAGACCCTTTTTTTTCTATGCATATTTGCACACCATCTTTCTTCCAAAAATATCAAAATTTCTCAATTTCTTAAATGTTCTTGTACAGTATATTTCTATTTGTACAGTATATTTCTATTTTTATGTACAGCATATTTCTATTTTAGTTCTATTTTTATCCTAGTTCAATTAAAATTTTCTATCATATTTCTTTTATTTATATTTATTTCTTATTATAAGCTTTAATTCTCTTTTAAGGTCACCGGCGGTCGTATAAGCATTTCACTACATTTTGTATTGTGTATGACTGAGTATGTGACAAATAAAATTTGAATTTGAAATATATTATGATATGTGATGAAATATATTATGAATGTGGTGGGCTGCTGTGGGCCAGAAAGTCCAGGGCCACTTTTTGGTCCCAGTCCATCCCTGCCTGTTTGTAATGCTTTAAACAGCTTATTTACCTGAATGTTTGGTGAAGATTTCAATGAAATATCAATGAGAATTTTTAATTTTATAAAAATAGTTTTCTGACATATTAAAGGGAGAAGTTTACACTTTGTGGAGTTTTTGAGATATGACAAGCAACAGCATTTTAAGGAGAGAGAAAAGAAACAGGGAATAACTCTTTATACAGTAGCTTCTATAACACTAACTAAGTGCAACATGCTTCTCTTTCTTTAATAAATAATTGCAGTCAGTTGTAAATTGCTGTGGTATAAGAGAAACTAAATGCTTTAGAAACATATTTATAAAGGGCAACTGTTCCAAAAATTGCTTTTACCCAGAAGGATGATGCTCTGAATTTCTCCAAACCCAGGAACGCTCAGTGGCTCTGGGCTGACTAAAGCCTGAAAGCCATGTTGAATCTGCTCCTGGATGAAACGGTCTGTGTCCTCAGCAAATTGTATTTGAAATCTGGACACTTTGAAGACCATACTGATTGTCGCCATCACATTATTACTGATGTTCCTGAAGCACACACCAGCATACAGGACAAAATGAGGGTACTTCCCAAATATCAATTATAGAAAGGTATATTTTTAATTATAGAAATATGCTGTGTATTATGCCTACCCATATGCAACGATGTGGCAGGAGACAAAATGGTGTGCAATCGATGATGTGAGGAAAATATTCTGAATCTGTAAAAAGGTGAAAAAGATTTAGGTGAAAATGTGTATTATATAATAAAATTGCATATTATGCATGGATCTTTACTTTGAATATGTAGCAGTAGCACATGAAGTTTGCAACATGCACCTGCTCCAACACATTCAACTGATCTGTCAGTTACCAGGGAGTGCTTAGGGGTTGATGAATTACAGACTATGTCTAAACGGGCTCTAATTTACATTCTCAGCTTTTTCTTTGTCATGCTCCTACTGTACCTTTGTTTCCAAAGTGGCTGTCAGGATTAAAAAAAATGCAGACATTTTATCCTTGAGGTCAGGTTTGTACTGTAGGCCTTTTAACTCCACTGTATCCATGAAGTAATGCTCCTTCTGCACCGTATATGCTTAACATAACAAACAGAAAAGCAATCTGCATTATTCATTTGAAGGAATAATCCATCCAAAAAAGAAATGTACATTTTGTATGTTTCTCATTAAACCACTGCAATAACTGCAATGCAGTTAGAGCTTAATATTTCTTACAATAAGATTAAATCAAGATATATAGCACTATGCACACATTGTGTACATTTAAATCACCCCATAGTGACCCACAATTGGCTATTTAGTGTCTTGTTGATGTCGTTTCTAATGCAATGTTGTTTAAAAACATGGAGAAAAGGATGTCACTCTCTATACCGCTTTATCTTATATTCAGGGTCACTCACTGGACAAGGTGCCACTCCATCGCAGGGCACCCACACATACCTCAAGCAATTTGGGAACACCAATTAACCTAATCTGCAGATCTTTGGACTGTAAAGCAAACCCACTAAGCACAGGGAGAACACGTAAACTCCATGCACACAGAGACAGGAAATCGATTCTGGCCGGGAATTAAACCCAGACCCTGCAGGTGCAAGGCAACAGTGCAAACCACTACACCACCGTGCCACCAGGATGTCAAAAATACAAAATAAATACAGAAGCAATGCACTTTTCCCTCAGAACATAATTAATGTAAAAACTACGGGAGATGTTCAAATCAAACTGGGATTATTAACTGGGCAGAATAACAGGACACAGTTACTAGTAAAAACTACCTTTAATTTTTTAGATCATCTCAGCATTTCACTAGCGCTTGGACACCATCAAGGCAGAACTATGATCAGACTGTCTGCTTCACATCTGAAATGCTGGCCTTTAATGGCCCCAAATGTAAAAATGGCTTGAAGCGAGGTTAGGACTGTACAGGAATGTGACAATAACTCCCAACTTAAATCCTGTAATGTGCAAGTGGTGTGGTGGGCAGTATGGGGTTGTGAATTGTCCTGTAATAACAAAACGCCTTTGGTGATCAAACAATGGGACATTTTTCCTGAGAGTGTTCTACTTGCTGAATTTTCACAGGAACAACTGCAGTGGGCTCCCAGTTTGCCTTGAATGCCCCACGTATTTCCTTTTTTTTTTTTTTTTTTTTTTTCAATTTTCTCCCCTAATTTAGTCGTAAGCTCCCACATTAAGGCTACTACCATTCAGCCGGGAGGGCGAAGACTATCACGTGTTTCCTCCGAGCCGTGTGACGTCAGCCGACCGCATCTTTTCGAACTACTTGCTCACTGCTTGCTATGTTGTTAGCTGCCAACTTTTAACAATCTTTTTTTGACAATACGAGGGGCAGTTTTCCTTTCACAGCCGGAGGCACAGAGAGAGCTGATTGGCCGCCACTCCGGAGTAACACACTCAGAGGAAAGCGCTAGCCGCTCCTTCCACGTGCGCGAGCTCACAGACGCCCCTGATTGGCTGTAGAGCTGTGATTAATGTGGGAGCACAAAGTACCTCTCATCCCTCCCCCCTGAGAGAGCTCGGCCAATGAGCTCTCTCTGTGCCTCCGGCTGTGAGAGGAAAACTGCCCCACGTATTGTCAAGGAAAGATTGTTAAAAAGTTGGCAGCTAACAACATAGACTAATTTGCATATTGATTGAATCATTAGGATTGTACATGAAACCTTGGCAATGGAAATTTTTATGATGGCACAGAGAATAGCATTTTATCAGACTAAAAAAACAAACAAATTGTAACTTACTTACTTATATAAATAAGTCATACATGCAAATTGATATTAATTTACATATAATTTAATCAATAACAAAAAAATAAGGCAGTAATGTTTAGGGGTCAGGAAAGAGACACAAAGGAAACGATTGCAGATGGAGTAATTAACTTTTATTATTATAAATACTGCAAAGAGTTTTAAGGTAAGAGCAAATAAGTGTGCAGGTGGACAATCAGCAGTGGGTAGTGATTGGTTGTTGGCAACAATGGCAATCAGTGATTATTCACGGAAAATATTGGCCTGAGAAACCATGTCTTGGTCAGAATGCATACTAGTGGTGGGGAAATGAACCTGTGCTTTCAACTTTTATAGACCACAGTTGTGATGTGATCTGGACCGTCAGTAACATCTCAAAAAGTCACTGGATCTGTCACTAGGAGTTGCGTCTAAAAACCTAGCCACTGTACTAGCACCATACTGTAGGTCAGACTTAGCTAGTTGGCCGTTTTAAAAAAATTAGTCACTATCTGACATTTCCAGTTTATCTACATAAACAGGTCAATAGCAAAGGTTAACGCATTGTATCACTCACCTATCACAACACCCACAAAAGCACAGATGATAAAAAACACCATGATGCTGCAGAGTGTAACACACGCGCACAGAGAAGAGGATGAGATGGGAGGAGGATCAGCCTCAGGCCAGTTACTCCGCTGCTGCTTCATGTCTTTATACGTGTACAGAAATCTGAAGCTCTGAGACCTAGAACACAAATAAGTTTCAGTGGGCTACAGTTTCATCCTGATCTTTACTGCATTGTTATGCTGCCTGCTCACACCCCACAAAACACTGATACGTTTTCAGCTCCACTGTAGTAGGACCAAAATGATCCGGAACAAAATGAAATGTACATAATGTTCACTTTACATTAATTCATGATTTAATCAGACACATACTGTATATACAGTATTTGCTTAGAAAAGAATAAAACACAATGGGAAAACTGTGATAAAACAGTTATTGTTAAAACCTTTTTTATTAATTTAAGAATGATTTTACATGAAGGATCTGTTGTGAAAGTCCCCATGAATAAGCTGCTACTGCAGAAATAACATTACAATAAATACCTGTGATTTGCAGATAACCTACTGTTCTGGAAAAGGAATGAACAACTTCTGATAAGTCAGCATTCAACTTCAAAAATCCAAAATACCCCTTTAATAAACACCCAAAAATCGTTATATAATTGCATTAAATTCAAATTTTAAGTTCCAGTTTCAAAGTTTTAGCTTTCTCTGCATCATTGACATGTTTTGTTGCTATTCCACCTTCAGGCCTGTTGGGGTGGAATTAAATTAAACTGCTTTAAGAAAAAAAGGTGATTCCAGCATTTAGCTAAACAGCACTTTGTGTGTCCTAATGCAAAAAAATGTTATTTGAAAAAGTTTGTTATGGCAGCCGCTGCATGATGGCTTAAGAGAAAAAAAGACAACTGCAAATTTAGCTTCACAGGTTGTGAATGCATTATAACAGGTTATGAATAAATTCATAACCTGTTCAAATGCATTTATGAGTTAATTGATATAATAAACATAGTGTTCACCAATGAATAGAAAAGCAAGAGGGTTTTGCAAAAAGTGGTGTTTTAAATACTTATAATCTATCATGTTTATATTGCATAATACAAACTAAAACTAAATAATGTTATGACTGTATTATAAGTTGATATGAATATGTTCATATCTCATTATTCAATTCAATTCAATTTTATTTGTATAGCGCTTTTAACAATTGTCATCGTCGCAAAGCAGCTTTACACAATCAAAAGAATTAAGTTTGTATGGAACGTGAATGTGTATAAATCAAAATGGTAACCTTTAGATAAAGCATTATACTTTTTTGTTAGTTTCTTATTATAAGCCAGCACTGTTGCAAACGTTATGTATTATGTAGCCATTTATTCAGTGTTATATCCTGAAGAATAACTGTACTATGCCCACAGCTTTTGTTGTTTAGTCCCTATACCAGTCATAATTCAGGTTTGGGTGGACCATCAAAAATGATAGATTTGAAATGGGTCTATTGTATTTGAAATGGGTCCATTTTCACTGACTATTAATTCCAGGCATTTAAGTCAGAAAAAATAGACATATGTTTAAAATCCTTGCTTATTATTCAGTTATTCCTGTTATAACATATTGATTAACTAAAGTAAAACCAGTCAACGGTTAATGTCCACTAGAATTGGAAGTTTACCGTGTTTAGAAGACTGAAGGAGGAGTTTAAGTTTAGTTGTAAGGTGGGATATGTGATTCCTGTCCCCTAAAACAGCGCCCTTTGTCAAAAGGAAATTAAATGAGCTTGACATTTTGGAGAAATCGGTGCGCTGCAAAAATGCCATTTTATCATGTTAAAATATCTTAAGTAGTCAAATGCATCTTGGATATTCTATTATAGGATTACAATTAACCAAATATAAGATTATTTAAACAATTATACCTATATATGTGTTACACAGAAATCCAAAATAAACTTTTTTTTTTTTTGGTTACATGGAGTGAAGATATGTAAATACTTCACAAAGACTGATATCCAAATGCGATTTTTTTCTAAAAACTTGAGTCCTTACGAGAAATCATTATTACTCACCGTTGAAGTAATGGCATTGACGCCTCTTGTTAAAAAAAGAGGTCAAATGCTGAAACCGCTCCTTAAATCCAGTCCTTCTTTTGGGTGTGGAACTGAGCGAGACAATCAAAACTATCAGATATCCAACATCCTCCTCCCTGCAGCCTGAGCTCCTACAGCCTCCTCTTCAGCTCTTCTAAAGCTCAACTAAAGCAACAGGAGCATCTTACAACTTTACACTAGACACACCCTCTAATCTTAATGCTGTCTTTGTGAGGAACTTCCAATCCGATAATGAATAGCTCATTAATGCTGTGCCTTCCCCTGAATTTTTGCTAATGCTTAACTTCAATTATCACATAGAAAAGAAATATTCCGCAACTTTTTTGATCTTTAATAAGTAAAGAAAATAATGCTTTTTAATACATTTTGTGAGGACTAAGTCTGTAACTAATCTGTGTGCAACAGATAATCCCACTAACTTGCTCCAAATAAAAGTATTTAGATTGATGCTGCAATCTGTTGCACTCAAGAATTGAAAAACCCAATCCTTGACATGGAAGAGTCAAAAGAAAAGTTATTTCAGTCCGAATTTCAAGTCAGGAACTTGGGTATTATCCACTTTCTGAGTTCTCTGAAAAAACCTGATGCAACAGTAATATGGTAGTCAACTAAGAGTTTACTTTAAATTATTTTCCTCTTATTGAAGCATGACTTTAGATAAGTATCTTTGGGTTGCAAAATAGTTTAACAACTTCCAGTTGGATTCAGGATGTTATTCCATTGAAATTAATAAACAAACAACCATGCAAAAATCTTGGATCTTTAAAATTGCAATAATAATTAATATAAATGTCAGTAATATGTTTATCTAGTTAGTTAGAGAATAACCATACAGATATGGACTTACTCTAGAATTCTGTATATTTGAGCTGAAGCACTGGAACATGTTTAGATCAGAACTGAGGAAGATGGACTTCTGAGTACAACAGATTGAAATACTTTTTTTTAAGCCTGCTTTCTTAAGGTTCCAATGACAATCTTTAGGCCAATCTGCACAAAGAGTTAGATACAGCTACATACACACACTGGGTGGAGTGGATTCAAACAAGTGTTCAAAGTGTTTGCTTAATTAATACCTCAGTTGTTTCAAAGCTTTTTTTTTTTTTTTGTACAACTGTTAAAGAGATTATCACTAATGCAGGATCTGTTGCCAAACATTGGAATGACCCCCCCCCCCCCCCCCTTTTTTTTTTTTGGTTCCAAATATATAGAACATTCTACATCTTTATTCAAAACACACACCATCTACCCACCTTGGGGATTGGGAAATCACATCCTCTTACATGTGAGATTTGTGTAATGTGTGAGCTGCAAAAGAACATGAAGCTATCATAATCACACTGCGTTATGTTCTTGCAAAACACTTTATAGTAGTTTTATTTTAATTAGCAATGAGAACAACAACCAGAAAAAGAAGGTACTAACTCCAGAAATCTTATGCATGTCCAATTTAATTATGATATTAAAATAATGAGTAAAAATAAAGTTAGCAGTAGGTGTAGTCACACATAATTAGACTACGTAATTTGATACAGTTTAATTCAAACCCATATTTAGAAAACAAACTAAAAGTTCTCCTGAGTGAAGTTACAATCAGGAAAAAACAGACTATTTTACACCCGATGACATCCAACATCCTCAAATTTGGATGCAACACAAATGATCGCTCAACCAAAATGTCTTGCGAAAAAAACAAACACAATTCCGGTATGTGTGTAGGAGTGGGAGACAGTAAAGGTGTTAGCCGTCCTGCTGCTGTATAAAGGGGTTGGGAATGGCCTCCATGCCGTCTTGAGGACAGATGAGGACAACAGCAGTTCCTCGACACACAACCAGGCCAAGCTGCCTGGTGTCCTCAGTCAGTTTATACTGATCATCAGGGTCTACACATACACAAAAAAAGCCACAGTGAAGACATATCAGACTCTATATTTTTATCAACCAGCATACTACATTTGTCATAAGTTTAAAGAGTTCATTTTATTTGAGAAGCAATTTTGTTTCTGCGGCATTTTGAAAGCAATAAATGTTTATGAATTTGTTTTTGCTAATAGAGGAATGTTATCCAAGAGCCTGGATGCTGAGAAGTACTTACCACGCATGTACTCAATTGTACCGTCTAACACCAGGTTCAGCAGGGGATCAAACCCTTTCAGGACGCCGCTTGCTATCCAATAAAAGAAGATATGTATTAAAAGTTATATATAAAACAGTAAACAAGTGTAAACTCTGAACAACACTTGCCACACAATTTCGGTGCCTTAAAATTAACTAGGTAACAAAAAAAATACATCATCGCCAAAGACTCTTGTGCATATGTGAAATAAATGAACTGCTGCTAATAAATTTTAAAATATATATATTTTACTATTTATTTACAGAAGAAACAATGATCCTATAAAGGAAGATAAACATGGATGTAATAACTAACATCAGTCACATACCTTCACGTCCACCTTGGAATTTTACTCGGATGGTTTTGTCGATGTACTTTGACAAATCAAATATACTCTCCTTCTTCTTCTTCTCTTTATCCTGTAACAGCACAGAAGCAGTCATGTCTTCTCAGGATTTCAAATCAAAGTAATGTTCCTGTAATCTAAAGGCTAATCAAATCAATAGTGGTATTTCAGTGCCACTTCTTTACTCTTAAACATAAAGCATGAGGTGCGATTAAAACAGCTACTGTGCGGTACAAAGTAGTCACAAAAAAAGTAATCTGGCCCCCTTACACGATTAATAACTACAAACAGACAAATACATAGCAGACAGGAATCTGCGCTCTGTGGAGCGACAGGATCTCTCAATTCAAATGGCTTCTACTACAACATGTGAACAGTACATACAGTTACAGAAACACAAAACCTGTCCCTAATAGACTGCATGAGTCTACAGCCTGTGGCAGATAGAAATCAGCTTCAGATTCACTTTTTACACTTCTTTACACCACTCAGGTTGCTGGCCGTCTCTGGTGATAATGAGGTTTAACAGCAGTCCAAAACTAGCAAAACATTTCACAGCAAATACTCTGATGTAGGTGGTGTAGTAGTTAGCACTGTGACCTCACAGCTCCACGGTCCGGGTTTGATTCCCGCCTTAGGTCTGTGCGCGTGGAGTTTGTATGTTCTCTCTGTGCTTGGTGGATTTTTTCCCACAGTCCAAAGACATGCGGATAACATCAAGTCTTTTAAATTGCCCACAGTGTGTGAATGAGTGTGTTTGTGCTGTGAAGGATTAGCACCCAATCCAGGGTGTACCCCTCCTTGCGCCCAAAGTATCCTAGGATAGGCTCCAGGCCCCCAGATGACCCTGTGTCCAGAATATGTGGTATAGTTGATAGGTGAATAAATGAACAAATAAATAATTAGAAAAGGAATAAAAGTATAAAAGATAGTTGCAAGCAACAAAGAGCAGACCCAAGCCCCCTGCGCCATCGTCACACCAGTGCTCCAGAGAGACAATGGGCACACCGGGCACATGCATTTAAACAATTTTAGAAAGGGGGAAATTTTATGTTTAGATGCTAGAAAAAAAATGCATCACACCATGATGTCACTCAATGTGATGTCACTCAATGTGATGTCACTCAATGTGATGTCACTCAATGTGATGTCACTCAATGTGATGTCACTCAATGTGATGTCACTCAAAGGTATTAACCACTTTTCAGCATAGGTGTGAAGCTGATCCTTTTGAGAAACTAACATTTATACCAGCCGACCATGCGCAGGGAAAGCTGCATCTTCGTTTTTTTTTATTTTTTATTTAATTTAATTAGGTAAAATTATAAATAAGAAAAAAATCTATAACTTAAAAATCTTGACTGATGTAGAAAATAATTCTTATTTGAAAATAAAGCATTTTTAAAAATTACATTTGCTTTTTAAAACTAGTAAGCAATTAAACAACAAACTGCTTCACATTTCAGGACTGTTCACACACATGGGATTAAATATTAATAATAATAATAAAAAAAAAAAAACATGCACATTACACACAATACACTGTTAGCTCGCATGCTAACCGACCATTCACTTGCTGTCGCTAAAGCTCCGAAACGGCTAACGTAACTTATTAAGTTACATATAAACTCGAGATTGTGTAAATATTTAATCACTGTCTTGCTTATAAACACAAAAAGTTTACAGTCTTAATAAAGGCGACTTGAACAGAAACAGAGAGCGAGCATGATACTCACCGCCATGTTCAAACCGCTTCTTCCAGCGCCTCTGGCGGCTTCACCTTTCACCCCTGACGTTCCACCAATCACAACCTGGGCTGATTAACCTCATTTTCTTGTGATTTTTAAAAATTATTTTTTAATCCTTGAAAATTAACTATTAATTACTTTGTCCATTACTGGTGCATTTGTGTCTTTTATGTTCGTAAGCTAAGCTCGCGCGACGTTTCAAATATACTGCAATGCTGTTTACTGGTGCTCTAGCTGTGTATGTGTTTAGATTTTATATAAAGTGAATGATTTTAACCTTTTAGAATTTAGTTCACAAAGGTGCATCAGCAGGAAATCACTGTACTGTTTTTGTTCCATGAATTATATCCAAATATATTTTACCTGGTTATCTAATAAATTAATAAAGCAGAAGCGATTCAATTCATCTCAACATTTATAACATACAAGAATTAAAACATTTTTACATGTCACAACTTTCACCCGTATTTCTCCTCACTGCTCTGAGTCGGATTCCATGGGATGTGCTTTATTACACGCCACCGGAACTCGGATTGGAACACGGTCGTGTTTTTTTTCTTCTATTGACGGTGTCGTCACTTCCTGTTGGAACTTCCAGCCTGTCGGCCATTAGCGGGAGGCGAAGCGCCAAACTCGAAGTCGGCCGTTAGCGCAGAAAATCTGTGGCTTAAAGTTGAAACAGGGATACGGCGCCGATTGTTTTTTTTTTGCTATTTATTTTAATTTTCTAATGTAAAACAAAGATGACGGATTTGCTTTTTAACAAGACTTTGCTAGTACACGTCAAGTGTAAAGACTGCGACGACAGGTAAACATGTAATGTTTTTTTCTTGTCGTTTTATTAATGCTAATGCTATTGCTAACAGTCGCTAACAACAGGCTAAAGCACCAGGGCAGCTGCTCGGCGCTCGCGCTCAGTCCGGGTAGACATTTACATTTAGTCATTTGGCAGACTTACATTTTTATCTCATTATGCATCTGAGCAGTTGAGGGTTAAGGGCCTTGCTCAAGGGCCCAACAGTGGCAACTTTGGTTGTTGGGTTTGAACCTGGGATTTTCTGAACCGTAGTCCAATGCCTTAACCACTGAGCTGAGGGTAGAGCAATCAGCACAACCTGGAGATCCAGATTCAAATACTGTACACTGCATTATAGAATTCACAGTTCATGTTTAAGGCTAAACTATGTTTTCTGCCATAACTGATTAATAAATCGCACATGCAAATGAATTGGTTGAATGTTTGCGTATTAGGCAGTCACTTAATCTATAATAATTAGTTAAAATAGTATATTTGTGTTGTATTTCATGTAACAGAAATTCTACTTGATGTATATTAAAGATTTCTTTCAATAATTAGCAAGATCTGTCATTTTATTGTAACAACACACTTGGTTGTCAGACCTTCATTTTCAGACCCAAGTGATTCATGTTGCATATATTTGGCATCTACATTTTACATTTAGACTTTCAGCAGACACCCTTATCCAGGGTAACTTAGATTTTTATCTTATTATACATCTAAGATGATTAAGGGCCTTGCTCAAGTCATTAAGCCAACTTGTATATATACACAATCAATCACAACGTTTGGGCACATCTAATTCCATGCTCTCTCCTGATTAATTTTTTTTTATATATTGATAAACAATGCTGAAGCATAAAAAATATCCAATAATCTTCTCTGAACCTTTGATAATAAGATGTGTGTGTTACTTTTGCTTCCTAAAGCCTTCATACCAACTCTAATCTGAGGTGTTGTTAATGGTTGATTTTTGAGGCTCCTAACTCCGTTAACTTCTCTGCAACAAGAGGTGATTTTTGGTCCTTCTTCCCTAGGATGAGAGGCAGTTTTATCATGGTGCTTCATGGGTTTTGCAAATGCACTTGACAATACTATTTTAGAACAGCTGTCCTTTGTGTCTTAAAATAACTGGGGCTGGAGCTATCGAATATTTTAGTAAGCGAGTATTCTACCAAAAATTTAATCGATTATTTTGATAAAATGTACTTTTGCTTAATTAAACAGCAATGTAAAATACATACTCAGCAAAAAAAGAAACGTCCTCTGACTTTCAACTGTTTTTACTTTCAGTAAACTTAATGTGTAAATATTTGTATGAACACTAAAAGAGTCAACACCATAAGACATAAACTAAAAACAAAAAGTACCAGTCAGTATCTGGTGTGGCCACCAGCTGCTTGAAGTACTGCAGTGCATCTCCTCCTCATGGACTGCCTGTTGCGGACAGTCTGAGCACTGATGGAGGGATTGTGTGTTCCTGGTGTGACTCGGGCAGTTGTTGTGGCCATCCTGTACCTGTCACGCAGGTGTGATATTCGGATGTACCGATCCGATGCAGGTGTTGTTACACGTGGTCTTCCACTGCAAGGATGATCAGCTGTCCTTCCTGTTTCCCTGTAGCGCTGTCTTAAGCGTCTCACAGTGCGGACATGGCAATTTATTGCCCTAGCCACATCAGCAGTCCTCATGCCTCCCTGCAGCATGCCCAATGCACGTTCACGCAGTTAAGCAGGGACCCTGGGCATCTTTCTTTGGGTGTTTTTCACAGTCGGTAGACAAGTCTCTTTAGTGTCCTGCGTTTTTAGAACTGTGACCTTAAATGCCTACTTTCTGTAAGCTGTTAAGGTCTTAACGACCATTCCACAGGTGCATGTTAATTACTTGATTATGGTTAATTGAACATGCATGGAAAACATTGTTTAAACCCTTTACAATGAAGATCTCTAAAGTTATTTAGATTTTTACAACATTATTGTTGAAATACAAAGTCCTGAAAAAGGGATGTTTCTTTTTTTGCTGAGTATATAAGAGAAACATGTATAATATATAAGATAAAAGATTAATTGGTTTACTTTTTGGAAAAATCATCTTTTATTTTTTAAACTACAAGGAATAGTTGATGGAGTTTAATTAAGTGCATTACAGTGCCATACATTCCTTTTTTAAAAGCCTTTTCTCAGATTCAAAAATGGTATTTCAAATGACTTTAAGTAAACAGCTGTTTACACACAACTGTTTGTGTCTCTTTTTCGCTTTGTGGGTAACGGTAGTGCTTCTTCTTCGTCTGTGTTTACTGGCAGCTTGCATCCAATTAAAAGAAACTTTGAGGCAGAAGATTTTGCCTCGATCATTTTATTGTAATCGAGTTACCCGAGGAATCGTTTCAGCCCTAAAAATATCAAATGACTTTTGTTGTTATTACTTACATAATTCCATATGTTTTATTTACTAGTTTTGAAAAATCTAGTATTTTAATAGATTGTAGAAAATACATCCAAACTTGTGTCCAAACTTTTGACTGGTATTGTTTGTATATTTATGTACACACAATACTGAGCTAAATTAATGTTTCTGCGACACACTGCAGTGTGCTTAAAGGTACAATAAAAAAAAATATTGTTTATGTAACAACCTCAGCGGCAACCTCATTTCTCCTCTCATCTCTTTTCATTACTCAGCATTCAGCATCACCATTAAATTAATCACTTGCATGATCATCTGTCATCATCTGTATTTGTTTCTCACTGGTTCATACCTTAAAATGAAATATTTTGGAATCTGATCAGGTACAGGAACTGGACTGAAAATAAATGCCAAAAAGTCCTTCAGCCTGGAGAACTAATCCTTAAGACTACAAAAAAAAAATAATAATAATAATACAAGAAATTCTACCTCTTTAAAAGCAAAATATGAAGAAATGGGGGTTGGCTTAAGACTTGTGCACAGTAATGTGTTTGTGTGTGTATAGATATTGCAAAATATAAATATAGGAATAAACAAACAAGATTGTTAAATATTAATTTTAATATTTTAATTTATTTTGCCTCTAGTAGAAGTCTGAATTTCGTGAACTAATTATAAAACTAATTGTTTCTTGTAGGCGAGCAGTTATCAGAGTCAGTATTGAACTGCAGCTTATTTCAAACCCCATACACAGGCGGGTAAGTGTTTCTAAATTACCTTTTGTACTGTGAGGATCATATCTATATAAACACTAAAACCCTTGCTTTTATGTAGTTTTAGAAAATATTCCTTTTATAGCCCAGCAATTGTCAACATAACTTTTTGTTGTTTAAAAGGTACAGCATATTAAACAAAATCCTTGTCTTTTTTTTATTTAAGGATTTGGTTGTAAGACTGACTGATGACACTGATCTCTACTTTCTGTATAACCTTGTCATATCTGAGGAGGACTTTCAAAGGTGAAGAGAATTGTCATCTAAATGTTTTTGCACTGCTTTGACTTTATCCATGTGTGAATCCTTATGACAATAATACACCATTGTATTGACTTACAATGAAGAAAATATCTTGCATAAACCCTCTTTTTCCTTCCTTTTCTAATTTAAACAGCTTAAAAGTCCAGCAGGGTCTTCTGATAGACTTCACCGCTTTCCCTCAAAAGTTCATAGACCTATTAGAACAATGCATCTCTGAGCAGAGCAAAGAAAATCCAAGGTAACTAGACATTTTCACTGTTGAGTACACTTCTATGATCTCTGTGTGTGTCTGCCTCTGTGTGTGTGTGTCTGTGTGTGTGTGTCTCTGGGTGTATGAACTGTTCTAGTGCCTACGTCATAAATAACACACTAATCTCTATCTTATACAAAGCATTTGTAATAACTGTATTGTTTTTAATTGTAGGTTCTTGCTGCAGCTTTCCTCTCCATCGTCTGCACTAAACCACGGCTCTGCTAATCTAAACATTGTGGAGACCAACGCGTTCAAGCACCTCACACACCTTTCTCTCAAACTGCTCCCTGGCTCAGATGTGGAAATAAAGAAATATCTGGCTAATTGTTTGGCCACGATCAAGGTACAGGATGCTCGAAAGTCTCATTAATCTTATCATCTTCTTTTATTTTGGGCAATTATTTATTTGTAGGAGAATTTTGTGTTACCAGCCTCAAAAATCAACAGTTATCAGCACTTCAGATTAGAGCCGTTATGAAGACTTTACAGAGCAAAAATAGCAGAGACATCTTAATATCAACTGTTCAAATGAGATTATTGCATACTTAGGACGCCTTCAGCATTGTTTTCCAATGTAAAAAGAAATAAAAATCAGGGAAGGCCATGGAGTTAAAAGGTGTGTCCAAACGTTTAACTGAGAGTGTAAAAAAGTGACTAAACATCAAATTGTTTAGTGCTTAGTAACATGGTAATCTTTGTCTAAAAAGGAACAGAAAAAAATGTGGCATGAAACGCTACATTGCTGTTTTGATATAATACTAAATACAGTGAATTTTTCCATAATCATTTTTATAATTCTGGTGTCTGTCTTTTCAATGTTGGGCTAGACTACTGTTAACTTTGAGGAAATTAAAGGTTAATGATTAAGTGTTGTTCTCAGGAGGAAAAGGAACAACTCCAACAAAAACTAAAGAAGACAGAAGAGGATCTGACTAGACAGCTAAACTATGCACAGCAGGTACAGCTTGTGATGTAGCTAGAAATAATAATAATTTAAAAAAAACTATTGAGGTTCAACTTTCTAATCAAATCTGTGGTATTGGTGTAGACGTTGTCTGAGAAGAGCCGGGAGCTAGACAAACTACGCTCTGAATGGACTTCACAAACAACGATTTTGTCCAGCAGACATACGCAAGACCTCACTACAGAGCGTGAAAAAGCTCTAGAGGTAAGTGATAAACCAAAGCGATAATGTATTAACAACGTTAATAGTATTGGAAAATTTTTACAGAATCAGGGTCGTAAGACATTTACAAACACACAGTTTAAAGCTGTTACAAAATCGTTGCACAAATGTTTCTTAACACATATAAAAAAACCAAAATTAAACAAAAATGTTCACTTATTTATCTTTTTTCTTTAAAAAAAATATTTAAAACAACTTTTGCATAAAACATTGACCTTGTTTGGTCAGCAATGCCATGTTCTTTTGTGTTTGACATCAGCGTTGTGTATTGTAGCAGTGCAACTTGCTTACAGCAGTAATGAATAAAACAAGAAGATTTTAATGCAGTCATGTTCCTGTGCTGAGAAACAACAGTGCTGTTGTTACTTAGTCACAAAATGCATGAGAATTCGTCGATTAGTAAACGACTAAAGTAGTGAACTGGACTTTGTGGAAAAGTTGATGACAATAGATAGAAATGTTTTTTGTAAAAAGTGAATAATTAATGTTACAGAAGAACCGCTTATAAACTCTATTTGTATATCTGCAGATCCAGACGAGGCTGCAGCAGCAGAATGAACAGCTGAGGCGTGAGCTGGAGGCGACTCATCAGCGCAGCACGCAACAACTACAGACCCGACTATCTGAGCTGGAGACGTCCAACAGGGAGCTTACAGAGAAAAGGTACAAAAGTGACTCCACCATCAGAGACCTGAAAGCCAAACTGCTCGGCCTTGAGGAGGTGAGATTTACTTATTTATTCATACCACGTTGTTCGAAAAGGTGTCATTTGTCAATTGAAAAGTGTCAAACAGCAGCTCTAATAATAGTGCATTCACAAACCACAGGCTCATATCAATGCACTCATTAACTAAAATGTTATGGTTTCTATAGTAACAGCTCACTCACAGGGGCTTACACAGCAGATAGAGCACATAAACTGATCAAAAGCTCTGTAATAATTCATATGGTGTTGATTTCTGTAAGGTGAAATGTGTTAATTTTACAATGCTAACAGTATGCTAACAGTATTGTTTTCTCTGCAGGAGTCTCAGAGGATGAAGCAGCAAGTGGCGTCTCTCCGGAGGGAGAACGGCACCCTCGATACAGAATGTCATGAAAAAGAGCGACTTGTTAATCAGCTGCAGACTCGAGTAGCCGTGCTTGAGCAGGAGATTAAAGACAAAGATCAACTCATACTCCGAACCAAAGAGGTGCTCGAGGCCACGCAGCAGCAAAAGGTCACTTGTTTTTAATTATATTTTTTTTAAGTTAACCTTTTGAAAGATATTTTATAGATATGGTCTTTTTAAATTATTGCCATCTGATTATTTATTTTGCCATGGTCACGTGTACTTCCTTCTCTCAGTTGTGCAAAGTTAAATATCATAAAACCAGCTACATAAGTTTAAAGGTTTATAGATCATTGAGACTGTTATAGAAAATTAATCAACCTCTTCTGCCAAGTGAGAATCTAAAAGTCATTAGTCCTGTGGTATAATAAATAATTATTTCTTTCTTGTTTGTCCTGGTTAGATGTCTGTTGAAGAAGCTGCCGAGACAAAACAGCTGCAGCTTGGAAAGTTGGAGTTGACAGTAAAATCTTTATCTGAGGAGCTTATAAAGGTTTGTCAGAGATTTATAAAGTAATGCCAGATTATATATATAGATATAGATATAGATATCATTTTAAATGAATATAATATGAAGTGAACTGCAGTGAAACAGTTGATGTGCAATTGCAGTAAATGCAGAGTGACAGCAGTGTAAATAGTAATGGGTCAAAAGTGTGGCATGAAAAATGACCTGGTCCATGTATATTGAAACCTGAGAATACACCTGAAGAGCACCAGGATGTGTGTAGCAGAAGAGCCTTCAGCCTAGATCTCTAATCCAACATCCTTTTGTCCATGTAGACCGAAGCCTTCCACTAAACACACTCATCTGTTTGTCAAAAGCTCTGTGCAGTTGGTGGTTGAAGTTGGCCGAGATGGACATGTTTAATGTACTCCTCTCTAGTACTAACTCAGCACAGTCCAGCTCCAAAACAACCACTGGACGGCACTTATATTAGTGTTTACCTTCTGAATGGCTGATTTTAAAAGGAAACTTTTGAAGTCCTTCATATGTTGTCGAATCTCATGTGCTCAGATTAGCGCATTAGCCAAATCTGGTTTACGTTATTTTATCTTGGGATTCTTAAGCAATGTATGAAGAACAGGCATGGGTAACTCTTAGCTGACAGTTCGACTTGAATTCTTGCACTACTGACCTGAGCTATGGCTGTGTCCATCAGGCAAATGGCATCATTAAAAAGCTTCAGGGAGATCTGAAGGCTCTGGTGGGAAAGATTAAGGTGAAGAACACAGTAACTGTGTCTCAGGAGAAAGTGCTGCAGGAGACGACTGAAAGACTGCAGAGGGAGCAAAGGGAGCTGCAGGAGACGCAGCACAGACTGAGGCTCAAAGAGGACGAGGTGAACAATTTTCTTTCAATAATCTGAATTTGTTCTCTAGAGAAGATGAAGAAGACTGACTGTCTTTATTAGATTTTCTGCTTTTTGAAACTGTGAATAGAGAACATTTCAGCTACACCTCATGAATTTAAAGTCTATACATTTAATGTTGTTAGACTAAACTGAATGTTTTTTTCCCCCAGAATTTAAGCATGTATATTTGTTAAGTAAATCAGTTGCTTAGAAACTAAAAACTTTTTAGAAATTCCTGAGTCTCAGTGTAGTCTTGAACTATACCTACATTTTACTTTAATAAAAATAATGCCTGACCTTTGTATCCTAGGGGACACACTATTTAAAAAAGATTCATTTCATTAGTGTGGGTGATTTTTACAACTACAAAACTGACTGCTTCATGTCTCTCTGGTCTTTTAGGTATCAAAGTTAAAGGAGCAATTGGAGGCCGCAGTTAAAAAACTGGATGAGAGCCAAGAAGTGCTGAAAACTAACGAAAATGGTATGTTTTTATATTTGTGATAGTTTTGCACTTCACTTTTATTATGATTAATAAACTATTTTAAAACAATTTCATTATTTCAGCAAGCATTAATATATATATATATATATATATATATATATATATATATATATATATATATATATATATATATTTATAATAATAATTATAATAATAATTATAATAATGGTATTAGTATAAAAAAAAATTTAACCCACAAATTAACACAAGGTTTTTGTATTAATATTTTTCCCCTGATTTTGCATACATTTTGCAGCTATACATCAGTACAACCAGAGGGCCACTCTGCTAAATCACTCTGACAGGATTTTTAATTCCTGTAATTTAGAATAAAATAAGTCCAATATATTTATAAATTATGCACTCAGAAATTAAATTTAACTTGTTTCATTGTTGCAAAATGTTTTTACAATGTTATTGACTCCAAATTCCAACTTCGTTCCCACACAGAAAATAATGCGTTCTTCTTTCTTTACCTGCAGTGATAACATGGCTGAACAAACAACTGAATGAAAACCAGCTGTCCAGGAAGAATGACACTGTTGGTGTGTTTGAGACACCACAGCCTGGTGCTGGACTGAGATTTGGACCTGCTTCTCACAACACGGTAACACACAAACATGCACACTTTCACTATCTCTAGTTTCTGTTCATCTCTTTGATCAGTCTGTTATGAATGTGAATACTGTTTAGCCAGTGATGACTTCATTAGAGTGTCTGTGTGTGTGTGCGCCTGTCTGTGTGTGTGCTACCTCATATATTCTTTTCTTCTTTCTCTAGCTTGATAGTAAAACTTTCTCCTCCTTGGGCCAGCCGTATCCTGTAACTTCCACATTAAACTCCAAGCACTCGTTCCCTCTGTCATGTGTGAGCGCTGGGCCGCGTTCTGTTCTCACTTTACACAATCCCAACCCAGGACCAAAGGCAGGCTCTTATTTTTCCTCATCTGTTTGTTTTTACAGCTATTCTGTGTCTTTCACTTTTTGGTTTGCATGCACGAGACACTGTGTGATAAATAATAATTTAAGGAGAAAACATTGTGTCATGATGTTATTAATGAAATGATCAATCAAAGGGTAATATGCAGCTTATAAAGATTTTCCGGTAATATTTGTTTTTTTTTATCCCTTAAATCAGTCATTTATAACTGATTGATTACAATTTTAAAGTAGGTAAATAAGGACTTTTCGTATGTATTTATTGATGTGGGACGTTTGTGAGAGACACATTAGATTCTGAAGAGAGTGAAAAAGTAGAGGCTGATGAGGGAATGACTGTTTATACCTCTATATTGTACATAAAAGCAGGCATTCCTTCACTCCCTCTTTTTCCTTTCTTTTTAATGTGACTCAAATACAGCTTGTCATAACCACAAAGTTCTAACTTCGCTCAATGCCAGTGAATACACAGGTTGTTTTAAAGCCTCTGCCTTGTAAAATTCCTGTGAATGAACTGTTACTATAAAAACAATAAGCTATTACAACCAAATTAATATAAACCCATTATTTGCATCTGCACTACTTTTGTCAGAGCTACTATTCTAGGAAATTCATGAACCCCTTTAGATCGGTGGTGTAAACTGATGCCTTTGTGTTTTGATATTCACTGACAGGTCCAGTTTAACCCCATGAGTGCCAAAGCCAGTCTGTCTCCATTGGAAGTAAATGGAAACCCATTAGCACCACAGTCGTCCTCCAATAAGGAGAAGTGAGTAATGTAATGTTTCTTCACATATTTACTGCCATAGAAAGCCCCTGCTTTTTCTTCATCACCTAGCAAGGTTTACAGAATCCGATAAGTGCAACTCTACACAGGAGCATTTTATATAAATTGTTTGTGCATCTCATTATAATGGATTAAAAAAAACACCTTTAACATTCTCTCCAGGTCTCTGTACCATTCTCATTGGCTTGCTGATTATTGTTTCGGGAAAATAAATCTTTGTGGCATGATTATAAACAGAGTTGATGTGATTGGCTGAAAATATGCCTATAATCGACATGAGTTTAATGTGATCCAGGTTACAGGGTTGTTTTCCATGAACCTATAGTAAGACACAGTAGCAACAAGCGATGGCTCCAGTCTGAGTGAATGAATAGATGAATGAATTTCATCAAGTGAATCTGTTACTGTTTTGAACTTGGTGCAGAGGGATGCTGATCTTAACACAACATGACCTTTATCCCATATCAATTCATGTGTTGCCTACAGTAATGCTTCAAAATAAGTTCTGTGTACTGTCAAATACCTTTTTGGGTTTGTGCTAATGAAAATCTCACCCTTAATAATCCTTATTTACTTTTGTGTTTTACATTTGTGACTGCCCATGCATTAATGCTGCATTTCATTGAACGACAGCGGGGAGCCACTTGGGTTAGACTCAAAATACTTCGAGAGACGAGAGGAGAGCATCCCTTTGCGCGGCCTGATACCCAGCATGCACCTGAACAAAGGTGAAGAAAATACTAGACAAAAACTTAACTCTCTTAATGTAAATAAACAAACTATAAACATTTAATCTGCTGTGTTTGTTTACAGAAATCCCTAAACCCGCCTCGAACATGACCGGTATAAAACCCGCAGCTCTGTCAGCATATTTTCCTGGATGATAACCATCTTCATTTTTTTTCTTTATTTCTCTCAAGTTTCAGGAGCAGAAACCCTCAGGAGGTTCTACATATCTGTGCTATGTGCTAAGTGTATTATGCCTCTAAAAATATTTATTAAACACTATTTAAGCATTATTGTACTTGTTTGCAGCTGGGTGGTTGTGTACACAGGATTAATTTTTTTATATTATTTGAATGAAAAACTTTTACAGTTACTGAATTTCTTTTAATGGTGCTAAAATTGAGAGTACATAAACATTTGACTTGCTTTGAGCAAATGTACAGGTGATTGTTCAGATCACATTGGAAATGAAGTGTTGGTATAATGCATGTGCTGATCTTTAGTTCTGTTGCTGATACTTCAGATTTACACAGGTCTAGACACGCTGTTTAAAAACATTTTAATTGTTCTTTTAAGCAGTAAACCTTTTAAATATTTCATGTCATATTCAGTTCAGTGGTATTGAGTGGAGTATATGTGACCAAACAAAATGCATTGGGAAAGGTTACTATCTCTCCACTGTCTACGCTGCTGGGTCATGAGTTTTACATTAGCATGAGTGGGCTGTTGTGATTGTATATAAGTTGTATATAAAACCTGAATGAGAATCTTCATTGGTTTGTGTGTAAATAAACTGTGACCGTGATGTCCTGTTCTTAGATCCTTGATTTAATAAATATTTTTTAAAACCACCTCTAGCATCTGTCTAAGGAATCTGTTTTTCAGATTAAGCATTTAAAGTAGGGCTGTAGCTATCGAATATTTTAGTAATCGAGTATTCTACCAAAAAAATTTTCAAGTAAATGGATAAAATTTTATTTTGCTTAATTAAACAGCAGCATAAAATATAAAAGAAACAAAGATTCATTGTTTTGCTTTTTAGAAAAATCTACTTTTATTTTTTAAATGCATACAGAATTTTTATCAAAAATATTGTCATTATTTACAATACAAGTAATAGCTTAAAGTTGACTGAGATTAGGGATATTTATATATGTATTATTATTATCGAGGACATTATATTAAAATGACAACAGTTTCTGTACATCTTTAATAATTTTTTTATTATTAATCAATAATTTATTTACAAGGTATACACGTTTCAATAGTATGTTTAAGAATGGTACCAGTTGTTCTTTTAATAAATATTCAATATTTAATGTCCGTAGTGTGACATTTCAGCAGCAGAAAAAAGCGATGTCTGTGCTGGTGACTTTGCAGGGTGTTCCAAATGGTGAAGTTTTGTCGTGGGAAGTTCCCTTCACCGACATTCCCTACAAATGGAGTAGGGAGCACACTTAAGAACACTTCAGAATGGAATGCAGCCTCTGATCCCACCTTTTACACAGGGACTGACCTCCTACATACTTAATTATGAATAAAATACAGGCCACACCTCATTCACTATGACACACACTGACAACCAGAAGCCACATGCAACTTATACACATTTACTTCCTTCCCTTAGGGGCAAAAACAAACGGATATAAAAAGAAAACATTAACAAACCCAGCTTTGACTGTAAAAAATACTTTTATTGAAATGTTTTACGATACATCATATTTACAAGTTTAGCCAATTACAGTTTTACTGTATGTTATAAAGAATAACAAAAGGCAGCCAAACATGATGAGAGAACATAGAAAAGCATGCGGAAATTATAAATAACCAGAAAATGACTAATTCACACTTGCCATCATTCAGTAAAAACTTATTTGGTCAAAATGTTCTGCCAAAAAAAAAAAAAAAACTGAAAAATATACAAGGCCACTGAAATTCCTCTCCTCACTGACCTCCCTAATGTGAACACTACATACAGACTCCGGTTCTGTTCACAACATTCCCAAAGCCCTGCATGTTAGTGTTCATTACTTTGATACACTGAACTGTTACAATTGATTGAACTCACTCGATGGTATTAAAGAAAAAGAAACAAAACATGCACTGTGCGGGAGTAAAAACAGAAAACCGAGCGAAGGCACCAATCACTCTGAAGTGGTATGAATAATGCACAATGCACAGAGCTCGGGTGGATAAAAGATCTGAAGAACAAAAGTAAAGATGTGCGAGCTTCTCTTTCACACTGAAGCCAAGCTGGAAAAGCTGTGTAGGAAACTGTAAAGGTGTCTAAACAGCTGATCTGTTTATACTTCATATTAAAGGTACAGATTTGGCACAAAAAAAAAAAAAAGAAACAGCACACCTCTTACACCTAATGCAACTTATCAGACATGATGTGTGTGTCTTAGGAGTTAAAGAATAATGTAGCCATCATTTCATGGAATTTAACATCATTATCCAAAAGTTGTGGTGTAAATATTCCCCTTTAACTCCATCTGGAATGAACGGTGGAAAGATTTGACCATAAAAAAAAAAAGATGAAATCTGACTATAACAAAGTGACAAAAAAATAAAAAAAATAATAAATTCAAAGAATAAGAATGTATAAGCTTAAACAAATGTCTGAATGCCGAACACTGCTGTTTTTGAGGCAGCCAACTTTCCCCTTTTCCATGACTTTTCCCCCAGCGCTGTTTGGCACTTACCCCTAGTAGATGAACTGAATTACAGTATTTAAAAGTAATTCAAAAAATAAAACTATATTTGAGTAGAGAATTCCTTTACATCTTGTAATTTATTCAGCTTTGACTTCCTGTTCTGCAGCTCAAGTGATTTTTGTAATTTCTACACAGGTTTGTTGAATGTTTCCACGAAACAAACTTTGTGAAAGAGTATCATTAGGATGTTTTCAGCTCTATTATTATCATCATTATTTCATAGAGCATCGTTTTGGTTCATTTAATTGTGCAAACCAAAGGATAAACTACAATCCAATCCCAAGTCAATAAACAGAGCAATAGGTGTGCAATGGCACGGAGGGAAACACTGGGCACAATGTGAGTTTTTCATTGACCTATTCCATTAACGAGAGGCATGTATGGGTTCACATGCTGCGTTCAGAAACGCTCCTGACCAAGCTTCATGTCCCTGAGTGAGCCCTGTCCAAAATGGAAATGCAGCTTTAAGGGGGGTGGGAGGGAGACAAAAAAGATCAGCCAAAGGTAAAGAACTATAAAATGAATAAATACAAGCCACTGCAACTGTGCCACTGAACAGAACCATCATTAAATATATGTTCTTCTATTTACATTTTTTTTAATTAAAAAAAAAAAAAAAAAAGCTCTGGGTTTGACATAGATTAGCATTTGTAATGTCTCTGGTTGAGGATTTTCTTTCACACGTTGGTGTCCTGCAGCAGAGGCTCCTTGGCTTCTGGAGGCTGAGCGCTGTGCTGGTGCCCGTGAGCCGAGGCGTGTTTCTTCCAGCTGCCCGCACGGCTACCCAGCGGTGTGTGTTCAGGGATGAACAAAGCCACGAGTAGCGCCAGCAGCACTGAGCACGCTCCGAAAAGAAATGGAGGGCCTGGAATTATAGCACTCTGGAAAGACAAAAATACATACAAAATTATCAAAGGTGTACAGTAGATTTAAAGATGCTCCAGACTTTAAATAAAGATATAACTGTATAATACTTAAAATGTGCTTTAACTTATATTAAATGTGATGTAATTGCTGATTAGTTTGTTTGTTCACTTTAATCCAGGCACAATTGAACATCGATCAGTTTTAGATACGAGGTTGTGTATAAAGTAAATAAAGTAACTGACCTGCTGATGGAGCTGATTGTGACGCTCAGTATCATCCCCTCCATCAGGAACCTCGTCCAGCTCTACGTGAAAGATGTAGAAGATGAAGCCGTAGAGAGCTGGGCCGAGTCCGTTACACAGACCACGAATCCCTGTTATCATTCCCTGACCCACACCTGTATGTGGATACACACAAACACACACACGCACAATGTGATTGGCCGGACGCTGTTGATTAATTTTCTGTAACAGTAGGGCTAAGAGTACTGCAGCTACAAATAAGCTTGTATAAATTACCTCCTAATACGCTATTGTTTCTATAATAACAAAGCATTCAGCAGGAATTGTAAGGTGAACACACCACACTGACCGATTACAAACAGTTTAGAACCATTTAGGTGATCTGAATTAGTTGTAAAGTTGTATGGTTTCAGACAATCTTCACATCGTGAAACATAAAAGGCTGTATTTTAAAAAAGAAAAAGAAAAAAAAAAAAAGAGTTTTATTCTGATCTCCGCATCTCAGAGCAAGAGTCTCACCTTGCTGGTCTGGGTCTGCCGTGCGAGACACTAGCGCACTAACGGCAGGGAAGGTGATGCTGGACATGGCCGCCACGGCACCCGCAGCCCACATCATCCTAGACAAAGGACATCATCATCATCACACATCTCAAAATGACTTCTGTAAAGTTGCATGACCATAAGCCCCTGCACCCACACTCACCATGGCTCTGAACCAAACCCATACCACGCCAGCTGGAGGATCTGAAAGCCCAAACCCAGCAGGATCGTGTTCTTGTTCCCGATGGAACGCATCAGTAAACTTAACACTACAGTCTAATGGGGGAAAACCATAAAACATACACAGCGTCTAAATAAACATGAACCTTTTTATACTTTATGCATACATAAGCATAAAACGGACATAATTAAAACACAAACCTGTGCAACAATGGAAAGTAATCCTAGTACAGCTATGAAAGCAGCAACACTTTCTGGTGAAAAGCCCATTATCTATACAAAACAAAAAAACAATTAATTCTGTATTCAAACACCAACGATTAAAAGAGAATACAAAACTTCAAAAAGCATTAGTGTGATTACATGACTGGGCATCATCTAACTCTTATGGAAGGTAGAAATGAGCATATTTTTGGTGAAAATAAAATCAAACAGTAAACCTAAGAAAAACACATTTAGTTTTTAACTGCTATTAAAAAGTGCCTAATGAGAGAGCTAGGAATGCTGGACAGGAAATATTGTTTCTACACAGAATCAGCCATGTTAAATAAATAAAGTGGATATAAATATTTAAATGACTCAATTGATAAATTTGAATTTTTGTTTAAAAAAACATAATTGTAGGTACAGTATTGATGGAGTTAAAATATCTATTTATTTAATCTCTCTCTCATTCAACAACAACAAAAAAAGAAATAATCACTTTTTTTATAACAAGCTGGGACCTATTGTTTGTAACATCACTATATAAAAGCTGAATTTTTCTATCATTAATACAATGCTGATTAAATCACTCTGTCCCGACATTTTGCCACAATTGTTTTATTTATAAAATGAATAAGTAAATGTTATAATGAATATTAATTCATTATAATAATTGGGTGATTGGTACAGTATAAGAAGAAACTTAAAATAAATAGAAATAAATATGTTAGCTAATCAAACCTGTCGCAGGTAGAGGAAGAAGCTGGAGTACTGGCCAGCCTCCGGGAGGTATGACAGGAATACTGTAATACAGATAAGGAGCACCGTCGAGTCCTGACCCACCTTCTTCAGGGACTAGAGAGAAAGAGAAAGAGAGAAAAAGGAAAGAGAGAAGGAAAGAGGAAAATCTAAATGTGCTCTACGGTCTGGTATTCAGAGGCTTTTTTCTGAGGTTGTGTTTTGCACTAATAAAACGGTAATTTTGCCATCAGAACAACATTCCTTAATCTAAAAAAAAAAAATATATATATATATATATATATATATATATATATATATATATATATATATATATATATATATATATATCATCACTCAACACTGCTTTCACCACAACTGATGAGCTACATTCCAATCTATGTTGACTCAAAGACAGGAGAAACATCTTTGTCATTATAAAACAGTTCTGTTTGGACAGAAGGTGTTCATTCTCTAAAGCAGCAGCTCTAACAGTACAGCAGCTGCAAATCACAGGTCTAAATGAATGCACTTGTTATACAACATGTTATTGTTTCGACAGTACCAGTAATTTTGGGATGGTAAAAGTTTTACGTCATTAGATCCCTATAAAAACAAAGTGTTTTATTTCTCACATATTACATTTTGATACTGGACAGGTAAGTCCTGTTTCTCTTACAAGTTTACAGTTTATCAAGTCTGTTCTGATGAGGCGGCAGCTTTAACAAAATTTCTTCAGGAGGTCAGGGTGTGAAAGATCCGTCCCGTACTAGGCCTTGTTCACACTGTGTTCCTTGCTGATCTCTCTTTACACAGCAAACAATAACACTATAACATATTCACTGTGCTGAACATGCTCTTCTCCCAGAGAGCTGACACCGGCTGATTGTGACTCACGGGGAACAGATGGTTGTTCAGAATGCATGTGATATTTCAGGATCTTGAACACTGAATATACCATTGTTCCCATTCTCCAGCATTAGGGCTTTTTTAGAAGGTACAGTACAATACTGAAGTACAACTGCAGTATAAAGAGTGACACACTCAGAGATTTTGTAGACTGCCTTTAGTTTTCATTACGGTCCACAATGTGGTGACCAGTTAATGTGTGAAAAAGATTCCTCATGCTCCCAGAATCACTCTTTCACAATTTGAGTCCTGGAATATACAACTAAGAAAAAAACTCCATAGATGTGATACCCTGGTCATTCAGTACATTTGAGGTCATTAGCTGACTTCATTTTATGATTGCTGGGCCTAGACCTGACCAACTGCAACCCCAGATGATAACACTGCTTCCAGAGGCTTGTACAGTGGGTACTATGCATGATTGCTTCATGTGCTCCTCTAGTTACCCTGATACGCCCATCACTCTGGTATAGGGTATCCATATCTGCTATATTTGTCCATATAACAATTCATGTATCCATCACATCATCCATCCATGCCATTAATCTGTACTGTAGATTCTTTTGTCCAACCATTCATTCAGCTGTCTGTTCAACCAACCATCTTTCCATCTGTCCATCCAACAATCCATCCACCCTTCACTTCTCGATTATTCTTGCATTTTTTCATCCAGACATCAAAACATCCACTCACCCATCTGTTCATCCAAGTATTCATATTCCATCAGTCAACTTATCCATCCATCCATCTATCCATGGATGTATAAATCTGTCCATCAAACCATCCATTCACCATTTATTCATTCATCCATTAAATCACCCAATTAATCTGTTTGTCAAAACACATCCATCGACCACTCCAAACTTCCTTTTATCTACCAGTTCATCCAATCATTTTAATCCGTATGGTTAACCATTCATTAATTTGATAATTTGTGCATCCAACCAGCAATTCATTTATCTTCTATCCATCTTACCTTTCATTCTGATTTTGCCATCACCCCATTATTTTAACAAAATGTACACTTTACACTACATTTCATTCTTTAAAATCACCAAAATTCTTAAACTGCCTCAACTTACCTATAACAATACATTACTTATGACTATACCACAAAACAGACTCACAGCAAAGGGGTCAGCTTGTTCCCAGGAGATCGGTGCTCCCCATGACGCAGGTCTCATTTTCTCTGGTAGTGATTCAGGAACAGCCACCAGGATGAAGCAGATGTCCAGCATGGCGATCGCTGAAGCTAAAACCACTACTAGACTGTCTCCATACGCTCGGCTGAGGTAGGCACCTATGGCGGGGCTGGTCACCAGGCTTGCAGCAAATGTGGCTGAAACCTATTGGAAAGAGCAACCAGAACACCAGGTAAAAGTAAACATAAAAATAGGAACTATACCATTATGACACAAAACACACTGAGTAGAATATAATATAAATAAAAAAAAATGAGCTAAAGTAAATGGAAATGCATATGATTAGTAAGGGCTAAATAAATAGGCAGTTATATAGCTGGTTTTTTTTAAACAATTCCTTTAGTATGGCACACACTGCAATAGAGTTGCAATAAAGGAGAATACGTGTGGAAAGAGAACAAAAATATACTTCAGTATAGTATACATTAATTAGGACATATATGTAAAAGCAATGTTTGTAGTAACGTTACACACCAGGCCGTATGCCATGCTGCGTTCATGCTCTTGTGTGATATCAGCAACATACGCAAAAACCACAGAGAATGTCACAGCAAAAACTCCCGAAACAGAAATAACAGCAAAATACCACCTAAAAAACAAACAAACAAACAAAGGTCACAATTACAGTACAGCCAAACATACGTTATATACACTTAATCCATGGCTTTTCAACATCACAATTTTTTTCGTGGCACAAAGGTGTCGGTCATTTTCAAATATCAAAAATATCATGTCGCAATACTTAAAATCATCTTATAATCAAGAACACAGCATTAGAACTAGTACAAGAATAAGATTTTAACATCTTATCGATTAAGAGTATCAGAATATTCTTAATACGTCTAGTCTTAAGTTAATGGACACACAATACCTAGAAAATTGTAAAGAGTGATAAGAATGGACACATAATCCCTAGAAAAGTGTAGAGTGTTGTATGATTATTAAAAAATACTGTATACAGTGACACAACCCGTGTTGTGTTAATTCTTAAAAGTTACTGTTACCATCCTGATATTATTATTTATAACTGCATGTCCATAAAATGTTTTCTTATCATATTGCAGAGAAATTGTAAATTGCAAGCTACTCTGTACTGAAGGTGCTGGAAATCTTAACGTTAAAACTAAAAAAGTGCTGACACTGAAGATTCATTCCATAAACGGCAAAAAACAAACAAACAAACAAAAAAAAACCTGATTTGAAATAAGCATTAGAGTGGACCAGTTAATATGAACCAGTAAAGTTGGTAAATAAAAAAAAAATTAAAATCAGATAATTACATCGTAATACTCTTAATAAGTCTAGTCTTAAGTTAATTAAAAGGAAAGTAAAAAGTAGTAAAGGCTGGTAACATACCATGGGCTAATCTTCATCAAAGGTATGGGAGCACATGTGAAGAAAACAGTGAGAAGGAGAAACGACTTCCTTCCCCAGACATCAGACAGAGCACCAATCAGAGGGGCACTCAGAAATGACAGCAAACCCTGTGATTGTGAAAAGCCAATCATTTACTACTCCATGCACATTTAACTAAGAATCTACCAAACAGACAACAGATTAAATACTGCACCTTAACTCCCTGTATGAGGCCATTCATCAAAAAAGTGTGCTTCGGAAAGGTCTCATGAAGAACCTGAATATTCAAAAACAATAAGTGGATCAATACTGATGTCGTCTATTTTTATCTAAAATATATTTGTGTATAAAAAAACAAATCCAACATGAAGGACTGTGTGTGTGTTTCCAGAGCAATCCGACACATACTGCTGCTTTAATCAGCAAACAATTCAAAAGGATTTTTACTCTATTTGGTTTACTTTGCTGTGTAAAAATACCTTTTGCTCAAAAACTATTACACATACAGTCATATTCAAAAGTTAGTACTTTAAAAGGTAGTCTTTTAATTCTATGGGATTTTGTGGAAAAAAACAACTGATTGTTGCGGGTTTCAGTATGAGGCAAATACAACCTCAGACAAATAACACCATATAACGTTTTTCATCATGCCATTATTTAAAACACGGGCAATAGCAAGTACCCCCCTATGATTAGCAGGAATAACTTCAGTCTCTCACTTTGTTGTGGAGAAAGTTTGGTCCATTGTTTTTCACAACAGTGCTCCAGTTCATTGGGGGGTTTGCGGCATTCCCTTATGCACAGCTGTCTTAAGGTCCCACCACGGGATTTCAACTGGGTTGAAGTCTGGATATTAACTGGGCTATTCCAAAACCTTGATTCTTTTCTTTATCAGGTTCTCTAAGATAGATTTACTTTGTGCTTCAGTTTTAGTTACTGGTGTTCTTTAATGTCCTGTTGCATGACCAAGCTTTAGCTGTCAGACCAACTCACATCTGTCTCTAGAATACGCTGGTATACAGAAGAGTTAATGGTCAACTAAATGACTGCAAGGCGTCCAGGTCCTGTGGCTGCAAAAGTCCAAATCGTCAATGTTCCACCACAATGCTTGACAGCAGTTGCAAGGAGTTTCTGCTAAAATGCTGATAGGACACTGTTCCAGACGTTTCCAAATTGTTTTCAAAACTCTTTCCAGATGTGAAACAAAAATGAAATGCTACAACAATTGCTTCTCTAATATGCCTTTCCATTTGGCATTGTGTTAGCACACACCTGAACGCTCCAGAGCAGCAAACTGCCAAAAATTCTACTATTATAGAGGTCTGCACACCTGCTGATTCAAATAATCAAGGAGAGATGATTAGCAGCACCTGGCTGCAACTTGCCCTTTTAAATCTGGGGGGGAAGCAGTAAGAGGATACTTCGTATTGCCCAAATTTTTTTTTCCCTTTTAGTTTCATTTTTGTTAAATAAGTAATGGCACAGTGAAAAACGTTACAGTGGTACCTCAGCATGCGAATGACCAAGTTCACAAATATTTGCCTTGAAATTTTTGCAACAAATTTGCCTCTGCATTTTCAGCATACGAGCGAACAAACTAAGCCGAACTGAACTCCGGCTAAGTTGTGTGTACGAGAGCCGCTCAAAACATGCTTTTGTTAGCGGAAAGCCAAGAAAAGCAAGTTTACATATTTATCTGATTACCCTGTAAGGGAAAACGTGTTTTGCAATACAAAATTTAGCCTTAAGAACTTGCATCCAGAACGAATTAAATTTGTACATAAATATAGAATTAAAAGATGATGTACTAACTTTTACACCTGACTGTACATATATAGTAAGTATATACAATGAAGCAATGTGCAATGAGTGCTAATCTATATTTTTGTAACATTTTTCATTTTTATGAATGAATATTTACTTGTAGTAGCTAATGTTAATCTTTAAAACCATATCATATACAAGTTAGAGAACTTGTATATCAAGTAAGAAATATAAATTTTGTAGAAATTATAATTTATCATTTTTTTTTAAATCCTTAGAGGTAAAATAAAGCTGTACATGAAATGTTTAACAGCTCAACTATTGTACATAATTTTTTGTCATGGATTGTGGAATTTCATATGACAATAGAAAACACGAGTGACATATCCTGACTTACGACCAGTGTGGGTGCGGTCAACAATCCCCAAGCGAAGAATTCCAGAAATATGACAATGACAGCATGGTAAACACTGGGGGACCCAAAACCCTGTGGCTGTGAGGAGACATGCATACAACAGTTAAATACCTTGTGGTAAGAAAGAAAAAAAGAAAAGAAGAAGAAAACTTTGAGGCTGTGCTGTTACAGGACAACAAATAAGTGGGTTAGTGTTAGCAGCGCCAATTTAATTCATTACAGATAACAGCGGGTTCTGACAGTTTATTCTTTTATTCTTCTTCTACCAAAATAATCATACAGTAACTTTTTTGTGACAGCCTGTAAAATAACATTCTTAATAGCCATAGTAGCAATGTGCATTTAGCAAAGTAAAGGGACAAGAATGTGTTTAACCTGTTCCTGGTGCAAACACATTACATTACTCCCTCTTCTAGAATCCTCCTAACATTATCTTATATGACAATTATTAAACATGCCAAGAAACACAGCAATACTGATTGAACCTGTCTAGTTTTTGGCTGACGCGCTGACACACACACACACACACACACACACACACACACACTACTTAGTTGTTCTTTTGTTTGTGTGCTGCCTTCCCTAACAGCCACTGTGTTTTTGAGCTTACAACAATTACAACATGATAAATACTGACAGAGTAAGAGCTTTTAATCGGAAAGTAGTTCAGAAAAATATCTTATAAAAAATCTATAGAAATAAATCTATCAATAGAAATAAAAAGGGACAGGGTCTTTTTATTTTATTTTGGGTTTGTTTTAAAAATATAAATAGAGTATATCTTTTGAAAAGATATTATGTATTCACTGAGATCACAACACAAGAAAGGTACATCCTGTCCTGAATTATACAGTACAAATACACACATCACACCCAGGGACGAGAGTTCAAGACCAGGAACCTGTACACAGGATAAGTGGTATAGGTGATGAATGAATGAATAAACAAATAAATCATGTACACTGTACATACACACATAATGTATATTAGTACCATTAGGTACAGGACATTTAGGTTTGGTGCACATAGATGTCTTTCTATTTTAGTAATATTATACAATCTGTGAATGCACCACAAAATGTTGGATAAACCAACAAAAAAGGGAAATGATGAATATTTTTTCTAGGAGAAGAAACCAAAATTGCAAAACTTATAAGTAAGTATGCTCATCTTTGGAACAATCTATCTCCTGACATGCCCTTGTGAAACATTCACCAGACCAGCAGCAGGGTTTCAACAGGGACTATTTTCCCACCATTCAGTTACTGATGAAGTCCATCTGGTTAGTTGCAAAAAGTCTTTATGACTAAATAACAAGGTTGACATCACACAGAATTACTTACATGTTCCCAAACAGTGAAAATCTATCTTTGGAAACCATTAAAACCAATTAAGCTAGGGCTGGGCGATAAAACGATAACGATATGTATCGCGATAGACACGTGATCGATATCAATAAAAAATGTGTTCGATAAAACGTTCGATAATTTTTATTCTTTGTCGGAAGAAAACAGAGGTCGCGAAGCTAGTTTGGTTGCTGTCATGCGCACTCGCTCCGCGACCGGCACTAGGACCCTGAAGTAGTACAGTCGCAATTCAGGAGTCGATGCATGTCCATTCTTTTATTTTCTGCGTTGTCAGGCGATATTACAAACTTCCGGGTGGATTCCGTACTTAAATCAAACCAAAAACTACTAAAAAGAAAACAGGTTCAGGCTCTCTACATTGGACTGCATTACCCACAAAGCATTGCCCGCACTGGACTACACTTCCATAAACAGCTGCCGTAAAATCAACCTCTCTCCCGCAACAGCAGGTATAATTGTGTAAACTCTTGCTCTCGGCGTGAGAGAGTTCTTACAATGACTCACGTGGTTATTCTGCCTGTTTGCGCTATTTCTGCGTTTGGATTTACCGTCCACGCTACAAGGGCTAACTGCTAGTCTTCTGGTCCGCTTCCGGTTGCCCGTGATTGCATAATATAAGGCACTTGCTCTCTGGTAACCTAGCAACATAGGGAGGGATACACTAACGTCAATCATGTAACAGTATCACGTTTGGTTGCGCCATGTCGTTGTCTCATGCTGGTTTGCTGGATTCCTCTTTAAAAGCAGAAAATGCACTTATTTTATTACACTTTATTAAGCATTTCTTAAATTTTCTTTCATTTTGCACCTAAATTTTAAGAGATAATTGTTAAATGTTCATTGTGACTTTAGACTTATGTTTACATTTTAATTATTTGGGTTTTCCATGGTTATTGACATTTCTGTCTTAATAACTGAGGGGACTATGATCAGAGGAAGGTTAAGTTTAAAATATTTTTTTTTTAAATGTAATATTTTTTCTACTGGTCCTTATTTTAAATGGGTCTTAAAAATATCAATAATTATCGATATCGATCGATATGAAACACTGATATCGTGATACAGTTTTCAGCCATATCGTCCAGCCCTAAATTAAGCAACACTAAAATAAATGGTGCTTTTGCAAAACAGTCAAATGTTGCCCAAGCAAAGCAATCATTATCCCGTACGCATTAATTTGGGGAGAGAGAGAGAGAGAGAAAAAAAACCTGGTGAGATAATGCCTGTTTGTAGCTGCTATAACAAACGTTAAGATGGACTAATGCATCACTGCCTTCTAAGGTACAGTTTAAAAGAAATAAACACATCAAGCTGTGCAGTTACAAAAAAATTAAACAACTTTTGGGTGAAATCCACTTTATCAAATTGAATATTTTCTTAGTCACATACACATCCACACACAGGAGGACGTGCTGAGAAATGTTTACGTGACTTCCAGTAAAATAAAAACTAAGGTAGTCAATTTCAATTCACACTAAAATTAAACATAATAATAAATATGTGCATTTAACATCTGGGTTTGTTTTTGGATTTTTTTTTGTTTGAAAGATTTCATGATATAATCATATATTATATATTTATTAAAAAAATATATAACTATAAAAAACAATACGATATTTATATTACTACTGAGTTTCAGTGTTCATGCTAGTGTCAAAAAAAAGAAAACCTATACAGGTGATGTTTAATAGCACAAAATCCCTAATGTCATGTATAGGTTAGACAGTGCTTATACAAAAACATCTGATTATATTTATTTTTGCTTGTTAAAAGGAGTATTATGACTATATGTTATATCACAGAGGATGTGTTTAGATTTTCATAGTGGATCAAACCTGGCATTGACTTAAAAAAAAAAAAAAAAAAACCTTACTGGCCTCTTAAAAAACACACACCTGAACACCTGCTCATTTATGCAATTATTCAATCAGCCAATCATGTGGCAGATACACAATGACTAACATCATGAAGATAAAGGTTAAGTGCTTCAGGTTATGTTCCCATCAAATATCATTAAGGTGAACGGATTAACAGGAGGTACAGGTGAATGAAGCGGCTTTGCCCAAACAGAGGAAGTTACCATTACTGACTTCTCGGGCTGATGATGTGGATGTGCGACTGATATTAAAGATGATTTACCAATAAAATGAACGAGTATAAGTTAAAGACGAGACTCCGTGGTGTGAGAGGCCGTTCTGAGTGGATCTCGGTGTTATTTGGTGAACTCACCGTTCCGCCATCCTTGATGATTATTTTCTTGGCCAGCAGCAGACTGCGATTCACCCGCTTCTTCTTTTTGCTCTGTGTCATGATATAACCATCCTAGTTGATTTCAGTGTTTTTAGCGAGTCTCGACTGGGAATACTTAAAACAAATGATGATCGTATAAAAACGTACGACGAGCATTTTTTCCTTTCTTACGGGTTTACACTTCGTGTCTTCCATTCAGTTACACACACCGCCGCCATCTTGGCAAAAAATGAACACACGAGCAGTATGCCATGACGTCATCACGTCACATCACACGATCTGGGGGCAGGTACGTGATGACGAGGAAATCATTCGATTTAGAGGGGTGTGTCAGAATGTATGTTTTTCGGCTTCGTTACGGTTTAAATGTGGTCCAATTTTTAGACTGGGTCAAATTAAGAAGAAAACGCACATAGATACTCTGGTCTTTTTTGTACATATAACAAATAAATTACTTCGCGTATAGATTTTTTAAAGAGAAAGATAAACAGGTTCTAGGCAGTGACTTTCCCAAGCGTTGGTGGTTTAACGCCAACACATCATTGTTTTGTCTCTACCCTTCCTATGGTCAGATAGTTTATTTCTCTTTATATGTGTTTTTCTGTTAGTTAATGTGTTTTTATTTCATGTTTCCCAACATTCTTAAGGTAATCTCTCTGAAAGACATTAAACATGTTTACATCTAAATCTAAATATTCCTGTGAGCAGTTGTCACTGGCACAATTTGTTTTACTTGTCCTAAGTAAAAAAAACAAACATTTAATGTTATTCCAATTTGCCAATTCCAATTTTCTGTTATAAAAGTAATAAAGTTATGGTTATTTAATGATTGTAAAATTTTCTTTACTAACCAGAGAATATTGCATAATATTCTCATTTCTTGATAAAGGCTAAAAAGTATGAGGTCAATGGAAAGCATGTAATATTCGCTCATTTTTTTAACTTATAATTGATATAACCTGACTATTATTTACAGGAACAATAGAAAAACGTAGCAACCTTTTATTCCTCTTAACTGTATATGTCTGAAAACCAAAAAAAAAAAAAAAATAAATCATGGGAGACCAAACACAGACACAAATAAGTAAAATTAAACTGCAACTGTAAAAAGGTATGTGCTAATCCTTATTATCTCATTAAACATGGCAGAGATTAACCAAATGGAACACATAAAATCTTTTTAAACAGTTCTTATTTATTGATAAGCTCACCTGGTAAAGCTAAACATTTTACAGGCTAAACTTCCATGACTAAAGTTTTTATTTGTGATCATAAAAGAGAAAAATGAAAACAAAATGAAAGAAGATGCGAAGTATGACATCATTATCTGTATACTGTTTTGAAACACCATATAAAGGAATGAAGCAATCAGGAAAAAGGACAAACAGGCGGCACATGGTGGCGGGAATGCAATATAATGGATGCCAACCAACACCAAAAAGACAAGGCAAACAAAAAATACAATGCTCACATTGCATTAGGTCATGGTCACATCCCTACCTATAAAAAAATGTTTACAAAGAGTGCAATCAAGATTGCAGTCAAACTAAAAATAATAATGACATGACATAGAAGTATAGAAATAAAAGCATTTCAACATTTTTTAAACCCACCTATCCATCTCAGTTTCCAGATTTTTGGCACTGTGGAGCAGGAACTTATTCTGGGATCGCTGGGTTTGGTCCATGAATACATTGTGGTTGTAACATCTTGCACTTAAATACTTATTTACACGAACTACTATTACCACTTTATTACAGACATGTTTTTTAGCTGTTGGTGTAGGCATTGGTGGAGTTTAACACTTGGTCAACTTAGTCCATAAGGCAGGGTACACCCTGGACAGAGACACACACTTCAGGATCAATTTGGAAATGTCAATTACCCTTACCGGCCTGTCTTTGGACTGTGGGAGGAAACCGGAGTATCCGCTGGAAACCCACCAAGCACGGGGAGAACCATAATCCTGAAGGTCCAAGGAAACAGTGCTAACCATTAAGTTAAGCACAAACTAATTTTGTGTTAGAACTTCACAGAAGACATATACTTAGTAATTTCTTTAAAAAATACCACTTTAGAGAGTCCTGCATTTTGATGCCCTAAAAGGCGGATAAACAGACGTCAACTTCTTATAAAGAGTAAATATTTTAAAAACTTAGAAACAAAAGGACACAAAGCAGATTAATACACAGTACATTCCAGTCATGTAAGCCTTGCTGGATGAGAGGAGCAGTACAAAGAGCGCCACTAGCGGCCGAAAGTGGTACTACGATACAGAAAACTATGACTATCACTGTTACAGCAGCATCAACGAGGCCTCGAGAAAGATAAAAAAGCATGCCTTATTAAGGACGTCAATGTTTTTAGCGCATTATCAATGGAATTAACATATATTACGAGGGTTAATTTTCACAGCTGCTATATTTGTACTGTACACGGAATGTTTTCATTTAACTTATTTAAGACTTAATATAGTGACATATTTGAGCCACTAGGGGGCCCCCCTTGACACCACCCCAAACTTTACCTATTGTTATTAGCTTTGTATGTTATTTCAAATTAAAATACACAAAATTAACTCCCACACAGAACAGGCCCGGACTATTAAACAAGTGAATAAAAAAAATAAAAAAACGATAAATGAAATGCCTTCTAGTTGGTAACTTTATAGTCCACAGCGGTGTCCTGGAAGTACAGATTAACGTACTGCAGGATGTGGTCGACAGCACTGAGCAGTAAGATATCTATGTTGTCATCGAGCTCCAGCTGGGAGGAGTAGTTCCTCACAGGCACGATGTAGGATGTGGCCATTCCAATAAGCTCTCCGGCTTTCACCATCTGCAAGAGCAGAAACGATGAAACTTACACGATCTGTAAATCCATACGCACACACTTGTTATGAATTTGAACCTACCAGCTGCTGAACATCACGGCTCCTGTACACCTGGCTGACGTCACGAGACGTGACTGTGCACACTTCATCCACGTGAGTCAGAAGCGCCACCTGGTGCACACCTGCAATAAAGATGTCATTATTGTTTGTACATGCTCTTCTTCTTTCAACTGCTTCAGCCACAGTGGACCATTTGTGTCCATCTAATTCTGTCTACCACATCTTCCTTTGTCACCCCAACCTCCTGCATGTTCTAAATTCCCTCTTGTGCCTTCCTCTTCTTCTCCTCTGCCTGGCAGCTCCATCTCTAACATTCCCCTCCTGATATACCCCTCATCTCTCCTCTGCAGATGTCCAAACCATCCTAATCTGGCACCATCCCCCTAACAATCCCAAAGCAAATCGCAGCATCTTCAGCTCTGCCACCTCCAGCTCTGCTTCCTGTTTTTTTTGTCAGTAACAATCTCCAACATTGCTGGTCTCACCGCTTATTGCTGGTAAACTTTCCCTTTCATTTCTGCTGATACATTTCTGCCACAAATCACTTCTGCTACTCTTCTTCACCCATTCCACTCTGCCTGCACTCTCTTCTTTATTTCTCTTCCACACGCCACATTGCCTAAATTTTTTAACTCATTTACCTTCCCTACCTCTACTCCTTGCAACTTCACCTTTCCCCTACCCTCTCCCTCATTTACACTCCGTCCTGCTCCTACTGATCTTCATGCCTCTTCTCTTCACTGCGTCCCTCCACCTCTCAAGATTCATCTCAACCTGCTCCCTACTCTCACTGCTTATCACAATATCATCCGCAAACATAATAGTCCATGAGGAATCTTGCCTAACCTCATCCGTCAACCTGTCCATCACCACAGGAACTGACTGAGAGCAGATCTCTAATGCAGTCCAACCTTCACCTTAGTTCCTGTTCTCTATTGTAACAGAAGCTATAAACAGTTGTTCCCTCAGATCTTTACTCTCTCTACAAGTTAAGACAAAACAAAAACAGTGATCTTGTCCTATTAATTTGAACATGAAGTGCAAACGTATTGTACTGTTGTTCTTATTATATAATATGGTAACGTCATAACATATGTAATAATATAGCTGGTTATGGAAAATGAATCAACAATTTAAAAACAAATCACTAATTTAGCATTGCTGTGGTATAAAGCAGGAATATCATGAATAAATCTACCAAAGAATCGTTTTTTTATTCTAATACCACAACTAAAAAAAAAAAAAAATCTAACTGAGTTTTATTTAAAACAAAACAGTGTTTTAATGCTTTCGAATGTTTGCTGATGTACGAGATGACAGCCTCACCCAGGCTGCTGATGTGTTCTCGAAGCTGCTGGAATGTGGTGCTCAGTCCTTTGGCATAAGTGTTGATTTTTGATGCATCCACCACAAACACCACGCAGTGAATCTTGTCTTTGAGGGTGGGTTTCTTTATGAAGCCCATGGTGTCAGATCTCACCGGCTCTTCAGCACTGAACTGTGAGAAATAAAAAGACTATAAACGCTGGGACTAGATTTACATGCATGCCTATAATAACACGTGCCACTGAGGTGGCAGTTAATGAACAGTCGATATGAATAGAAAAGCAAGGTATTTATAACTATGGAGACCAAGTGAGTGTTAGTCATCCTCAAAACTCAATTGTTAATGGAGTTAATTTCATTCGTCTGATAAAAAAAAGTTATTAGACTCATCAGAAGGCACCATACCCTCACAGTGGCAGTGCAGAACCAAATGACCCATAGCCTTGACTGAAACTGATAAACCTCCTTAACTAGGACATATGAACAGTTGACAACAAAACATCATAACCACAATTTTTGGACTTCTCTAGCTCATAAAGTTTGGTCTATGAAGTCTATAGTAAAATGTTTACTTTAAAAACCTCTATTAAGCTTTGAAGTTCCACATTTTAGATAGCACCTCATGAAAAGCCAATCGCATTCATTCTTCTGTGATGTGACCACTAAAACAAAATAATAAACTGTGCAAAGCAGCAGCGAGTGAGTGATTTGAAGAAATTTGGAGAATGTTAAAGGCAAGGCATCCTGGTACAATTACTGCAGTCACTCCAGTAGTAATACATTACAGGTACATGTATGCGTCGCTTAACGTCCGTGACACATTCTGTGAAATAGGACATTATGCAATTTGGTTGTTGTGTGATCACCTCATGATAAACTTAATGCTATGTGGGATACTTTAGTGTAAGCACTATGGTGAAATAAAATTTTAGTGCAATCTCTGTTTCACTTTTAAATCAATACAGTTTGCACTCATCATAGCAGTTGGTCTCCATTATGCACTTACAGGAATACCTTAAAAAAAAATTAGGCAGAGATGTAACGTAACACCATGCTTAAGATGCACAAACCTTGTGTGGAAATGAAAAATGCATGCCGTGTGTTAGAAACCTGTTGGGCTTGTTGCATCTGCTTGTGTCTGCCACCTATGTTCTGTACTGCAATTTTATAACCTTATGGGACCAATAACTGAAATGAAACTAATGATGAAAGCTGATGATGCTGTAAACTGAAGTTTTTTTTAAATGTTTTTCATGATCTTCAACAAATTTTGTCATTACAAGGGTTTTGTATGCAAAAAAAATCAACACTTTTTTTTTTGCTTCCACTACTTGCTGCTTGACTCACTCCAAAATCATAAATATTTGTTATAGTGTTATAGTAGATCCCCAATCAAGTAATGGTGTAGTTGCACTTAAAGCTGCTCTTTTTAAAGCTGATGTGGTTCTGGGGATTAAACCTCAAAGCGTATCCCACAATTAATGAACACCTTAATGGATCTGGTCATTCCACTGCAAATGCTGTTGTCAATGTGTCTGTGTATGTGTGTGCGAGTGTGTGAGACATTTTTCTGCATTATCTTTATATAAATTCCATAATGTTAACAGTATAATTATTTAAGCTTCCATTATCACTGTATAGCATCACATGTATATATCATCACACCACAGTGCACAATTATCCTAAAAAGGTTTAAAACTCTACCTGATGTCCCTCTATTACATGTCCCTTAACAACACAGAGCGCATCATAAAGGCTTAGTCCAGTTGAGTCTCCAATCCCCATAATATCACACAGGGTCAAAGCGGTGGAGTCTGAACTCTCTCCACTACGTCTGATGGGAAATGCCTGGAGCTGAGTGACAGAGACAGAGACAGAGAACCCAGAGGGTTTAAATCCTGTATTCTAACTGGTCAGGATGTTTTGATAATTTTTCTATTGCAGCAGGTGTGCAGTAGTGCAGCTGTAAATCACATAATTACATTATTATGCATGCATTACTGAGCTGAAACTTCTAACAGAGGACGGTCATCAGGACGTTTTGCAGCTTCTCATTAAACCATCAAGTATTGCATACTTTTTGTCTTATTACCTTTTTAAAAAAGGCATGTTAGGAAATTACTTGTTATAGCCGCTATACCATAGAGAAGAACAGGAAATAACTTGTTTCACAGATATGCTACAACATTAAGTATTCCTGTAAACAGATTAAAATTATGGCGCTTTATAATAAAACAATGTGTAATCATCGCCAGGTTGCTGTGATACAAAATGAATAGAACGATGGTTTGCTTTCAGTTAATTAGAGCAAGGTGTTGCATTTAAAATCATAAATGATCTAATTATTAAAATATTCTTAAATTATTCAAAATATAAGGTAACATTAAACAAATAAAAACTCATGTCATTTTTTTACGTTCTCTAATTTTATAACAGATATTCTTGTAAAACATTTTTTTTATACAAGAGATTTTCTTGTATAAGCTCTAATGAATTCATTTCCATGATACAGTATGTTTCTTTCTTGTGTTCTTTACCTTTTTTGTAAAGCCTACAGAGGCAGATGAGCCCACCATGGCCCGGTTCACGACACGGCCAGAAAAGACAGACTGCACAGAACTAATGAAACTGGACTTTCCTGCACCAACAGGACCCAGAAGCAGGACTCTAGCCTCAGACACAGCACCGCTGGCCGGCTTGTATGACTCAACCTTCTCCATCAGTTCCTCCCTGGATCTTAGTGCAAAATAAATAAGAGGTTTTAAACATTATGTGTACACACATATTTTACATGAGTACATGATAAAACCGCTGAAATACTGACTCCGAGGTCCAGTTCACTGATCTCCATGGAGTCTCGAGTAGATGTAAATTTGGCCACACATCTACAGAGTAAACAGTTTTAGTACAATATGTAAAGGATGACAAGAGGACAGACCAATGTAAGGTAATAAAAAAGCATAACGTGATGAATGGCAGTTACTGTTATGTTGATGATTGTCCTATAATAGCACAACCTTTTCTCAAAAATCTCATGTTTTATTTTTGTTTTACTACAGTCATTTTTCAGTAATTACAATTTTTATTAAACAAGATTTTGTGATTTTTAGGTTAATTACATATATAGGCATAATTACCTTTATCTATTTCAACAGAGGCTGACTGACGTGGCTAAATGGTTATGAATCTGTGCTAGTAATTAGAAAATTGTGTTCTAACACAGTCCATGAAACAAGATATTATTATAACAGTTATTTTTTTATTATAACAGTTTTTTTTTTCTTACCTTTGGTCACTTCCTTGTCTTTGTTTTTGCTTTTAGAAGTGCTGTCCTTATTTTTGTCCTGGGTTGGATTATCTGCTGGTTTTCCCAAAGTAAAAAGTAGTTTGTTTGTCTCATTATCCTTCTTACTTGTTGCAGGTACTACGACATTATCAACATACACACAAAATAAGTTGAAAGATTAACATGCTGGCAAAAGTGACAGTTATTTTCTCATTACATTAAAATTATAATCTGTCACAAATCAAAAGGGAGGCTACCTACAACTGTTCCAAGTCAACCTGACATATTCTTTTTTAATGAATATTAGCTGTACTCTCTCACAGATTGCTGTGGAATAAAACATTTTGGGGGGTAATGTCATACGAAAGAAAAAAAAATATAAAGAATGTAACTTTCACCATAAATTAATAATAATAAGAAGAGGAAATGTTAAATATTAGTAATGAAAGTAAAAAAGGAAATTATTTTCACAAGTTGTGTGTATCTATAAATATGTAAACATTTAGGATTGTTTGGCTGTGCCATGACTAGTAAGGTAAATAATGCAATAAGAGTGCACACACAGGTATCCATCTATCTAACTGTTTTACATTACAAGTCTTATAAGTAATATCAAAGAACTAAAATGTGATTACACTAAAGATTTTTATGGCTGGTTTCAGCAGGTGCATGTAAATTATTGTTACACATTTAGTGTAACAGTAGAGTTGCAGGTGTGATATTGCTTTCATGCAAAAATAATAATATTGAGTAAGTAACATTTACAAGCTTTAAATTTAAATAATTTGTACAAATCAAATAATTTGTATATTTGTATTATTTTCACAAGTGTAAATAACATTTACTAGATGTTTAACTAGCTCACAAAGTTTTGTAAATCCCCATTAAAGGTGCATCTAGCATCCCTTTTGCCTTTTCGTGGTGATCTGATGACCTTTCATATTTTAAATGAGGAGTGGTACAAACACTGATCCTAGTGCGTTTAAACAGGAACTGATGGGTTACATTAAGTACACACAGTCATTCCTGTTCCTTTATAGGAAGGGTGCCAATAATGCAGGAGTACTCTAGAAGCATACCTCCTTAAGTTTTTTTTAAAGGTTTTATTATTTCATAATAACTATAGTTATAGAAAAACACCAGACACATATATAATATAATGCACAAAAATTCTTAAACTTTACCTGAAAAAGAAAATGAAGGGGGTTCCTTTGAGTTAGCTTCTTTTGATTGATTCAGGACATTTGCAAAGTATGAAGTAGTAGCCATGATCAACAGTTACACAAGTCAACCGAAGAAAGAAAACGAAATGAAACTCCAGCAGAGAGAAACTAGAGATCAACAGCCTGAAAGTTCGAGTGAAGAAACGAAACTGAAACTGTAGGTTCGATCTTCTGGTCCGTGTCCCAGTGTTTCCATATAACCACGCCCCTATTTCTATACAGGCCTGTGATTGGCCAGTTATCCTACTGCAGTTAATCTCTTGGGTAATTTACAGGTTACTGAAAAGGTAAAATGATGAAAATCTATTCAGCAGCTTCTATTATCGATCCAAAATGTATTAGGGGGGAGAAATCACCTGAGTATTTGAACATGCAAAATAAGTACATTTAGTTTATCCCTGGAAGACTGTGATGTCTCGATGGCCAGGAGTCTCATAGAGTAATTTCGACCAAATATATGTATTTTTTTAATAACTTTGACCATGCTCTCACTGTTAATCTCTCTCTCTCTCTCTCTCTCTCTCTCTCTCGCTCTGCTGAGTTCTGTCATGAGTGTCTGTGAGCTTGAACATAAAATGTAAAAAATTGAAAAATACAGTGGCAAGAAAAAGTATGTGAACCTTTTGGAATTTCATAGTTTTCTGCATTAATTTGTCATAGAATGTGATCTGATCTTCATCTAATATAAATATAATGTGACTAAATTACTAACACAGAAACCATTCTGATCTTTCACATCTTTTTGAGAACAACCATAAAAAATGGTGCTTTTTGCACTTGCTAATGGAAACAGTATCCTTAAGTTAATGACCTCAAAAAAGCTAATTGGAGTCAGGTGTTAGCATACTCAGTCTAGTTAAGAAAATGAGTTTGGAGATTTGGGCTAGAGCTACTTTGATTGTTAAAAACCAAATCTTTTGAGTTTGCTCCACACAAGAAGAATACACGTATGTCTTGCCAAAAAGCACTTTCAGAAGATCTATGATCAAAAATAGTTGATTTACATAAAGCTGGAAAGGGTTATAAAGTGATTTCAAAGCCTTTAGCCTTTAATTCACTGTGGCGTGCAATCATAGAGTGGACGATGAATTCGTATCAAAATAATGTAAGAATGTCTGTATGTCAGCTGAAACTTTGTAGAAGTTGGGTGATGCAACATTACAATGACCCAAAACACCAGAGCAAGTCCGTCTGAAATTACGTTTCAGAAAAGCAAAATCCACCTTTTGGAGTGGCTAGGATATGAGACGTCTAAGAATATGAGCTTAAATAGTTCTGTCAGAAGCAATGGGCTAAAATTCCCCATAAACAATGTGCAGGTCTGATCCACAATTAATAAGCTAGTTATTAATTCCCAGGATTCACCAACGTTTTCCACCAACCTTTTGAATGTTGAATGAGTGTGTTAAATAAAGACAGGAAAGATTAGATTTTGTTTTGTGTTAGCATTTTATGCACATTATACTTGACAATGCCCTAACCTAGATGAATATTAAATCACATTTTATGAGAAATTATCATTAACATGATTAGGTAGCCAGTTGTTTGTTGCTAATGCTAGCTAGCTTGTTACTGTGCTTGTTGCACCTGTTACTGCTGTAGTTTCAGTCTAAAATTTTAAATAAAAGATTTGTAAAAAAAAAAAATAATAATAATAATAAATACTACTAACATGTAAAGCACGAGATGCTTATATGTTTATCATGTTTATAATGAGTGGGTATTTGTATTACTGTAGATTCTTTGTCAGCTGTAACCAGTCTGGTCATTATTCTCTGAGCTTTCTAATTAACTAAACATTTCCACCTGGAGAACCGCTGTATGTATATTTAAAAATGTTCACAATCCTATGTGAAATGCTTTGTGTGAAAATCCTAGAATTTTTTTGTCATTTATTTGCATGATTTCATTCATTCTGACAAAACACAAGCGATCAGTGATACTTTGAGCTAAATATATTTGTAGAGACCTTATATTGTTTTATTTAATTGATTAATTTGCTTGCTTGTTTGTTTTAAACCATTTAAGTTGAGCATTTCTTTCTGCAAACCACATGATTCAGATGTATTGGCAAACCAACAATTAACACTTAGAAGTGACCTTAATATACAGAAGGTGAGCCAGCAAGCAGGAAGTAACTGAGGGTATAAAATGTTCTCCTTGATGTCTGGTCCTGTCCAGCAGAGGGCGAGAAGAGCACTAATGTGGGTTACCCCAATCATGTCACAGGGCAAAATGTTATTGTGCTTAACAATAAAACATTTGAATGTAATCTTATTTGAATAAAATCCATAGAACATTTTATACCACACTACTGTTGCTTTTTTCAGATCAATATGCACTGATTGTTTCTTTAATACGCCACAGCTCTGACAATAGTTGGTCTGTCTGAAAAATTAATCACAGGTGTACAGTATATTAATGGACCTTTTTTTTTATCATGTTATGATTACTATATTAAATACAGAAATGTGTACAGCAGATACTCTATATGATCTGTCAGTGTCAGTGCGTGCATTTATCCCCCCAAGAAAAAGAAGGAGATGTTAATGAGAATATGAGAGTTTATCGCTGTTGTTATGTATAACATAGGACCAAAAGAATGTAAACACCTCATCATATACAAAAAGACTTTTGCACATTCCTCTTGGTATGCTGTAGAATTATAATTTCCCTTCATTAAAACTAAGAGTACCGGATAAAACTTGTCCTAGTGTGACGGTCCATAAAGACATAGTATGACTAGGCTGTATTGAAGATAAATTGAAATGGGGACTGCATGCTATGACTTCTTACCTGGCCTCAGTAACATGGCTGAAAGGCCTCAAAGCCCAATAACCACATTTCGAAAATTAAGTAGGAAGTTGTGTAATAGTGAGGGCTTTTACAGCAGCAAACAGGCAATGAATACTATAGCCCATGATTTTGGAATGTGGGTGTGAAGTTACGCCTCCAAACTTCTCACCATATAGTGCAAGTTAAAACAGGAACTACAGGAACAGAATTTTATTCATTTATTTAGTCACACAAACACATACTCGCTCATTCACACACTATGGGCAATTTGAGAAAGCCCAAAAATCTGCATGTCTTTGGACTGTGGAAGGAAACCGGAGTACCCAGAGGAAGCCCACCAAGCACAGAGAAAACATGCAAACTCCATGCACACAGACTCCAAATAGGGGATTAAGCCTGGACCCTGGAAGTGCAAGGCGACAGTGCCATGCTCTGTGCCGCCTAAGTTTATTTAAAAAGTAAAAAAAACAAAACATTTTTAACAGTTGAAAGGGTTAAAGGTTACTGCAAAACATTTTGTTACAACTTTTATCTTACTGGTTGTCATCTAGGTGTACAGGTAGACACTAATGCTTATTTATTCCATATACATTGTGTGTTAATCATCATCTAACCTTCATCAGAGTGCACTTCGGGTCAGTTAAATTTGTTTTGGTTTGGTAGATCTGCTTTTAAAACCAGCAGACACACCATAGTACCTGATCTACTCAAAATCATGTAAACCTCTTTCTGTAACTCCCCATGCATCTGGAAACATTTTGGAGCAGTTACTATACTGTTATTGCCTAAGCTGTAGGGCTTGCATCTGGTTTTGCGGCACAGGATCTGACTTGGAATTATTGGCATTTGTACTTGGATTCATCTTGATCTTGGCCACTGGGCTTGCTAAATATGGTCTTGATCTCAACGTCCAACAACCCCTAAGACACAATATTGACTTGATCGCAGCTAGTCTTAGACTAATCTAACTAAATATGGCCTCATATAATGTTTCACATTGTTTGTGTAGACCAAAACTTGCTTACCCTAAAAGACATGAAGACAAACTTTAATAAGATTTGACTCGCTTAACTTAAGACAAAGCCTTGACTAGATGTTAACTAAGCAGTCTTGATTACAGCCAGTGCTATAATATTAACAATAAAGTTACATGTATATGTATAACATATTGCTGTACCTGTAATGTTTAGGTGCATGTATTAAAACCCCTTGACTTTAATACTCAAATAATTAAATCTGATGTAATTATGTCTGAGTGAAGAAATTAAAAAAGGAAAGGAAGGTAAGAGAAAGATGCAAGAGCACAGATTTGAATAGTGCAGACTGCTTTAATGCAAATGGATTTTCACTCACATGTGACTCAGTTTATAAATATGTAAATCATAAATCTGAAGCATTTAATTTGTTCAACTGACTTGAATTTGAGTGTTTAAGTGATTTGTAATTCAAAATAACACGCTGAAAAAAAATCAAGTTGTCAGACTGCCAAGAGTCTCCTCTCGAACTGTACTATTCAGGATGCTAGTATCAACACTCCTTAGACCTCCATTAACCATCACATAATCAGACAGATGTACAGTAATCTTTAACATGTTCCATTTTCTCGACGTTGTGCCAAATGGTACACAAGCACAAACATCCCTCTACCTTTAAGTATTAGGTTCAATCCCAAAGTTTTGATTAACAATGCATCTCAGCAATGCAACTTATAGCATTTTTTAAAATTCTAGCACAATGATCTTCATAAATAACACTTGATGCTCAGTGTTGTCTAAGATTTATTTCATAAAATTTTGAGATTTGGTTGAAACTTCTGTTAATGACATGTTGGTCTATTTCCACTATGACCGGCTGAAAGTGATCCATTAGTCCTCGGTTTCCTCTCTACCCAGAGATAGCAATGCAGAAGTGCTTTAATCCCTTAGTCCGTCCAGTCCTCTTGCTTCTCCACTTGTAGATTCGGCTTAAACAGATCAGCTTGTAAAATGTTAACTTTTATGCTAATACCGCCATCAATAGCATCAGACACATCCTCTAATATTGCTAACTAGGTGGGCTCAGTCAGTTCTCTATAGTTACTTAGCACAACTTTGACTGTATTGCCAATTTGTTGTTTACATTAGCTCTGAGCTGCAAGGTGAAACTAAAGCAAACAGTAGAAAAAAAAAACCTAAAACAGAACAAGTCTCATGTTACTGATTACAAATGGCATACATGATTTACGGTGTACATTTAATTTTTGGAAAGAATGAGACTCAGATGCTGAAAAACCTTCAAACCAATTTGTTGTCCTTAACCGCAACATAACATTTTAGATTCAGGATAAAGAGTAACGATTTCTTAGATTAGTGTCTTGTCATGCAATTTTTAACTAATTATATCAACAAATTATATATAAAACTGAAATCTTATAAAACAATTGGCTTACAGTGCACCATCACCTGATGTCCTGAACAACACTTATGCTGCTTTTAATTTAACTTGGAAGTGGGAAGTTGGAACTTTAAACTTAAACTGTAATTAATTTAGTGGATTTGAATCACAAGAACATGGACAGGAGTGTTTTGTTAGCAATCTAGCAAGTTAACAGAACACTGGTCATGATTTTATGATGTACTTACTTTCTTAAAATAGTAAACTGTGAGTGAGTTTAACTGATTAAACTTGTGTATGTTGATTAATCTAAGGTAATAGAAAATCTTTTTAAGAAGTGTAATTTTATTCAGTGTTGACAGAACATCATACGCTGAGTTGAGAAGACCTTCCTGGCCTTGCTCGAAAGAATTCCAGGTTTAAGGGGTCCATTTTCTAGATTTTCTTTCGTTTTAGGCTGCACATTCCAAGTTACAAGCTTTAGCTGATCACAGCATAAATACACTGCTGCAGATAGCAAGTAGTTGCTGAACACTGGTGCTTGTATGTGGTGCATGATTACCATGGAGAGCAAATGTGAAAATGTAACAATACTGACATCAAATTGTTTAAACATGCAATTGTGATCTCATCCTTACAGAGGTACCAACCATTGTGGTTCAGGGAGTGGGTAAAACATGAGAAAATTACATGCTTGATTATAACAAATAGATAAAGCAAAACATTTGCCATTTAGAGATAATAAAAATACCCCTGTGGGACCGGCACAATGACCATCGATCCTCCTCCTGTCCATCAGAATGTCCACAGTGTTTTGTGTTTCCCCATTTGTGCTAAAAATCCAAACTGTGCAACCATGCAAAACAGAGTGTAGTAATGAGCAAAATAAGAAACATGATCTTGTCATGATCTATCTATAAAGTCTATACAGCTTGAGACTGTTAAAACGATCAATATTTCACAATTACAAAAAAAAACAAAAAAAAAAACACCAAAAACTGTTTACTTATTTTGTTCACACAATATCCATAACATATTATCATTAATTCTGTAAACCTTCCATAATAGAGAGTCATAGTTTCGTTTTATTTTTTAGGCTCAATCTCTGGGCTTATGCTATTATCCCATATCTGAAGAAGTAATGTAAATGCTACTAAGCTTTGGACAAGACTTTCGAAGGAAGTTACAGCCAAATTAGCCCAAGTGCTCAGGTGAATAAAACACAAGTGATTTCTTAGTAATATTTCTTTTCCACTTCCTATTCAAAACTCCACTTTGCAAGCAGGGAATGTTTCATCCTGCATGGCCACTGTGCTGTTGCTTCCCAGCACTGTTATTGCTAGCTCTTTTTGTCGTTCATGTGTCTCTTGGTACCAGTCATGCATCGTCAGTGAATCAAAAGTGGGGATCAGAGTGACCTGAAAATAGAGAAGTTACAGTAAAATTGAATAAATCGGTAAACTCCCAACTTTCCATGTTTAGTTTAAGCTGAGTGGGTTGAAAATGATTAACAACATAACAGCAGAAAAAAGACAAATAAACAGTTCACGTTTAAATATTATACATAGAAACTAATTGACTTATTTGTTTGACATAATTATGTAACATTATAAAACGAAAATAACATTCTGTTCAATAAACTACATACAAATGCTAGCTAGAAAGGTTGCTAATGAGACTGATCAGGCTAACGAAAGGAATTTTAGTTACCTCAGGACAAGGCTGATATTGTTTCTACTAACAACAACCATAACCATGCCCGCATAAACATTATCAGAAACAAAATTTGCAAATGGATTCCACAGGCGCTTCATTCATTTTATACAGAAGCTAAACCATAACCAACCTGTATGTGTGGCCAGGCTGCCTTGCCTTCCAACAGAGATTCAAGTATGGGCCTCATGACAGAGTCCTTGTATGATTCTTCCCCACTTATTATGTAGCAGGAAGAGCGCACATGGCGGAAAAACTCCACATCAACTGTAGATGCCGCAAAACCAGAGGGTAGGTATGCTAGGTCCAGATAAAGCGATGTAGCACTTGACTTGTTACCCACTGAACCTGCAAAGATAGGAACTATTAATGTTTTGGGTTGACCTGGCTTTAAAAAAAAAATGTTATAAAGTTCCAGAATTCGTTTCTTACTTTCCAGGATATCCAATGCTCCACAGAGATTTAATTTTTCTAAGCCCAAAACCTGATTCAGCTCATTTAATTATCATTTATACACTCATCAAGCACCTTAAAACTGAACAGGAACCCAAGAACCCAACTGTGGCACTTTGCTAGTGCTGAAATTGGAACTTTCTATATCAATAATCTAATATGGTTGCCCCAAATCCTCCTAACACCATTCCCCCAATGTTTAGAGTGATGGAAGGCATAGAAGAATAACGAAATGCTCGAAACTGGAGGATCTCCAGGATAAGTTAACAACATTATTATTCCAAAACCTGACACATACTGTGGAATAAAACAGGAGTGATGCATACCTGATGGTGGTTTTGCACTTCCTGATAATGGTCTTGCATTGCCAATGGTACTCCGTGACACAGACTTTGTATCCAAGCTTGATGATGACCTAAGTGTACCACTTGTTGCCTGAGAACCAGGCTTTGTCTTGCTGCTTTGTGCTGAAGTATTCACAGTAACTAGCTTTTGTGTGCCAGAACCTGTGGATTTTTTGACCTTCGGAGCTACATTCTTCGAAGACTTTCCTTGGGAATCAGCTTCAGGGTCAACCATGCAGGCACCAGGCTGAGGTGGGAGGGGGGGCAAGTCCTTCATTGGTGCTGGAGGGGGATCTGGAGAGGAATGTGATGCATCCATGTGAAACAAGTGACTGCTGGGATGATCATGTGGATGATGGGGTGGGAAAAGGTCAGCTGACTCATCATCAGAATCCAAGTCTTCACTAATTGAAGGACACTCTCCGGTAGCTGGAGGGACATCGGAGTCTGAAACTGTAGGAAGGGAGTCACTGAGTGAGGTTGGTGTTGTCTCTTGGCCTTGTGGAGAACAACAACCACTGTTAATTTTGCACTGCGAAAGTGAATTAGTAGGCTCTTGAGACTGATCACTCTCAGGCGAGAACTTGTGATCACCTGAGCTCGGTAAACCTGTTTGGTTGTCTGAAGATTTGTGGTGCTCAAATTCACAAGGTGACACCAAACAAAGGTCGACATCATGAGGCGGGATATCTGGGAAAAGACCTTGTGGGCCAGAGAGATGTTTCTCAGACCCATCACAGTTTTGTTCACTATTATGAAATGTTCTTAAAGGCAAAGACATATGTACTTTCAAATCACTTTCTTCCAAATGTCCATTGGTGTATAAGCCGTCCTCAGTCTGACCAACAGAGGGGATTACTTGCTCGATAGAAACTGATAGAGAATGATCAACTTCAGTTGAGTGTGGAGAACCTTCCTCAGCAGGTAGGGACGTGACTCCGGATGAGGCATCTGGGAGTATGTCCTTAAAAGATGTAGAATTTACAGTCGGATGACTTTTTGAGCTAACCGCCTCATGAATATCTTCAAGACCAGTGCCCTGATGATTATTTTCCGAAGACTGACAGTTTGCTGGAGAGACCGTTTCAAGGACTTCATCAATTAATCTGTGCTCCACTGGTGTGAGATCAAAATTGACACTCTTCTCACTTTTTGGTGTCTTTACAAGTGGTGAAGGAGATCCCAGGGCAGAAATTGAGGCAGAGGGTGTCTCTGTAGACCGAAATTTCTCTGGAGTTTCTGCCAAATCTGTTTCACCTTGTGCTCTGTTCAACTGAAGCTGATTGTTTTCAGCTTGCTCAGTGCCTCCAGCGGTAGAATCTAAACAATTCCCCTCTTCATCCAAAATTTTATTTTCTAATTGTAACTTCTCAAAGTCTGCAGCAATTTCCACTGCCAACTTTGGATCAGTGTTTGGTTTTAGATTGTGCTCTTCATTGCTCTCCGATTTTGACTTCATCCCTTTAGATAAACTATCCTTTTTAGTGATTGTCAAGTCTTTCTTTAATGTCCCATTCTTGCCTGATGACTTTCTCACACCGTGTATCACATCAGATGATATACTTCCAGATGCTTTCTTTGCATCCTTAACAATTGGTTTAGTTGTCATTTTCTTTTCCTCTGGTTTAACCTCCTTTTTAATCTCCTTCTTTATTTCAGGTTTAACATCTTTTTTAGGTTTGGATCCCAAGTCTTTTTTCACAGGTTCCTTCTTTTTTTCCACATTTTCATCTTTTTTAGAAATACTTGTCGAGGGTCGCTCCTCTTTCTTCTTCACTTCTTTTTTCTCCTCTTTTAATGGTTCCTTTTTAACCAACTGCTTTTCAGGCTTAAAGATTTTCTGTTTCATGTCATCTTTTGGCTTAGTTTTTTCATCCACTTCTTTACTTTCTTTTTGGCCAGTTTCACTTATAGATTTGGCTTTAAGTTTAGTGTCTTGTTTATTTGTGTCAGCTCTGCTTACTTTGTCTTTGATGAGCGAGGCACTCCCGGGTCTTGGGTCTTTGGTGAGAGATTTAAGGCTCTCTTTGCTCTCTGTACGCTTTGGTTGTTTATCAGGTTTAGATGATTCTAGATCCTTTAAACTTACCACTGGGTACTTAAGAAAGTTTAGATGTTTCAACCGCTCTAACCCATCAAATATCTTTGCCTGTGGCGTACAACCAGGGAAGAGAGCGCGAACAATTTTTTCCTGAGGGCTAGCAGGATGCCAAACCAACAATGCACATATTGAAACCAGGCAGGGTAAAGGAATCTCTGAACCTTTTCCACTGGAGGCACCACTAGGCCATTTTTGCATAAAAGCTTCTAGTTCTTTACTACCTTTCACTGGATTAAGAACATACAGTTCCAAACGGCCAACTCCCATCTTCTGAAAAAGAATCAGTGGTTCAATATTTGGGCTGTTAGGGCGACTGAGGGATTCTGGAGAGATAGATAACCTGTCTAGATGCTGTAGTGTAAGTGAAACCTGATCACAGCCACGCAAGACTTTAGGGTCAACTTGGAGTGTCTTAAGTCTTTCAGGAGCATTGAGGAACACAACCCCGATTTCAGGAGAGATTAAGTTCCTTTGCCATTCTTCATTACTCTGGGAGCCAGCTGAATCCTCTTCTTCTTGCTCTGCCGTCTTTCTCTGAAGGAAGCTGTTCATACCTGGCAAGTTATCTGCACCAATGTGTGTCATCAAAATGGAGTCCACTCTGTCTAAATGTCTCACCAGTTTCCAAAAACAAGAGCGCAGATTAGAGCCACCATTGACCAAGATGTTAAAACCATTCACTGCAAAGAAGGCAGAGTCTCCTCTACCACCAGGAAACACATAGCAGCAGGGACGGGACAGTTTTAGAAATCCAACTGTGCTAGGAGGCTCAAGGAGCTCAAAAGCCAAACGAGGTTCAAGAGACTCAGAAAGATACTCTGTAAACTCCTGCAGACCTTCCATCTCGGGCAGCACTGGTGCTGGGTTGGTCTTGATTTCAATAAAGTCTTGCAAATTGTGCTTTTCCAACATAGAGCTCTTCCATGATCCAGATATGGGGCAACTGAGTGTGAGGCTTGCTTTTTGTGTAGGGTCTGCCGAACTTAACATTTCACCAATCTGCAGTAAAATAAAATTTTTTTTTTTTTTTAAGTGAATTAAACAAAGAAATCAATCAGGTATTAAAACATAGACAAGAAGTCCTCACCTCTTCATGAGCAAATATCTGTATGAAGTCATTGAGTGAAAAGCACCCAGTTTGTAATACAAGATCACCAGAGTCTTCTACACACTGTCCAGCCAAAATCAGCAGCTTGTGTTGGGACACATCAGTAATAAGACGACGTACCTTAAAAATTAAAAAATTAAAAATAAGCTTAATTACAACACATAATGTGATGGCCAGTTCATGTGTGAAAATGATTTCTTATGCTCCCAGAACCACTCTTTAGCAGTTTTAGAGTCCTGGAATACACCTGTGTCTTCAGGAAAGGAAAACTCCATACATGGTCATTCATTACGTATATATATATATAATTATTTAACTTTTTATTAATTTTATTTCCACAAAAATGATGCTAAGCCTAAGCTTGAGAAAATGAAGCAACGTTAGAACCCCATAACACTGCCACCAGTGTACAGTGGTCACTATGCATGACAGAGTGCAGTGCTTCATGCACTTCCCTTCTTACCCTGACATGTGGTTACATTTATGGTCACCTAAATAAGTCAAAGTAGGTTATAGTCAGAACAAATCTATTGATAGCAAAGAATTTTATAAAAAATGTGTATAAGTCAATTAGCTTAACACTTTAAATTGGTAAGGAAGTGAAACAAAAAAAAAAATCAGAAAGTTCAGTTTATCAAAAAAAGGCACAATTACTGTGATTAATAAAGTGATCTGTTTTTCATTTTACACAAAGTTATTACACATGTAATGCTTGTTAGTTAAGAAGACTCCATAAAAATTTAATACAAGACACAAATTAAGGACTGGTGATGTCTGACCTCTGAACACACTAAACTGTGGGACGGGTTCACAACCACCTGGGTCTCCAGAACATCTCCATTGTGCTGCAGTGTCCTCTGACCTGTGACAGAGAGAGTAGGAGGAAGGTGGGGGATTCATTAGTTTGTCAATTATCAAAATCATTTGTTGCAGCCTTCCTTAAAACATGGAACAATCATCTAATTAACATAAAGAAAAAACACACAAATGTTATATTGATGCCATCACTGAATGAAAAACTATTATTTACTAAGTATTTAAAAAAAAAAAACATTGCTTTCTCTATTCGTTCTCTGGAGAACCCTGTTTGTGAAGGCCTGACTTTCTCCTTCATTGTTTAGATTGCAATTTTGCTCTCTATTGCTGTGTGTTGGGGGGTGGGGGGTACAAGCACACTCAACAGGGATGCATAACAGCACTTGTAGAAAAACACCTGAGCTAGAAATAACCGAGTAGAAATATTGCCCCTAAGGCTCTAACAAAAGCACATAAAAAGTTGTTGATGTCTTTGTTACTAAGAGGCAAAATTCTGAAAGGGAAATTAATAACACCAGCCATGCACTGCCTTATCACAGCACCCAAAGAACAACAGAAAAATCCAACTGGAAATTCTCTTATTTTATATCACATTCTATACCACTACTCTGGCAAATTGTCTAGAAAATCTCTTGCAATAACAAATGAGCTTGTTCTAATAAGTTTCCTTTTTTTTTTAGCAACAGTTCATTCACATGACCTTGAATAGTGCACAATGTGCACTACGTGGGCAATTAAATAGATTGTCATACTTTTGAGTAAATTTCACATTACATTTGGAAACCAAAAGATTTGTAAAACATGCTCATTAGTGCATTTATAATTTGTTCTCCCAAAATTACTGCACAAAATGACAATGCATTTCAATTCACCCATCACCAGACAGGAGTCCTGTCCTCCAATCAAAAATAAAGTCACACGTCACTTTGTTTGCCAGCATGAACAAAAAGTGACCTTGAACATGATAGCACACATGATAGGAAACAGCTTCTTCCTTCCTGTACAATGACACACTGCTGTTACAACATCGGTGTGAATCAGATATGTCATGTATTTAAGCCTAAAATTATACTTAAGGCAGTTTATGTTGTCGCAGTGAACTTTAAAAGGTAACTGTTCCTGCTAATGCTAATACTCTGAGAAGCTCTGTTAATTTCACGTCAGCTCTGAGTTAGGCGAGTGTTTTGGTTTCGCATTTCCAGAAATTACCTTTAGCCAAATGCAGCATTTATTTTATTACATTTAACTAAAGGAATAGATAACATTTAGAAGTGACTCTTGAAAATTGTTTAAAAAATTGTAAAACTGTAATAATAATAATTTGAAGCTTACATAGATAATTAACTAAGTCAATTATTATTAAAAAAAATATCAATAAATCAAAACAATAAAATTATTAATACTTTAAAAATTAAAAACACACAAGTAACATATTTAGAAAATGTATTTAAAATGTTAAAAAAAGTATAATTATGTCAGCAATTGTGAAATACTAAGTTTGTTTTGAAACTTTAAAATATTGAAAAAAATGCAAAATACATTTTTTAAGAAACTTGTAAAACTATGAAATAACACTAAAAAGGCTACAACTTTGTACAGCACTTTTTTTTAATACAAACTATTTAATATGTTATTGATGTACCATAAATAAATATATACATGTGTATCATAAAACGTACAAGACAAACATTAGGAATCAAACCTAACTTATAGTGCTAAGAAAGCTTTTTTAGGTTTTTTATGGATTGTGTGAATATTTAATTTTCATACCACAGTGTTGTATACAATACTGCATTCTGATTGGTCAGAAGGTCTTGATTCATTATTGAAAATTGTTAAAATGATCAAACTTAATATTTTTATTGCTAACACGAAAACTGCACTTGGTTTTGGTTTTATTACCATCAAGAAAGAAAAAAAAAAAGATTGTGAGAAAAAGATTGATTATACCTGCTATAATGTAAGGAAGAGTTTGTTTTGTGGATATTCCACAACATTAAATACAATGGTTTACAGGTAAAAATTAAGACACGCTGCTCTTTAATTACTTTAAACTGTAATGGAATTGCTGTGGCATACAAAGAACGACAAACTTTGATTCATGCTGTTGAAAATGATTAACTCTGATATAGTAACAGTAAATCTGCTTTATCACTCCACATAGACACTGATTCATTTCCTAGAACAGCACGAGTATTTTACTTTGTCTCATTAGTATTTGATGCAATGTGGGACAATGCAGTCACAGCTGTTTTCATTAAAAAGCAGCACAGGAAGTTTTAACAGAAGCAACAAACCCCTGAGGTGTAACAGGACACTCTCTCACACTCACACACACACCTGAAACTAAGCAGCAGTGTTCAAAAGCAGGAGTGAAATAAGTGATAAACTGAATAAACATGTGAGCGAATCAATAAACAATTAAAAGCCCATATTAGGGCAGAGTGATTCGCTGTGTGTACCGCTAATTCTAGCTCAAGCCAAACACTCACACAGAAACTCATGACCAGGCCATCTGGTTAAAATTTCAGTCAATAATCAAGTTCACAATTTTTCCACGAGAGTCTGACAGTAAATCGATAAAAGGGTGGGTTAGAAAGATGAAAGCCTGCGAGGTGAGTTCACTTCTAGAACACAAGCCAAAGATTTGGGGAGAAAAAGAGAGAGAGAGACAAAGAGAGAAAGAGAGTGAGGAAAGGCTCGTTCTCCTGTTTCACCAGAGTGAGTCCTTTTCACTCCAGTCCTCTGTATATGCACCTTGGCTGAGTGCAATGACCTTAAAGTGACATATTTTTGGAAATAATCTAAAATAATCTGGTGTTTGCAAAAGTAAATGTTTCACTTTGTTTGCCATAGCAGCATGTGTATTCCAAAAACTGATTAGATTTAATTCTGAAAATAAATTAAATAAAATTCCCCTATTTTCCTCATAATTTTCTACTGGCAATTTCTTACCACAGCTACCAACGAGGGAGGGTGAAGGCTTATGTGCACTTCCTTGGGGACATATAATGTAAACATTGCACTACAGGACAGAAATGAAATAACACTTCATCGTTATTCAGATCTATCGCCATCTATGGAGTTTTGTGGGCGGAGCTAAATGTGACATCAGCTGTGCTGGGAGTGTGATTAGTGAAGAAAAAAACTTTTTGAAGTTTTTTTTATTCTTTTGTTCTGATATAACAGAAGTTTACATACAAGTAAACCTTTAAAAACAAACAAAGAAAAATGAAGACGTGTGAGTGTGTGTGTGTGAGTGTGTGTGTGTGTGTGTGTGTGTTTGGGTAAAAAAAAAAAAATCTAACACAATGCAGGTTCTTAAAAGAGAGTGTAAATGAAAGACTGAGGAAGACAGATGGTGTGCGTTTGTGTGTGTGGAGAGAGTGATGTCTCTGACGTTATGCATTCCTCAGCAGCTGCTCGCCTGTTACTCAGCCTCCTGCCTAAATGTGACGAGGACCGTACAAGCACACACACCCACACACACACCCACAAGGATCCTCTGTGTGTCTCAGGAAGTCTTACAGACTACAGGAGCTCTAGAGGGACTAGTGCACTAAATAATAAGCCATACTGTAACAATCATTTAATAACTGGTATGTTTATTCTTTGATAATGTACATAATCAAAGCTAAAAACAAGGTTTAATTATTTCCCCTTAATGTAGTTTTATTGTAAAATAGTTTCTGGTATGTTATTTAAAGATTTTTTTATGAATTAATTTTGACAAAGCTTAACCTAGTTACTATACTAGGAAGCTTTTATACATCAAAGGCCATTTTTTTTGGTTTACATGATAAATCTGAAAAATCAGACAAACACTCCTGGTCCACCAAAAAATTGCACTGTGTTTTGATAATATGCATGAGAAGTACAGATTGACAGGAAATGTAAAAAAATCATTAAATATTTATTTTATAGTGTCAATCCATGGCTAGTTCAATTTGTTATTAATTAGCAGTACCGAAATAGACTTGCAGCATTTGATGTCCCGACAATTCTCTTGCCATTTTGTAAGTTCATGTTCTATATAAACAGGGCAGGCGTAGCTCAGTGGTTAAGGCATTGGACTACAGTTCAGAGGTTTTTAAGGTTTCAGGTTCGAACCCCATGACCACCAAGTTAACACTGTTGAGCCCTTGAGCAAGACCCTTAATCCTCAACTGCTCGTATGTACATTATAATGAGATAAAAAAAAATAAATAAAAAAAAGTTGCTCTGGTCTACTATTTAGGTGTCAACCAAATGTACCTAAATGTAAACTGATCAGTTAGGCTACCCTGAATTGTGAGTGTGCGTGCCCTGCGATGGATGGGTGTAACCCTAAATACAGGATAAAACTTTCAGCCAAAATAATCCTATTTGAAATGTCAGTCATACTGTATAACGCTCATCCCTGAAAAACACATACAAAAAATAGGGTGAAGGTTGCTCACATTGTGTTATGTGCACACTACCACATTGATACATTTTACAATTAGGTGATTATTGCCCTGCAGCTTGGTTAACTATGCAAATTTATTGGATAATTATTTCTTTATTTCTCCATCAATAGGGATAAACCGGTTAGCCCACTGAATAGCACATGATTTAACGCACACCATCTTTTTATGACTTTATTTCACTTTTTTTATGAGTCAGTGAACCTGACACCTTCAGGAAGGGCTCTAGGTATTTATGTCTTAGGTTAGTTTTTTTTCTCTCTCTTGAAGTCTGAGATAAGTGAGGAGGCAAACTAACTTGTTTTCGGATGTTCTACAAATGTAACAGATCATTATTTAATAAATAATAAATAAACCATTAATCATTAATTACTACTGTAATAGAAGAGGATTAAAAGACTTCACTTCACAATTAATTAATTATTATTATTTTTGACAACACACCCCATTTTTATTCCTAAACAGGAAATGCCATGTGTATAACTGGGGTTCTTTTCACTTTGACAAGCTATTATCCTTTTAAATCCCTTCGTACGTGGCCACTTTATCCAAAACGTGAGGTGTAAACGCCTCTGCATTGCAGCTGTCCCCTTGTGATCTGATCAGCCAAGACAGACGTAAACACCAGGTAAACAGAGCATCGGTGTCGTCGTCTTTCTGTACTCTGTCTAACGTTTTATATTGTATTTTTTCTTGAATTGTGTTTATTTTATGTAATACCCTCTTTCCCTTAGAAGCTGCAGGGGCTGATGATCTCTGCCATCCTGTTAAAGTGGATAATTTAAGTCGTGTGCCATGTGTTCACAATCCGGCATTAGACAGTGATTTAAAGGCGGGGAATGACAGCTGTACAGTCAGCTGCTCATATCTTCATTTCCGTTCTCTTCTCCAATTCCATTCCAATCTTCAAAACCATGTCCAATAGTTCCTAACCTCTGGGTTTGGATGTTTGGACAATTTAGCATAAATAGCATCATAAATAGTGCCTCAATATACGTATCTGAGGTAAATTATAATTTAATATTATGAGAAAAATTATAATTTAATATTATTACATATTTAATTATTGTTTTTTCATCATCATCATTATTATTATTATTATGTTATTACTAATGTCTTGCCAGCAGGTTGTTAGAAAACCAGGCTTATATCGTTATACACAACGTGTCAAAAATGTCATTTAGTAACTTCATTTTTTTTATATGTTTTTATCTTGACCATTTCACACTAACAAACTGTCGTGATAAATCCTTATATTCTGAAGCAATACCCATCACAAAGATCACAAGGAAATCCAGATCAGTTTATCACTTCACCTTTTATTAAAACCATTTTAGTGTTGCATCAGGAAACGTTTTTTTAGAAGCAGCCCACATTTTTTGCTGTCCAAAGTATAACCATTACATCATCAACTGTGGGTGATCATTACAGACTGCAGTGTAAAAATAACACTTTAAGAAGGACAGTGCAATTCTTCCTTATGGCCCTGAGAACCATAACAAAATCAGATTTCAAATTTAAATGTAATGTGTTGCTAGCATACGGTAGCAAAATTTAAAGAAGTACCCTCAGTTCTTATTTTAACCATGGCTATGTCAATAAGTTTTGCTGCCTGGATTGTCATGGCAACAAAATTATTCTGGCTCTAATCCTCTGACAAAACCACTTCCTGGTTTCACACCAGAAAGGTTTACGCGCTGGGAATGCACTAGAAGGGTGCATATGGAAGTTTTCAACTGCGCTTGTTTGAATAAAATGGTGATTCTGACGTGGTATGAGGCAGGAGATTTGTAATAAAGTGGTCAAATGTTTTGCCCATTTGGTGCAAACACAATGTTAATTCTAACTTTTCATAAATAGGAGGCTTAAGTTTTTTACATTTACATTCCTACCCTTTGTTTGGTAATCACCACTGAATTGACTTAGGCTTGTAATTGATTCAGAATGTTAATGCATTCACCTCAGTTTTTCCCTCCACTTTGCTGAAGCAAAGTTCTAACCACTGACTAGCTTGTGAAACTGCCCTTGAGAAACACACAATTCCTTGAGAGCTCAAGACTACTTGCCATGTGCAAACATCTGAAAACCACAAGGCTGTTTTGATTTTCTTCGTCTTGAATTTATTGGTCAACAAACAGTCCTTTTGATTGGAAAGAGAAAATCGTTTAGATTGAGCTGGCAAAGTGAAAAGCAAGGGCAGATTTGTCATCATGTCAACAACTTGCGCAATCCAAGTTTCTATTATAACCATTTAGGACTCTGGGACAACTAAATTATTTAAAGCAATGGTCAAAAAAAACAAACAAAGAAAGAAATTGCCAATATAGCCACAATAATATTTAATTAGAGTATGCAGGTAAATTTCTAGTGCCCACATCTTAACTAAATCAGACAAGCAGTAGCGAACACTCGTCTCTCCCACAGGCTCGTGGTTATTATAAAACTCTACACATTCAGGTTACTACTATGCAATTTAAACTCATTTACAGTGACCGCTGACCAAAAGCGTTTAAATCACTTTATAATTATCACCAATAAAAATATTTTTGAAGTCTTCCATTTCCATTGTTGGATTTTTTTTTTTTTTTTTCAAATCAATGTGCAACTTAAGACATCTATTTACTGCAAGAGAAAGGAAGGACACTGTATTGATGAATCGTCGAAGCGGGAAATTGGAGCCCGGAAAGGAATGAGAGCACCAGGCAAAATGTTACTGACATTAGTAAATGAAGGCGAGGCTTCAAGGGTGTCAAATAATAATACAGTCACTCACTACAGCTGACACTCGCATATAACACATATGGGAAAAGATGACTCCTAGTGAACCCTGATGAATTTTTAGCATAAGTGATAGCTCTCAGTATCATACACTGTACATAAGAATGAATAAAGGTTGCTGCAACTTAGATCATACCTTTGAGCTCCTCAGAAAAAAAAGCGGAGTGTCTGGAGACGAAGAGTTTGAGCTGCTCGTCCAAATTACAGGAGGACAGGTCCACATCCCAGGAGCGAATACCTACATCACAAAGAGAGAAACGAAAGAGACAAAAAGGTCTGTTAAAGCCCATTAAGTACACAGGGGTCAATCATTTATGCTCAGAGTTCCCTTTTGCATAGACACATTAGACCCAACATGCAGAAAAAGCAAACGTAGAGTCGGGCGTGTCCCAAACAGAGCAGAAAAGTGGCACAGACTTCATGTGTTTCACATTATTATTATTTGAAGACTTGGCTTCTCATACCCAATTTAATTTTCATATAGATCTGCAGTGTTTCTGTGAGGAAATTCCTAAAATACTTTGTTTGTTTATTTTTATTTTAACTTAAGGGTGGGATAATTATTTCAGTCCTGTCCAACCAGACATCTCTCATTTGCAGCAAATTTTTGGCTTTTGCTTTGGCAAAGGTAGTCTAGCAGCACTGTTTTTGCTCATCTTTTCCGAAGGAATAATTACAAAATGTTTTTTTGAAAACATCTCAAATATTTAATAGCTATGGGGTGCATAACAATGACCTTTATAAGTGGTTGAATTATAAAAGCTGTTATGTTAGCTAAAAGGATGAAATCCTCACCTTGATATGTTTAAATGTTTAAACTTGATTAAGTTCATTTTATTTCTGAGAGGACATAGGCAATAAATAACTTGATAAACTGATTGGAAAAGAAATAGTGATGAATTGACTTGTTCTGTAGGGAGATCTATATGCAACCTTTATAAAAGGAGGCTGCAGTGTCGATGCTTTTTAACATTCAGGTTTCTTGTGGTTTTGTTGTTTTTCGACAACACAAAGACAAAAAGTGACGGTAAGGGAATTATGGTTTATCACTGATATAACACCAGTGAAAACACAAATTAACTTGTTTTATAAATGTGACATGTTTGTTGATGTATATAAATGCCAGTCATTGCTGTTTTGCAAAAGGAATTATATACTTCAGGATATGCTGTTATACATAAATAACGAAGAGTTACTGCTACCACTCAAATCACTGATGGTATTCTTGTAAGACCCAACACTGCATGCTTTTTTCCTTATTTAATATAGCTATTGGACAACGTTTATTTATAGAACATGAATATAGTTGTGCATCTCCTACACCACATGATTCAGTGAAAGAATGGAGAAAAAAAACAAAATGGTTGTTAATTTAATCTCCTCATCACAATGATGAATGTGTTTCTAGTATATAAAAAATAATTCAACAATATTAAAAATCTTGCAGTTTTCCTTTTCCCCCACAGAAGAGGAAAAGATCCATGCTGCTCATCTTTCCGCTGGTTAAAATTAGCTCCAGGATGCTGTGGACTTGGTGTTTTGGACGTTTCTATATCCTGCCAGACTATGGCCTTTAGCACCCAGCAGGAGATAATGAAATGTAATTGTAAATGTGACCTCAGAGTGCAGAGTAATTACACTGGGAGTGTAGCGGGTGGAGCATACGCCATATCACTGGGCTTTTATCTCCCACAGTAAACATTTTTGCTGTGAATAAAGCACAAGTTGTATAAATGATTTAGCCAGGGGCCCGAGAGCACAACGACAGCCATTATAACAACCAGTCTGCTCTACCACTTTGTGTATGACTGGAACTCTGTTCACTGTAGAGAAAAAGACTAACACATGGCCCAGGCAAAATAAATAAATAAATAAATAAATAAATATCACACATTCATATTACATTCGATCGCCTTTAGCTTTAATTATTACAAGGCATTGTTTTAACAATCTTGCACAAAGATGCTGTGTTAATTTTTGCCTTGAAAGCCGAGCCACTATATAAAGTCTTCTCCAGCACATTGCTTTCAAGCCTACAAGCCTTTCAATGGGTCAGGACTCTATGGTAGACAATTCATGTGTGAAAATAATCTCTCATACTTAGAGAGGCACAATTCTGAAGAAAAGTTTAAAGAATCTTGGCATTGTAATTTTGGAATATTGCTGTTCCATCAGGAAAGAAAAAAAAATGCATTGAAGTAATAATCTGGTCATTCAACACATTCAGATAGTCAGCTGATCTCTTTTTATTGCCACATAACATTGCTCAATAATTATCCGAGTGCATGGTGAGCACCATGCAAGTCCAGGTAAATGAGCTGTTACTATAGAAACGCTAACGTATTAGACCATGCAGAATATTAGCAGCTGCACTACTGTCGAAGCCACAATACCAAAATCAAGACCCCCAGAAACCAATATTAGTGTACTATATGCCTACTCTACTGAGCTAGTGGAGGGCAATCTAAATAAAATACAGAGTGCACACCCACACGCACACATACACACACAAGCTCACATTTTAATTTATACCAGTACAGTTTAAAGAATATCTGTGGAAATCAGGTTCCTAAATGTGTTGATGTGGAGGTGTTTGGTCTACAAGCGAAAACATAGACATGACCTCATCTGTGTTTTTATTTACTCGAACATGTCAAGAAATGTGGGGGGAAAAAAAGGACAGGGCAGATGATGTCAAAGTAACTGAAAGTATTTGGCAGGGACATGTCTGGCAAACACACGCTGAGACAGTGACACATTTTCTATTTATTCACTTCCTGATGAGGTCACATTCTGTCTCAGGGGTGAGAGGTAACAACCCAAGTTCCACGGCAGCAACGCACAGAAGTAAAGTTAGCCTGAAAAAGAAATTCAGCCTGAAACTGACCATGTGTGTTTGGACATACACTCGCCAACATGGCTGTGGCTAGACAAGCAGCAATTCAGAGCAACTCCAGAGAAAACAAACAAAAGGTTTCCCCAAAAGATTAACAAATTCCTTGTTTCCTTCCAAAGCAAATGGAAGCCAACCTAAAGAATACTGAGAAAATCATGTAGAATACACTAAAATAGCATTTTTTTTATTTATGCAAATAATTACAATAGCACTTTCACCACAGATTTTTGAATTGTGATAAAAGATTAATAAAATTTGATTGCACTGTAAAAACAAAACAAAACAATAAAGCATCAGTTTAACTAAAGACATCACTTTAGCATGTTTAGTGAACTTCGCATGGATAGACCAGAGTTTATTTCATATTGCACATAGCAATTGTGTATACAAGTGTCAAATATTGCATCAAAAATTGCATAAACTTTTAAGTATGATTAATTATTCAGGAGAAAAAAAATTATCTTTAGTTGTAGATTTTTTGGGTCATGGTAATGATTCTAGATTGTTACATTTTAATACTGTGTTAATAATCACTTCTTTTTTATTCGGATGTCAGGCACAGAGGCCACACCTCTTTATCTGAAAATGAATGGCGAAGAGCAACTCCTCCTTTATTACGACTGACAGGGACATAAGCCATGCCTTCACCCTAACAAGGACATGACACACCTCTATCATTAGTATTTTGACAGGCAGAGAGAATACGCCTCCTTGACTGGGACTCACAGCTACAGAGGACATTTAGCCTTCATCAGGACAAACCACACCTTCATTCTTTAATACTGATATGCAGAGAGGCCATGAATTCTGTTGTCTTTATTGGAAATAAATAATCATGCTTTTCTTAATAGGAACCTCAACTAATGGGCAGCTCATTTACTCTGACCAACATGCCCAGATGCTACACAGCCTTTCAATACAACTACTGTGCAACTCAAAGAGACTACTATGAATGAAAGACAGAAGCCATGCCCCCTTCATTAGGTAGCACAGCGACTGAGGACATGCCTCCCCGACTACAGCTGACTGGCACACACAATGTGCACTTTACTGGGATTGAAGTACAAAAGGTGTTATATCTCCTTGACCGGAGCGGAAGCATGGAGGCCACACCTTTACTATGACTGTTTGGCTCAAAGGAAGATAAACATGAATATTTTAACAAGATTTTTTTAACCAGAAATAGTAGACAAAGAGTAGACATTAAATATTAAACATCAATTCCATGAAAGAGCAGGTTGACATTCAAATCACTGATCCTGTGAAAGAATGTAAAAGATTCCAAAAACCACAGTGGAACCAAACAGGAAACAGGAAACAAATAAACAACCAGCAAGGAAAAAAGAGCACATTTCATGGAGGATGAAGGCAGAAAAGCAAAATGATTAAATTAAAATCAACTGCTGCTTAAACCAGTGAAAGAATTCTAACCTGGGTGTAGACATTCATGCACAAATGAGATGCCGCTGCACATTAGCATCAGTTTTCACAATGCAAACACACAGCTGAGCAAACCGAGGTAGACGCCCTGCCCCCTGTGCTGTTCACTTGCATCCTTTTTTTTTCCGAGCATGCTGTTGAAAACCTCAGAATGCTTTAAAAGAACCAACCATACTGAAAGCAGGCTTCCTATAATTTTCTCTCAGGAAAGTATTTAAAAAAAATAAAATAAATAATTTTTTTTTGCAGTCCTGCTGTGCAGTTGCTGTCATTGCAAGTGATTTTTGTAAGTGATCTGCGCAACAGGGTCGACTGACTAGGAAAAGGAGGAAATGGTGGTCAGGTTGTAAAATAAAAAAATAAAAAAAGAGAATGTGTTCCTTAATTCTCCATCATACAGAACAGCAGGGATAAAGACTGAGTTTCAGAGGATGGGGAAAGAAAACAGAAACCGAGACGACGTTAAGGACATGAATGATCTGTGATATACACCCATGCTAACACACTCATGGCTTCCTCTTTACACACTGCTGGACTTTGAGCTGATAAATGAAGCACAATAAGGAAGCTGAATCTCCTGCAAACTGCACCATTCACATGCCTCATGCAGAGATGGTGGAATGATGTTTGGAATGGGCACAATTTAACTGACCAAATAAAAAAATGTTGTGTAAGCAATATGTTAAAATTCCCTCAAAAATGCTATGTTACTGCATAAACTATAAAAAATGTGCAAATAAAGTGATGCAAATGCACAAACTATAAGATGCATTTGAATAAACAATGTACACAAAAAGATTCTATGTAAACAATATGTTGTAATTGCATAAATAAAGTTACTGCATTGACAATGATAAGCCAATGATAAGCCAATGATAAGCCAACACAACGTAACTACGTGAAGCCGATGCGACTTAACTGCTTAAAACAATACGACATAACTGTGTAAAAAATAGAATGTAATTGTGTAAAAAAGTGATACAATTGTAAACATGTACTATATACTAACATCGTGTGTGCTGTGTCATAGGGAAGCTCAGGCAAGGCTGTGATCGATACAAAAGATAGATGCGATTCTCACGAATATGTTTTAGCAACATCCCTGCAGTATCAGAGCAGTCATACGCACTGTAGTCACAAGGTGGTGGTGTGTTTGTAAAATCCTCCCAACCATAATTTTCCACTAACATTCCCTGAACCCAAATCAATGGCAAACAGATGCCTTATTACCAGTACAGGAAATGGCATCTAAAATTTGCTTTCGCCTCTGGAGCAGGGTGTAGTGTGGGAGGCGGAGCTTCACCAAACATGGAGGACAAAGTCATGTTCTCTCGCTCGGATCAGCCAGAATGACGTAAACCGGCTGCAGTATTTATAGAAACAGACTTAATCTTCCATCTCTCTCCTTTTTCTTACCTGTGTCTTTTTCTCTAGCACATCTCTCCTCACTGCCATACTGACTATCTTACCCTCTCACATCTCTCTTTCCTTTCCTTTTCTTATTTCATTATCACTTTCTTTCCATCTTCCACTCCTTCAATTATGTCTATTTTTTGACACTATCTTTGTTCCTCTTTCCTCCCCGTGAGTCCCCTTACTGGTCTTTTCTTCTCTTCTTCTCTCTCTCCCACCCTCCCTTCATTTTTTTTATCTCTCTACATGTCTTTCTACATGTCGAGTATCTGTCACCCAGTCTCATCTTGCTCTCCCGCTCCTCTTTTCCTCTCTGTCTGTCTCTCATTGCCCCCTCTATATTAAGCTCTCTCTCATGTTCTAATCCATCCTGCTCCAACTTATTTCACTCCACCTATTTCTTCGTATTTTACTTTCCTTTTTGTAGCTACAGTGCTCTCTCCTTTATTTTTTCCTTAAAACCTCTGCACCCCTTTTCCCTTTCAGATTGTTTACTAGCTTCTCAGGTTAGGCAACAGAAATTCAGAGCTTGATGCACATTTAAACTTCAAAATAACATTTGATGAAAAACTGTCATATAACTCTTTTGTTTATAATGCACAGTCTACTTTCAGATGAACTTACAGACAAAAAAACTAAATGTCTCTGCCAGACGCCATAAACATTTTTAATGAGCGATTGGAAAACCAATAAAAGTCTAACTTTTGGTTGAGGGCGTGATCTTAGAAAGTGAAATGTTAGAAGATACAAATCATGAACTAATTCTTTCTTTTAGTTCGTATTAATGCAGTTAAACTAGCTAAATACTATGCTATATGTTTTTACATTACATTAGTAACATCTGATCCGAGCTAGATACAATACTGCTAACAAAAAAATACAGTACAAACAATCGCCTCAGATAATTCCACATACCATCTTAAGGAGCTTGTGTGATGATGTTGCTGCAGTTACATGTAGTCTTATAAAGACCTTTTGTTAAATGCATACAGAGACCAAGAAAAAATGCTTGTAAGGAAGTAACAGAAATCGTGGTGCCTCTAGTAAGTAATAAGTTTGATTGCTTTGCAAATCAAACAAAAGAAAAACAGATTAGTGTGAATCTTATTCATGATTAACTACTTCACTTTACAAGACATATATCAATTAGCCAAAACACCATCAAAAGCTGAACTGAACAATACCAATCACCACATAAATAAACAAATAAGTAAACTGGTGACAGGATCATGGGCACCCAGTGTTCACTTATACCCACGGGGCCCAAAAACCAACTTGTCCAGTCCTTCCCACAAAAAAAAAGTCAAGTCAATGCAATGGAAACTGCACTGTCATGATAAAAAAGCACCAGAACACCTAATGCACAACAGCTCACAATACACAGGACCCAGCAGGCAAAGCGCCCAGGGCAGATGACTTGGTCTGCAAACACTCTCACTCATACCCACGGGGTAGTGTTCACTCAAACCCACGGGGCCCAAAGACCAGCTTGTCCAGTCCTTCCCACAATGCAGTCAAGTCAATGCAGTAGAAACCGCACTGTCATGATAGAAAAGCACCAGAACACCTAATGCACAACAGCTCTTAATACACAGGGCTCAGCAGGCAAAGTGCCCAGGGCAGATGACCTGGTCTGCAAACTCCCCAAATCCCAATCCGATCAGGCAATGGACAAACATTCAGACCTATGGAGGCCCTACGCCGCAACCCGCAGCGCCTGAACAATCTGCTGCCAAAGTCCTGATGCCAAACAACACATTACACCACCAGAGGTCCTGTGGAGCCACTCCCCAAGGGGCCAGAGCTGCCCTGGTTTTCACAAAAGGAAGCAAAACCGAGGTGTTTTTAATGTTTTGGCTGATTAGTGTACATATATCCTACACTACTTTTTATTAGAATCAAAAACAACGTTTCTCCGGCCACACCCAACCTGACCCAGCCTGCTAGTGGGAATGTCAAAGTACCCTGGTTTCAATTATTCCTTTCATCATCTGGTAAAGGTTACTCCAAGTTTAAATGATTTGTTTTAAACCAATTTCATTAGAAAATTACAAAAACAACAGAATTCATATGACTTGCATTTTAGAACTGTTCTGCATGAAAGCTGTGGTCTACCACATGGTTAAAATTATATTCAAGCGACCCAGCTTCAGCGTTCCTGCTGTTCATTATAAGAACAGTGGAGTCGAGGGGAGGACACGTCGACTCAGCAGTTTCCTGTCAGGACTCTGTGTAAAATGATGCACTGCACATATAAACCATGTTTTCAGATGTGCATGTTACGTTATTAAGGATATATATAATAAATAATAATTTAATATTTATGCCAAACTATGAAATTGTTTCAAAATAGTTTGAGAGCCATCATTTGACACATTTCCTGAAACAGGAAAAAGAGGGATGGTGTGTTGATGTGCTTGCCAAAACAGCCAATAGTATTTGAGAGACTCCACACCTCTACTCAAGTTCAACAAGCCTGTCTGCAGTATAGCAAACTAGCTAAATATAGTGAAAAGCAACATGAATAAAAGTCCTTTTTTTTTTTTTTTTTGCTGTGTAGGATTTCTCAATGCCACCTTCACCCACGCCCAACCTCTTTAACCATGACAAGATCCTAGATGTTGAGATTTGTTTTTGGAGATATGCTGCATGTGTGTGTGTGTGTGTGAGCTGCAAATTCAGTGTCAGCAATGGGGATGAAAACAAAGAGCCACAGGGTTGTCATCAAAAGCCATGTGACGTGTCTGAGAGATTGAGAAAGAGATACGGATGACTCTTACTAATGAGGAAGCCCTGACAGTGTACGAGGGACAGATTAGAGGTTGTACCTTCTCACGCAGAAGAAACGGCGCATAACAAACGCCCCTATCTTCCGAATGTATAACCTCTAACTGTTTATTCTTTAACAAGCAGTGCTTTGGAATACGAATAGCGTGTAGGAAGACAGACAGGCAACAACACACTGATATACCATGTGTACTGATAGTCAGCAGCTACTGTAAAGCAAGACACAGCACCAGGGGCGGGACATACACGCTCCAGAGAGCTTAATTAGATAAACAAGACTAGTACAGGATGAATCATCAAAAAAATAAATAAGTCGAATAATAAATTATTTGAGGAAATTATTTTATAAGAGCTTAGAATGCAAAAATATCCAAATATTTTTAAAAAATCTAAATAGAATAGATTACAATCATATCAATGAACTGACAGCCACAAAAAAATTCTGCATCACCAAGGTTGTTTTCCTGGACCAGCATGTCTTAAAACCATAACTATTTTGCAATGCATAATACCCTGAAATTTCCTTGAAATCAGTTAGTTTCATTCATTCCCTCCTGAAACAAAAGTCCAGCCAAAACATTTTATTCCTTCTCACAGACTGAACACCAAATCATAAACAGAGATGACTACAGAGGGTAAGAGTAGTGTTTTCTATAGTCTATAAAAACTAATGCATTCTATCTACAGCTCCACACTCAGTCTGGCCTGTGGTATGTACAGTACAGTATGTGCACTACACAGTGCGCCCTACGACAGCGCTTCTGCTTTAGTGCCCTAGTCTCAAATAAAGACAGTTTAGGATTCCGCCAGCTATCTCAGAACGAGTGTTATCTTTGGGGCATGTCTGTGTAAAGCCAAAAAGGTCTTACATCCTATTAAAAATGCAAAATGGAGCCGATGTTGTTTTGTAAGTGAGCCTAAACTCTTCACTGCCCATCACCTGTAAATCGGATCAAACCCAAAAAAAACAAAAAAGCCTTGCTGCCTCCTGACTCCCTGCAACGATTTATCAGGAAGAAAACAGCAACTTTACCTCGTTCAATCTCCGAAACTAGGTACTCCACAGAGCCGTCAGCGGTGTGCTCCCCGACCACGACCAGTAAAGAATATTTATCACTGCTAAAACCGGGATGGGATGAAGTTGCGCTGGCGTTTTCCATCCTGTTCACTCCGTCGATGCGCTGCGACGCCATGTTGAGAAGTTTTAGTCGAATGAGGCGCAGCAACCACGCCCCTTATTTATAAGAGGAGGCGTGAACAAGATGATTGACAGGACATTTGAGCCAATCGAATCTCACAGAAATGACGGTCAGATTCTATATGGAAGTTCTCGTTGATTTAGACTTTTTCCAAACGTGGTAGTAGTACTAAAGAAAAACAATGGAGATTCATTACCAGTAAACAATATTGTTTATTTGTCTAAAATTAAAACCCCCGTTTATTGGTTTTACTGAACTTTTGTACCTCAATAAATGCATTATTGTAATTGTTATAATTACTCACTCATTGTCTATACCACTTTATCCGGTTTACAAGGCCGCAGGGGGCCTGGAGCCCATCCCAGGTAACTTAGGTAAGGTACACCCTAGACACAGTGCCAATCCATGCACACTTGCATGTTCATTTACACACTATTAGCAATTTAAACACGTCTTTGGACTGTGGGAGGAAACCCAAGGTACCCCGACGAAACCCGAGATGGGAATCAAACCCAGACCCTGGAGGTGCAAGGCGACAGTCCTAACCACTAAGCCACCGTTCCGCCTGTTAATATTACATTATATAATATTCTTTAACCTATTTTTGAAGTTTACTTTATCTTACATATCATGCCATAAGTGACAAAGGCAACTACTGTATCTCTCAGTGCAATAAACATAATTGTAAAATTATGAAGATTAATTCCTTAATGATGTCATTGTACATCACTTCGATGTAATTAATTGTAATCATTTGTTGTCAAATACAACACTTTAGAACATGCTGTAATAGAAAAAAATGAAATCCTTAAAGTGTTAATAATAACATTTGTTCATGACACCATCTTGTCATTGAATATTTTCTGATAACAGCAAGAAATGGAGTGTTTTATTTCTTGCATAAGTTAGACCAGTCATTTCAAATATATTTTCAACTCCTGTTCCTCTTTTCTGATGCAACGTTTGCTGTTTCAGCACTGCATCATCAAGGTCACTGTGTTTTAAGATAAACTGTGCCTATTACACCATATGTAGTGCACTGCACATCTGTTAAAGAGTCATCTGGAATTCAAGGAATTTAGGAAACTTATGGTATTTGGTATTTTGTGTAATAATTAAATATGTTCTTGTCTATGTTCTATGTCTTTTAACTGCTTACATTAGGTGTCACCACTGCAGATTATCCAGTCTGCATATATGATCTCGTACATGTTTTTTCAAACCTACAGAATATCTAACCCTGACTGTCACACCCATATGTATGTCTCTTCAAACTGCTGCCACAGAGGTTGATCCACACAATTGTATAGAATGTTTTTGTATGCTGTAGCATTGAAATTTCCCTTCACTGAAACAAAGAGGCCTAAACTTGTTTCATCATGACAATGCCTTGTGCACAAACCGAGATTCATAAAGAAATGGTTTGCCAAGGATGGGGTGAAAAAACATCACCACCTTAATTCCTGGTCCATGGAGTTTTAAGGCAACAACTGAATTTAACACTTAAAATCTAAACTCCATCTAAAAGTTTTTTAAACTTTTAACAATATTAATATTTTATTATTTCTTACTGTCTGCAAATTTATGGCCCACACAGCTTTAAATACTATTCATTTTGCCCCATCTAGTGGTGTCTAAGCGCTGAATCTGGTCAGATGCTTTTTAAACATTTAAAAAAAAATTTAAACACATCTTGTAATGTCACAGAAAAACTGAAAAACACATTGTAGTGGAAAATGTGTGATTAAAAAGCACTGACACTGGAGACTCATTTCAAAAGGACAAAATAACTAAAAACTAAAAATAATTAAATAAATAAGGTTCACCATATTGATTATTATAAGTTTGTCTTCATTAAATAATAGCACATTGTTCATCTATTTCTAAATTAGATTTAGACTATGCGGAGTGTGTTATATATACAGTATATGTATATGAATGTATACCCCTTTTTTTAAAGCCTTCAAGGCATGCTGTCATAGTCATCAAACATAACAGTAACATTTCTTCACTGCACCACCTTGTCATTGCTTTTTTTTTCCAACAAAAGGCTGTCTTTTTACACAAGATGCTTTCAGCTGTTTGTAGGTTTCATAAAATGCTCTTGTCACCATCAGTTTAAATCTCAGGAACTGTAGAGTGCCACTTTTAGGTCCTAAAGTAAGATCGTTAACCACCAAATGTAAGACTGGATTATAAACCTGTATAAAACAAATCGCCTCAGTTGGTCAGATCTTCTGACATACCATAAGAACGCAGATGAAAAGGTAATATTTATAAAATGCCTTTATTTTAGTTATGGATGCCACTATTTACAAGTTAAAAGACGTAGTGAAGAAGAAAGGTCACATCGTCTCACAAACACTTCAGAATGGAAAAGCTGCACGTGGTTCCACCAGGACAGGTACACACCTTCCCAAAACGAGCACCTTTGCGAATGGCACACTGCTCCCCTGCATCACACTGAAACATTAAATACATGAAGGTTTAAATAATCAGTCTTCATAAATCATACATAGCCTCTCTGTGTGTAGATGTCAGTTCTGTGAAGGAATCATAGCCTCTGTATGTGTACCACTGTGTGTGTACCACCGTGTGTATTATGGTGGTGTGTCTGGAGAGTAAAACATCATATCAAATATACACAGTTTTAAATTAGATTAGATTCAACTCATAATTTAAATCTAAATCATATTGCATTATTTTAAATAGCTATTTGCATGAGATGTTTAATGAACATTAGATCACTTAACCATTATACAAACTTTACGATACAAACCTCTCATACATGTATAAAAAATATTCTTGCTTAATATGAACATAACACCTAACAGAGAGCATGCATGAATACGGACAGAAACTTATGGGAGGATAAAACTAATGTTTTAAATATATATATAATAGACTATATAATATAATAAATCTTAAAGGTCTCTTTTTCTCTCATTCAGGCAATAACTGCACTATAACAATATACATCAGTGGAATAGACTCCTTGCAGTTGGTGGGTTTCCTCCAGGGACTCCGGTTTCCTCCCACAGTCCAAAGACATTCAGGTTAGGCTATCTGGTCTTCCCAAAATGCCCATAATGTGCGACTCACAACCAGGCATCAAACTGGCAACCTGACCCTTTAAGTAACTGCCACAGAAATGACAGATATATCTACAGGGTGGTATGTAGGCAGACAGTAAATTTGCTAACATTTAGCCTGCTTTCTTTGCAAATGCCTGTTTAGACCAGCATGCATTGTAGAATTTCTTGGCAAGTATTGTATATTTACATTATATTTTACTTATGATGAGCTAATTAAATATTAAGAAATGAAGTATTAGTCTTACATGTAAATGTCAAATTTACAGAGTTTGAATTACGCCTTTAGGTCATGTTGTTTTAAAGTAAAAATAATCTTGTAAGTTACAAACACACACACACACGCACATATCCAGTACACACATATAGTATATATATATTCTCTCACCGAAGGAACCCAGCCTAACCTCTTCTCTGTGGATGGATTTTGTTTATTCCTTAATTTTTCAAGGACCTCTTGAAGAGCTTCAATCTACAGTATCAAAACAAACAAAAATAGTTTTTAAAGCATCTTTATACAGCCTCCAATTTCAGAAAAGTCATGTTTAAAAAAGGTAAAATGCAAATGTAATTTGTTTAAAAATAAAATAAATAAAAAAAACTCTCACCAGCTCTTTTTCTTCTTGAGCCTTGATGTCATCTTCAATTGAACGACTCTCAATTAAATCTTCACAGTTTCCGACCCAGACAAAGACAAAGCATGTGAGAGTAAGAATCAGGAGACGCTCGTTGCTCATGATGCTGATGGTCACCGTGACTGGATTTAGACTGATATAACTGGAGCTGTGTGAGAAATCCAAGCTCATCTTTATACTTTTATACCTCTGCGATCAGAGTTTAATAAAAAATTAATGACAGGAAAGAGAAAGGGATCAGATGTAAAAAGGTGAGGTCATGAACTCATCCACACACCCCTGATCCACGTCCTAATGGAGCAAACACAAAACCGGGGCTATTTTAAATCCTTCGTTAAGGATATGAGGACAAATCTGAACATCACACACACCTCTTTGACCTGTGAGTGTCAAATATAACTATTCAATTACAAAATCCTCTTCTGGAGATATATTGACTCTGTCAATATATTTCAGGTATTAATATTAACAGCAACTCTGTTGAAAAAAATGTTTTCTTTAATTACATGTAAAATGAAAGTGGGTTTAGGTCATTCTTAATTAGCTAATTCTCATGCGTTTTTACACAATAAGTTAAATTTATATCTGTGATAAAAAAAAGATATATAAAAAAATAAGAAAAGGAATAAGTAGTTTAATTTTATCCCCCCAACAAAACTATGCTACTTTAGTGTCTTTTTACAAAAAAAAACGCTTAATGTTTAATAATTTAATCCAAATATTTACATTCTTAGGTACCGTTTATTGTACAGTTAACAGTAGAAGGCATGTTTTGCATGTTCTGTAAAAAAAAAAAACATTGTCACAACCACAAACATAAATGCATTTTATTGTGATTTTATGTGATAGTCCAACACAAAGTGGCACATAATTGTAAAGTGGAAGGAAAATGATGAATGATTTTAACAATTTTTTACAAATATAATTCCGAAAAGTGTGGTGTGCATTTGTATTCCGCCGCCTTTACTTTGATACCCCTAAATAAAATCCAGTAAAACCAACTGTCTTCAGAAGTCACTTTATTAGTAAATAGAGTCCGCCTATGTGTAATTTAATTTCAGTATAAATACAGCGGTTCTGTGAAGCCCTTAGATGTTTTTTAGAGAACATTACTGAAGAAACAGCATCATGAAGCCCAATGAAATACCAAACAGTTCAGAGATAAACTTGTGTTCAATTTAATTCAATTTTATTTGTACAGTGCTTTTAACAAGTGTCATTGTCGCAAAGCAGCATATACTGTATGTATGTATATATAAAACTATAACAAATATGGCATTAGGTAATTAAGTAACTCAGGTTCTTGCAAGAACAGTATTGTCAAGTGCTGCATTTGCTAAACCCATCAAGCACCATGTACAACTGCATCTCATGCGGCCCAAAACGTACCTCTGCTGCTAAAGGAGTTCATTTAGACTTACCAGCCAATGTACAGAACCTCAGCTTGGATCCTTGATTCAACATAAATAAAGCCTAGATATAGATGTTATTGCATTATACCCCAACCTATGTGGAGCTTTGCATGTTCTTAATGTGGGTTTCCGTTGGTTTCTCTCCTCTTAAAACAGGTTTTGAGCTGTATAAGTGGATTGGTAACTCTAAATGACCACTTGGTAAGAATAAGTGTGTATGATAATACTGTCATAGTAAGTGTGGATTTTCATCTCACAACCAGTGTCCCTGGGAGCTCTATACCCACTGCCATCCTGATGAGGATGTCAACAGTATTTCTTAAAAATGAATTAGTAAAATTTGATTAGATGACAGCAAGTCTTATTTTTCACTGTGACTTTAATGACAATAATCTACTTTGGTCTCCTTAGGGTTTTATTCAGCAGGCATGTTAAATCCGGCTATACAACCACATGAAGAACACAAAACAACAACAAATAATAATTCACATTTAAAAAGCAGTATTACAATTTAAACTGCCTCTGTGTTAAAATCAAATGCAGCGAGCATTTTAAAAGATCCATCACAACCTCACCAACTTGGTTAAAATAACTGAGTTAAAATAATCTGCATATAGGGAAGTCATATTTCACATTATTAGGTTTTTATAAATAAGATTCTCTCACAACACACACACAATAATTAGTGACTACACATCACTATGAGACAAACAATAAAATAATAGTTAATCATGTTATTTAGAACAAAACTAGAACTTATAGAAGCATGTGTAACTCTGCATGTCTGCATTAAATAGTATTTAAAAAATTTAGTTAATTAATGAAAAAGTAAAGCATAAAAGAGCTCTGAAATAAATAATACAACATTTAGTACATCATATAATTAAAAACTAGTAGTGTCTGGAATGGATTAGAAAAAGAGAATTGTCATATTGTCTCAATCATTTAATTGCCAACACCCCCCCCCCCCTCGCCAATCCAACCACACAAAATCTATAATTTCTACCCTTATAATAGTTATGATATTGATTACTTAGAGGGAGCTATAGTAACCAACACCATTGTTTTTACATTACTGGATGAAATTGCTAATTTATTTGCATGAATAATTAAGTAAGAAATTTGTTAATCTTAAAAAAATAAATAATATACAGGGAACTTGCAGGTATGATAAATGTGTTCCATCTAAGAAAAAAGTGTATCATACAAATATCCCACATGGCCCAGTTAGCGAGAATCATCTCAGTAAATATCAGGGACTTGGGAATAATCTCGATTCCAGTATGAGGTGGTGAAAAGCCAGTCTGGAGAGTTGGTATGAGGGTTCGGACCCTGATAAAACCACCTGCCAGAGGAAAACAAGAGAGAACAGACAAAATCACAATTTATATGGACTGTCGCTCATTTATAAAACTCTTTATGAATAAAATAAAGTTAATTGGGTTTAAAGGGTTCAATCACACACCTAAAAATTAACACGAAATTTACTAATTTTCCTTTCACTCATGCTTGTATGTTGATAAATTTTATCCATTTTGAAAGTGCAAAGTACAGTATGTTTACAGTATAGCAGATTTACTTTTAGCCATGCACACAAATCTCCATAAAAAGCCAAGACCACAAAAAGCTGGAAACAAAAAAAATCAACTGTCTGTTGAGGGAATGACTGTTTATAGTTGCTATAATTTAAATAAGAACAGGAACTAATTAGATTTGCAAAGGTTCCGCAACAAATGTAAAAATACAAACAGTTTCAAAGAACTATGGATCATTGATTAATAAAGAAATAATTGTAAATGTCTGTAAATAACTATGATATAAGCAGAACAACACACTTCAGGATAGATTTTTTTTTTTACATAATACAGGAGCATGCAGTGTATTATTCCTTATTTTCATTAGCTGATTAGCATTTTTTTAAATCAAAAATGCAACACATCAACAATCAAGCAAACAAACAAACAAACAAATAAATTAGTTAATTAAAGAAATTCAGCAGACAGTATGCAGACCTGGGGCCAGAGCTTCTAATCATCACACCCAAGCCATAAGACAGATGGAGGCAGGAAAAAACAGACAAGGTTTGCAGTGTTAAAGCAGTTAGTGTAAAAAAAAAAAAGCAACTAATTACTCAACAGAAGCTCAAATTAAAACAATAATAAATAAAATATTACCCTTATAAACTAAAAACTCAGGGCTTGATATTATTAATTTGAGTTCAAATAAACAAGTATAAATTCTTAAATCTGACCTGTAACATCAAATCAGGTATTAAATTGCATTTTCGAAACCAAGTTTATTACTGTATTCAGGTCCTGAGACATGGCCGGTGGCAGGTTGTTTACGAAGAGAAAAAAACATTTAAATCCTATTTTTAGAATATTTAAATTAGGGTTACTTAACATATTAAGAATGAAGGAACCCTCAGCTTGACTTTGATGCTGTTACCCCATAAATAACTTTACTGGCAGTGCAGATTGTTTTTTTTTTAATAAATAAAAGCACTTTTGTATGTGGAAATAATGTTAATTAAAATCCATTAAAATCTTTTAAAGAATAGCTCTATTGTGCAAAACTATCCTGTGCAACCAGACTTGATGTGACTGGTCAAATTGTGGATTAATTTTCTGTAACAGCAGCTTCTGCAAATCTAAGGCTTGCATTAATGCACTCATTCTAATACGTTATCGTTCCTAGAACAACAGTTCATTCGTACACTGCATATAATTTAAGGATAATAATAAAAAGGGTTTACAAAAAGAAATGTTACATAAAAAGGCATATATCAGGAGGTGTTTGACATTGACATTTTTTACATTTATATGTTTTATACAGAATTGCAGAGAAATTTATCTAGAAACAAACAAACAACATAAAAAAAACACCACATCACATTTTGATTTCACATTTGTCTCATTTCAGTCACTGGTTTAAGTACACACTGAAATGTCTAATGTAATGCTGATCTGGGTCAATATTTAGTGTACAGTAAAAGGTGTTCCAGCATTCAAAAATTGGCAGCTTTGTCTAAAGTATGTATGCACAAGATTCAGCCCTTCACAGCTGGGCTGAAAGAAAGAAAGTAAGGGATATATATTCTCACACACCTTGTCTTCCAGCCCTCTTCTGACTTGCCTTGGCTCTTACGTGCTGCTCTCTGCTTTTCTTCCAGCCTTTTTTTCTCCTCACTTGCCAAATCTGAGGGCATGAGACGGAAGGTCAAAAGTCAAAATTATGCTATTGAATAATTCTCCAAGATGTATTTTTGGATAAAGATAACTGACTATTTACTATTATTATAAATAATAATAATAATCATCATCATCATCATCATCATCATCATCATCATATTGTCATCATATTAAAAAAAAAAAAAATCTTTCATTTTTTTTTTTTGTGAAGCTGCTTTGAGACAATGACCATTGTTAAAAGCGCTATATAAATAAAATTGAATTGAATTGAATTGATATTGTATTATAAAAACTATAATAGATATATTACAGTACAATTTCTATAAATTCTTCTACTAAATATTCTAATCCTTATAATAGTAAAAAAAAATTAAATATAACATATTGGTATTATATTTTACATGTAACATTAAAAATATATTATACTATATAATATTTTAGTTAAATATGACATAATATGCATCATCATCATCCTCATCATCATCATCATCATCATCATCATTATTATTATTATTATTATTATGTCTAGGTAAGAAATAAAGGGAAAGAAGCAGGAAGACAAAGACAAATCTCCAGTGTAAATGATGACATTAAATCCTGATTTTCAAGCATCTACATTTACACATCCAGACATTACCAATGTCTCCATTTTCCATGGCGCGGATGTCTGGTCTTAGTCTGCAATCAGTTTTGGGAATTGCAGCTTCGATTTCTTTATCAAGCTCATTTAGCTGCATAGCAAACAACGTAAAACTGTACATCTGCAGAAGAAAAGGAGAAAGAGAAACATCTCTTTGTATAGTGTAAAATTAATGAGCCTCCACATCACTATACCCTGATAATCAATGAAAAAAGTGAGTGTGAGAATATATGACAGGTTGCTAAGAGACCTGAGAAGAGTTGGCTGGTCGTGGTGAGATTTTCCAAAGTAAATGGCTGCCTGGAATCTCCTCCAGAGAATAACTGCCTGTCTGTGGGCTTTCCTCAGACTCAGCACTGGACCCCTATAGATCACAGTGAGACACTGAAAATTGAATTACACACATCAAAGCTATTAACCTGGAAATATGTTTTTCTTTTTCGGCTGCCCCTTTTCTTTCCAGCTACTGCATTTCAAGGCCGTGGCTGGAGACATAACTAACTCCCCGAAGACCAAGATAACGAGACGCTCTGGAATCCTACTCCCCCCCCTTTCAAGGACACCTGGCGCAGACTATTACGGGATGTTACAGGCTTACAACTGACACGCACGCACTCACGCACTCACAGAACAGCTACAGATAGACACTCTACCTTCCCCATATCCAACGCCTTCGTGTGCTTATTCCCTTCAGTGTGGGTAGGCGGAATCGGGACCAGCGCTCTTTAGCTGCAGGGACTGGAGCTGTTTGCCTACATTGGACATTTCCTATCCCCTGTACCCTCATCGTTGCAATGTTTATGTCTTGTGTTTACATGTTTTTCTGTGCTTGTTGCTGAGGTATTTTTTGTACCCCTGATCGCACACTGCCCTTTTTAAAGGACAGTCTGGGAGGGGATTTTTTACCGTCGTTATCCTAATGTATCTTATTCCTTATTTTCTATGATGGCGCCGGTTAGGTGGCTGCCGTTGCGACTCTGTGGTCGCACAAAATCATTTCACTGCATATTGTACTCTGTATAATTGTGTATGTGACAAATAAAATTTGAATTTGAATTTGATTTGAATTTTAAATAGCCTTTTTTTAATACTGAACGTAGATTTCTGTCGTTTATAGAGTGTGCTCACACTATTACCTTTCGATTGGAGAAGGAGTGGGGATTGCATGAGTGTGCACATGTTTGTGATTACAGTGCAATTTATGTGTGTGCTTTTGTGAAATGCTAAAAAAAACAGAATTCCAGAAAGATAGCTAGTGTTTCCAAGTCGTATACTGTATAATACAGTTACTTTTATTTTTAGTTTAAAAGAACCATGTTGAACCACACAGAAGGAAACAAGCCTCCACAAGCTCTTAAGTCAGTGTTAGGTGGGAAATAACTTGAAACACTCCATGTCCAAAGGTAATTATTTCCCTATAACAGAACCTTCTGAAGTGTTTTATACATCTTATACCACAACAATTTAGCAACAAGCAGCAAGTTAATGAGCAACACAGCACACTTTTTCATCCATGTATAGTCATGTCAGACATTCTTTCTCTTTTTAGCTCCACATTTAAGTTCAAAGTAAATAAAATCCATAGTAATATAAATTACACAAAAATAAAATTTTCATTACAGTAAGATTTATACCAAGAATAACAAAATTGCAATTGCAAAATCATTTATCCAATTTAGTCTAAGCACTTATATACAGATATTTGCTTTAAATACACGAATCACAGTCAAGAAAAAAGTAAGAGAGCACACCTCTTTACTGCTTTTCCTCCCCTCTGTGACCTTATCATTCTTCTTGTGAGCCTCAAACACTGCTGGATCAACTGCATACATGCATTCTGTCCATTTCCCATACAAAACACACACTTTCTTTTTGCTTAAAAAAAAAAAAAAAAGAAGTTTGATTTTCTGTTTCTATTTTAGGTCTTTAACATGTGGCATGACAAGTAACCTGTAAAGTTTACCTTTTGTCAAGAATGTAGCCCTCTACTTTGTGCAGCTCTTTGCCAAACAGGCCACAAGGTTTAAAGCTGAGACAGCACTTTTCACCAGTTCTGGTAGAAAAACAGAGCAGTATGATCATAGGTAGGATACTGAGTGTCTTATATTTTGAAGCATATTTTAGGAACTCTGTGACATAAGCAAGACTTGATTTTCAATTACAAAAAAAGTAAATAAATTAAAAAAAAAACAATTCCACTTTGCTGTAATTCTTTCCAAATTATATATCTATATTTATTTGTAGTACAATGACTGCAAGTTGCCCATGTCCTGTGGCTGGAAAAACAAGCCCACATCATCACCCTCCACTGACATGTTTATTGGTGGGTATGAGGTGTTTCTGCTGAAATGCTGTTTGGGTTTTGCCAAACATTATTCTGGGCACAAGTCATGTGGTTTGTTTAGATGTGGTTTTGTGAACCTCTGTCCTGTTTCTGTGTTCTATTTAGAAAGAAAAGGCTTTCTCCTGCCAACCCTTCCAAATAAACCATACTTGTTCAGTCTTCTTCTAATTGTCCTGTCATGGACGTTAGCATTCGACATGCTCAATAAGGCTCAGTGAGATTGGCAACTGTCTTGAATGCTTTTCACTTTGAATAATCTTTCTCACTGTGGAACGGTAAGGTCCAAATTGTTTGGAAATGATTTTATAATCCTTTCCAGATTAATGTGCAGCCACAATTGCTTCTCTAAGAGCATCGCTTATGTCTTTCCCTCTTGGCATTGTGTTAACACACTACTTAATGCTCCAGCAAACTGCCCAAATGTTAAATTTTTTGAGATCTGCACACCTGTTGATGATCAATTAATCAAGGACTAAGGACAGAGCTTTGTGTACATGCAGAATAATTAGCCACAATTAAACCACCTACTTAAATGCTAAAGAGCTAACCTTGAATTATTTTGGCTACTTTTGCCTACTTAATCTTTATACACCCCGATCTTACCTTAAGTGGTTTGACTTGCGGTAAGACGCAGTGTTATATACTGTGAGCAACTGGCCAACTTAAACGTTTCATTTTTCACGTGGAAAGATTGGAAATGCAAATCACGATGTCAAAACTCGCTATGAATTGCAATGAACCACCGTACTTACTGCCACCGCGCAAAACTGCACCTACTCTCCGTAAGAGAGATACTGTAGGGGTGTTAAAGATTTCCCTTGTATACATAAATGAATATGGTCCTGAAGTAAATGATAACTGTAGTGCCTGATCAGCCAGGGGATTCCATGTTCACTCACCTGTGATTGGTCACCTCCACGTTACCGTACTGTTCAATCCAAAGCTGCCCCACTATAATGTTGTGAACACAGCATGTCGGGTTTGTCCATGTATAAGCCTCATTGTACCTGAATGGGAAACAATTATCATCAAAATAAATTATGTCCAACACAATTTTAACTGAACTCAAATAAGCTTGATACTACTATATACTCGATACTACACCTACTACTTGTGTGTGTAATCTAAAATGTTTACAGCTGTGAGATCTGTTTGCATTCAAGTTCTACTGTGTATTTAAAGGGGTGTCAGGAATGGTAGCTCATGTTTCTAAAAAACAATACTATTAAAATATATATTTTTATAATGTATTCTTGTTTGATCTGGAAGGCGAGCTTGGGTGACCAGAAAGGCACCTATATAAATAAAAAGCATTATTATTATTATTATTATTATTATTATTATTATGGTGCAAAAATCTATACAAACAGAGCTAATCAATAAAAATAATCTGTTCACTGTATATTAACGGTTAAAACACAGAACTGTAAGATTCTAAATTCTGATTGTCCAGAAGCAGATGATTCATTTCTCCAACAGAAGGTCCTACAATAGTGCAGCTGCAAGTAATATCTGTTTATATATTAATGTGCTAATTCTAATGTGTTATCATTTCTACTTGTCCAACAGATCCTCCACATAAAAAGATTTAGAAGCATGTGAAATAGTTGATGCGATGTTTAAAAAGTAATGTGTTTATTTTACATTTATGGAGGGAGTCTCCCCTGCTTGCGCAGTGTAATAGTCACAGGAAAAGCTGTAACATTATGTTTTCTGAAATCTTCAGGATTACGCCTTGTGATTTTTCATGATAACATGAGAGGCTATGTGGGAAATTAGTAATCGACTGTGAGGGACATTACATCATCATGTCCTGTCTTATTCTCTTATAACAACACAGCTCATTGTGTTTTTACAGCAATATGTAATTAAGCAAGTAATATTACACCAATGACTTGTGTGCGTTCTTACTTAGGCAGCTCGAGAGTCATGAGGCCTTTCGGCTCTGCCTCCACACTTTTACCCCAGAACTTCAGCTTGGGGTAGATGGACCCATGGAAAACAAAGTCCTTCTGCAGGCCCTCAGCATGGAAAGCACTAACTGGAGGATGGTGACTCACCTGCTCAGAGATCACCCGGAAACCCAAATCTTCTCTGAGGAAAAAACAAAGTAGGACCTTTTAAGTATATCTGTGTGTTCCTGAGGCCACTGACTGTTATGGGTTATCTGTTATGGGTTCCACTACAGGGCGCATTCAGTCTCAATGGGTTGTAGAGCACTTTTTAAGTTATTCTTAATAAATTAAATTAATTAAATTGGCCAATTAAACAACATGTACACTGTTTAAACACATTATAACTGGGTGTGTGTTTTATATTCACCTGACAAGCTCGTAGGTCTCCCCCAGCAGGGGGTTAAAGGGTTTCCCAGTCCTCTCCCACTGAGAAGCCACTGCAGACACTGCAAACGCCGCTACACACTGATCAACACACACACACACACACACACACACACACAAATAGAAATGTACCGCTTAGTACATAAAAAACTACACATGCTATTTCACTGTTTAGTCAGTATCTAGTATTTAGATTCAGTACATGATAATCAGGAATAATAATAATCATAACATTAACTCATTAGTGTGTTTACCATCATTGTGCATGTGAACTTATTAAAAGAGTTTTCAATTTGACTTGGAAACCAGATGGCCAGGGATGTTTTGTCCGTGACATGCGATCTAGTGGATGATGCATTTAATCCTTCTGATGTACATCAAGTACACAGGCATGTGTGTTTGAACAAAGTCTTGCATCAAGTATACACTAATAGGCCGTTTCACATCAACCTGGTAAGTAATTACTGTGCTCTATTGGCATGTTGTGCTATGTATAAAATAAATACATATACAATAAATATACAAAATGTGTACACAATATTTATGTTTGTCTTTATAATAGCCAGAATTAAGTTTCTATAAATGCTCTCTATTAGTGTAAATTTCTGTTCTTCATGACAGTTTACCTTCATTCTCTCGATGGAGTCGGTGGAGTCATTAGCCTGCTGGATGAGATAAGTGTGCTCCATGTACTCTGTGAGTCTCTGTAAAAAGCTGAGCGGCTCATTGAAGATAACTGGCATGGTGATCTTAGACAGCTCCTAAAGACAGAGACAATGTCCAGGTTTGCACAAAAATTGTGACATAAGTATAAAAAATACTGCATTACAAGCCTTAAAGTCCAGGTGAAATAAATAGCTCAAAAAACACTTGAATCTAAAACTACAGTCAGGTGTAAATCTGATTAATAAGAACTGCACTTTGTAAACCAAAGAATCGATAGAAATGCTTGTTTAAGAATGTTTTTAAAAATTCATGAACAATAGGAATATAAAAATGGCTTAATGAATTTTATTCTTAATCATCCACCCATGAAGGAAAGCCCCGTTGGCATCAGGTGGTATTAATTAATAACCAAAGACCCCCTCACAAATCTGAGGGAAACCGTGAAAAATTATTTAAAAAATTCAAATAAACAAATCTCCTTTAACACCTTTATAACAAATCGTTTTAAGAAAAAAAATCTGAAATGGTCTGAAAAACAACGAAAACACGATTTATATAATAAATATTTAATATATTTTTGAACTGTACTTTTTTCAGTGTAATAAAAACAAGATAAAAACATGACAACAACCACATTACCTTAGTAACGTTGTCCTAATGTTTTCTAAAATTTAGAATAAATTAATGTGATGTAACTAAATACGCACAAAATTTAAGCCAAAATCATTGCATATAAAGAAGTAAGGAGTAATATATTTTATCATGCTGTTATAGGAAAATAATCAAACTGATTATAACCTGCCCGGGCTAAAACTTTATACCTTTAAAAAAGTCACCACAAAGTTACAAGCCTTCCATTGGATTATCATTGAGGCTAATCAGGAAAAAAAATCTGCTAAGGAGCATAAAGAATGGACCGTGAAACATTTGTTCAGAATGATGGTTGTATCAGGGTAAGAAAAGAGGGATCATGCCTAATGCCACCCATACAAGCTGTGGAGGCCGTGTTTTCATCAATGTTTTTTTTTCTTCCATGATGTCACAGGAATATTCCAAGATGACGATGCCAAAATTAATTGGGCTCAAATTGTGAAAGGGTGGTTTAGGGAGCATGAGACTGCTACACTAACAATGTAATTAAGAGCATCTTTCTTTCAATTCATTTATTCTGGGTTTAATAAAAGAAACATCTACTTTTGATTAACTAAAACTATATCACCCTGTAACTGTCAATTCAGTGTTTGTTCAAGTTCAGTATGTTTACCATTCCGATGCACTTTCTCAATATGCTCCAGATGCTGAAGTTGTTTCTGGAAAACATGGGAGCTGGCAAACTTGTCCTGAGGAACAGAAACAAAAATCATCGATATTATCTTTCTCTTTATAAAGCCTGCATTACATTAAACAAACGAGTCAAGGAAAGTAGACTGATTTTACTATATTATATGGCATAACTAAATCTAAATCATTAACAGACATCATCACAATCAGGGGCACTGCTAGAAATTTTGGGCCGCTTGAAAATCTAATTTATTCAGGGACACCTGGAATCGTCCAGAAATACCTCCTTTACAGCACTGCTTACCACAATATGCAATGCTTTAATAAACCACAATTAGGCCTTGTTTTCTCTGAGCGCTGACATCTTAGATCTTTCAGGTCAGTTTCCTAAGTGTTGATAATTCATGACATTTTAAATTTAAATGATTACATGCTACTAAAGTATGGTTTAATAAATCATAAGGAATATAATAGTATTTGACTGATTTTTTTTTCGTAATGTGAATGGATAAACACTGTTAGCAGCACTTTTATAACCACTGGTATAATTTGGCACAGCCGCTAATTCGAATCCAGGACGTGGAACATTAGAGTGCATTAAATAGTGGCATGTGAGCCAGTAAACATGGGAGCCGGTTCTCATTGCTCATGTAAAAGAGCTGGCTCATTGAGGCGTCTAGTTCATGACTGACACATCACTAGTCCAGTTGAGTGTCGTGGATGAGTGTTGTGTTGCACGAGAAATAAATAACCAAAACCACTAAAATAAATAAATAAATAACCAATAACCACTTTAGCATGTGCACATAAAGAGTCTATCACCCTCTTATCAATGAGACTGTAAACATCTCTAGGGAAAACAATGCCAGTATACTAATCACCAGACTGCACTAAAAATGAGGGCTAACATGAAAAAGTCTGAAAGGAAGTCTGGAGAACTATTCCTCATGACTACATTTAAATCACAAGAAAGTCTGGCAACAAATTCATATAATGACTTTTGGACTTTCATTAGAAAAACTTTTATTTAGAAGTATGACATATATATTTAAATATTTTTTTTAAAAGGTGCTATTAATTTTAGCCTTACAGACAAAGTAATCATTAGTGAACACAGACAAAGACATCTCGTATTTGTATCAGGCTCTCTGTTAATGCCATTATCGGTTTTTACAAATTACATGAAAAGTTCAAATTACTAGCCGTTACGTTTGGCCGCTTCATCAATCTTTTACAATTTTAATGCAAGCTCCTCCTACGACGCACACCAACTAAATTATTTATTTAAAATTATGACCAAAACAAAACACAGCACAGAGGAGATAAAAAAAAACTTTACATATTTGATTAAAAACTTCATATATACCTTTGCATAGAAACTGTAATTTTGGAACATTGCAGCTAATGAATAATTTTGGGATCATACCTGGAGCAACTGTCATTTGACACTGTAAATTTGTTCAATACGTACATTACTTACCTATGCTTTTTGGCTCCTTCAGGTTTGGCTCCTTCATCCTCCTCCCCCTCATCACCATGCCAGTCGTTCTGAGACATCCTCTCTCCGTTGAAACAACTCTGCACGCTACCAAAGCGCTCTGACCTGCCCTCGTCCCCTTCCTCGAAAGAACAACTCAACTCTAGGCAGCTCTGTGAATGCTCAGAGTCAGAATCTATAGCAAACACACACATACACACACACGGGACATGCTAAGTAGAGAAGCTGCCATCAAGCTACCTGATGAAACCAGAGTAGGGGATCGGGTGGCTTTTAAAGGAGCCGAAATGCTCCGATGAATGAAGCTGCACATGAAACACTTAAAACCATACATACAATTTTTATTTACTGCAAAAAAGTTGTTTAGATTATATGTATTACTTTAATTCCTGATCAGTTCACTGAAGCTTCACACGTTATGCTGAAAAACTGCAAAAGCAGTCGATTGTTTTACTGCAATGAATCATTAATGAGACAAAAATAATGTTTTTTTTTGTTCCTTAAACTACTGGTACTGTGTTCAGAGCATGCAGTTAATTCTGTGAAATTAATTTCACAGTTTACAAAATGATGAAAAACATGTGACTGACACATGCATTGGTAATATTATGGTGTCAAACATACTGTATGTTCCTATCTCCCCATAAATTCACATGTACTTTTACAAACATGTCAGAGTAAAGCCAAGATTTCAGAAACACACAACTATTCCCAATTCTTTGCAAATTAGCTATGACACCAAAAAGCTAGAAAATAAAAACTATTGGCTCAAATGATTGCTCTGTCCAATCCTGCAGCAGATGTGCGGGGGCATTCCTTCAGATACCTACTCACAAATTTAGTTCCTACCTGCAACTAGTGCCTGCAAAAAAATGATTAAAATCCTATCCTGTAGTTTACATGTGAATAGTTAACATTAGCTATTATAGCTGAACTGCCTCCCACCCTACACACTGTATAAATGCAGATCATTTACTGCTTTCTGTTTCACCCAAATGAGGATGGGTTCCCTGTTGAGTCTGGTTCCTTTCAAGGTTTCTTCCTATTACCATCTCAGGGAGTTTTTCCTTGCCACTGTCGCCCTCGGCTTGCTCACCAGGGACAAACTGACCATTTTGATTCATACAAATTCACATTTCATACAAACTTAAATAATTCTTTTGACTGTGTAAAGCTGCTTTGCGGCAATGAAAATTGCTAAAAGCGCTATACAAATAAAATTGAATTGAATAGAGACAATAAAAAGATAAATTAATCTTTGAATGAAATAGCAGAAATTGTTGGTGCCTCTGGTTTGTGTACTTGGCTAGTTCAATTAGCTTGCTTTGCTAATATGCTGGCATAACATAATCCATTGAATCAATTACTTTTTGAGTGAAAAGATCATCTTGAATTGATTGTACATAAAAGTAAATGAGCTATCTTGCTATATTTACAAAATAATCTATCAGAAGGGCTCTTGTATTAATTAAAATAAACATTTTGCAGTCATTGTTTCATTGCAATAGCATTTTTGCATCTTTTTGTGCAACATTTTTCATTGTTCTATATTTTCCTTCATAATGCTGGAACATGAAGATGGAAGATTTTACATGTGTACAACCCTATATTACTATTCCAAAAAGACTGATTGCAAAATAGATTGTTGTCAAGAACAACAAAAAAGCCTCCAGACTCACGTCTCACATCCAGTGTTCCTGTGATAAGCCTCGGCTAAACTTCCACCCTGACCATGATAAAGCATCTACTGACGATGGATTTTTGATGCATATTATTTAAAATGCTGCAAATACTTTCGGAGCTGACAGTATAGCACTTATTGGAAAATGACTGCTTTTAATAGAAGATGAAGGAGCACTAACGGGAAAGTGCATCGTAGAAGTCGTCCTCGCTGAGAATGGCGCTGCGGGGAGACGAGCCTCGAACCACAGACTGCTCCAGCTCATGGTGCTCTGTAGCCAAAGTCTGCAGAGCCTCCGAAAGGATCTTGTTCTTCTCCACTTCCTGTTCCAGCTTAAGACTGCGTGCCTACACACACACACACACACACACACACATTTACTGACTGTCCTAACAACTGCCCTTAGACTTCTATTATTAACAAGATTTTTTGTTGATTTCAACATATTTTTACAGAAATGTTTTCTTAAAACATTTTAGAAAACATGTTTTAAAAAATTTTAGAAATTCAGGTACATTATCTAGTCTTCTTTTAATCTTATTTTAAATTCAGCAGGCATTCCTGAACTGAAATGCGTTTATCTTATGCAGGTATCAAATTCAAGGTCAGGCATTTAAAGTTGTAACCATTAAAAGATTTTCCCACTTAAAGAAACAATGACAAACACTACAAAGTAACAAAATTTCGGGTCACATTTTAAACTTTACCACAGGAAATGTTGCTCTCACTTGTTATCAGCATCATCTACCCACACTGTCTCATTACCGGAGGTAGGTAATAAATTCATAAATATCTTACTGTGCCTAAACATGAGTCTTTTTGTTGTCTCTTCACTTCACAAATCAGTGTTTTGTGCATCAACATGACTCACTGAGTCATTTACTCAGTTCTGTTGTGTTCTATTGCATACTATGCACATTTACTTTGTGTGCTATTGCTTATACAGCTTACAAGTATCTGCTATTGGTTTGATGACATGATTGGGAGTATCACTGACAATTTGATTCATTACAACCTAATTATGAACTGAACTGATTAGACACATACCCGGTTATTAATTTCAAACGGATGTCATTTTTATCATAACTATTATTGGGCTCTAGAGGATGAAAAGCAGTTACTTACTGTAGCTGCCTTTGTTGAGATTCAGAAGAAGCAAGAAAGTAAGATTGCCCTATTTTAGCTCTTTTATCAGCTATTGCTAGCACTGCTATGAAATCCCTGCGCTGCTGATGCTGAATGACATCATTGGGCCGAGCGCCTCTCACATAAGAAAGTTACTCAAATGTTAGCTTAGCTTATTCAGTCACTTCATCTTCAGGCTGGTAAGATGAACAAAGCTAAAGAAAGGTTAGGAAGGATCTATAATAAACATATTTTAATGTTCTTCCAGCTGACATAACATTTAGAATAATAATAATAAAAAAACACTAGACTATATCTTTAAATATCACCACTATGAATATAACAAATCTAGCACTTTAGCAGCTTCTGGTCATATTGATTAAGATAAGAAGATTAATGCCATGAATAATCTGATAGAACAGAAGCAGACTGTCATGTTCCAGTACACTCAGTTGGAAACACAATCCTTTGGGTATCATGTAACTGGTGGCCCTTTGCAAAAACATTCACTGTTAGACCTGATGGACTGCCATCACTTCTGGTGTCTCTTACACACAGGGTAATACAAGGACAAGGTCACAAACATCAGTCATGTCCAGGACACACCCATCTGCTGTTTCAGCCAAATACTTTGTAGAGTTTAGTGCAAATGTTTCAACAATTAAAAGGCAGCTATGGCAAAAAGATAAATACAGCCAAAACATGGTATTGGTTCTAAAAGGTCTCATCTAGGTGTAGTGTTCATAACTTTTTTAAATTCAAATCTTTCAATGATCTTAATTGTCATTCAGATGAAAATTCAGATTGGCCAATTTAGATTTCACATGAAAAGACAGAAACTCACAAAAGTGCATTATTCTAGAATTGCACAATTGTTAACATATTGCATTATGAATTTAAAATGGTTATAGACACTGCAGGTTTTTGGGGGGAAAAATTCATAATTTTGCACGGGATGCGTTGGGGCAAATATAAAATAATCTCTACAAAACAGCTGAAGTTAGCAACTTGCAAATTTTTAGGGAAGAAAGATTGGTCACTTCCACGTTGCTTAAACTTTAGAAGAAACTTCGTTGGCAAACACATTTTCTGTATTATATGTATAAACAAACATAACATAATCAAATAAAATCAGCAAACATACTGTGTTTTGGCTCATAGTTTGTTGGATTATAAAATCAATAATTTAGTTTATAGTGTAGTTTGGCTGAATTCTCCATTCTGATTAGTTATCTTGATTGTAATCAAGCTCATTTCCAGGGGTTTGTACAGAAGAATAGCCACATATCCACATAAATGGATTAAAAAAAAACTTGCTAATGATCATCAACCCCATGCTCCTGGGTTTGCTCTGCCTCAGTGTCATGCTGTCCCACATGAAGTAACACCTGATCTCATAACTTCACACTGATAAACCATATACTTCCTAAACTACCTGAGAAATATCCATAACAAAACACCACATACTGTATGAGTGACAACAGTGATGATCATTTTCCTGATACAATCACAGCATTGACTATATTTAATTTAACCTACTCAACTCATTTCATATTCTAATGAGAACAAGTTTGAGTGATTTAGAAAACATGAATAGGTTTTCACACCACACTTTTCCAGAACTTTGTCCTGAGCTTGTTTTAAAATCTCATTGGTCTTCATGATGGATATAAATATTTACTGACATGATGCTTTACTTGCATGCAAATTAGGAGTTTCCCAGGAATGAAGGTGACTACTTATGCTATTACTTTTATGTTATTTATTAATGTATAAATTCATAAAATAACAGTACTGGTCAAAAGTTTGGATACACTTTCTAATTCAATGTTTTTTTAAGTGATATATTTTATACATTCTGGAACAATACTGGAGATTTTAAAACTATGAAATAACATATAGAATTATGCATTATGTTACGTAACAACATCAACAAATTGTTATTTTAAGACATGAAGGTCAGCTGTTTTGCAGACGTTTTTGCAAGAACAGCATTACCAAGTGCATTTGCAAAATCCATCAAGCAACATGATGAGACTGGCTCTCATGAAGTTCATCCCAGGAAAGCAAGACAGAAATTTACCGTCCTGTAGAGGAGAGTTAGAGTTACCAGCCTCAAATCATCAATTAACAGCACTTTAGATTCACCTTCAGCTCAAGACCTAGAGCCATTATGAAGGCTTTACAGAGCATAAGTAGCAGACACGTCTCAATATCAACTGTTCAGAGGAGATTCTTGCAAATTTTAGATGCCTTCAGCATTACTTTACAATGAAGAAAGAAATAAGAATCAGGAAACATTATAGAGTTAGAAGGTGTGTCCAAACTTTTGACTGCCAGTGTATATCAGTTTCCCTGTGCTTCAGTATAATGTGCTAATTTGTGTAGTTTATTGACTCCTAGTAACACGCATTTCACATTATGAATTACACAATTACCTTACCAGTTTCCTTAATTCTAGACCTCTTAAATTCATGTTTTCATTTCCGTCTAAACATATTGTTCACTTTCCTGTATCTGAAGATTAATAATATTAAATCCATTAGGTTTCTAATTGTGCACAATTAAAACAGACATGATTACTGCAATACATTAGTGTTCTTAAAAAACTTTCCTCTTTATCGATCAGTGAATTAAATGTAGTAAGTTGCTTCGTACCCCTTCCTGTTTGGAGAACAAATCTAGACATTGACGGAGATACGAACAGGTCTCACTAGATGCCTCACACACCTCTCTGAGCTTCTGCAGCACAGCCCCCGGGAGGCCTGCACATATACAACAAACACACACACACACACACACACACACACAGACAAACACACACACACACACACACACACACACACACACACACACACACACACACACACACACAGACACACAGGACAAAGAAATTTTTAAATATATATATAATTAATTAATAAAAAAAGAAATAAAAATATCTTAAATATTTTCTATCTTCAGTATTTTCTAAGTAAACTTTGCTATGTTTAATTATTTCTAAAACTCAAATGTAAATTCTGACTAAAAATAGGTTTCATAAACTTTAAATATTTATATTATTATTATTATTATTGTTGTTGTTGTTGTTGTTTATTTATTTATTTATTTATTTATTTATTTAAGGAATTTGTTAATTTATTATTATAGTAAATAGTGGATAAAGTATACTACATTAATATGATGTCATCTTTTGCAGTGCATATGCCTGTTTCCTCCTAAATTTATCCTGTATGCAGTCACACAACTAAGCAGTGCTTAAAGTTATAGTTGCAGCCGAGGTCTGAGAACTGACGTTTCAGCATTAAAAACTCAGATTTGGATACAGCTCTTGGTATGCCATTCTCATCATAATTCAAACAGTACATGACTGTCACCCAGGGGAATATTTTCCCCATAAACATAGATACCTTTAAGGGATTCATTTGAGTAATAAATAAATAAGTAATAGAGAAAAAAATCTAGTCCTGGAACTTCCTCTCCTGAAATAAGAGCTATCTGCACTTTATTAAATGAATTCATAATTGAGCAATATAAATATGGCTGTTTTTACCTTCACTGAGTGCATCCTCTTTTACCATGGAGAAGAGGGACAACACCTCAGATTCCAACTTCCCATGACACATCTCAGCCCGCTGTAAATACGAGTGAAAGAAAATGAGCTACAACCAAAACCACATCACAGCATCACAATGATGGTGATCCAAGGTTTTGAACTATTCTGGGCTGCTAGTTATGTTCTAATAAATATTTTATATAGATGATATGTGTATGCACAGACAATTATTGGTGATTCAAGCATATGGATGAAATAAGTTTTATACGAAAGCTCCTAATTTGTTTAAAAAAACACACTGTTGTACCATAAATTAACCATTTCCTTTTTATGAATAATGTCACCAAATAGAAAGTTTAAAGAAAAAAGATAAACTTGAGATAATCTTGAGATAAGCTGTGGTTCTTACACAAATACTCACCTGAAGAGACTCTGTTAGCTCACTCAATGATATCACTTCATCCTCATCTTCCTCACTGTCCTGATCCTGTGAGCAGTAATGAGTGCTGAAAGCAGAGTGTGCCTCAATAGCATCCAGCCATTTCTGTAACAAACACACACATACAAATGTGCACGCGCGCACACACACACACACACACACACACACACACACACCTCAATATTTAGAGCATGTGCCATCTTGAGTGTGGGTAGAAACCACAAATCCATTTTTTTAGGAATCATCTCTAGTAATCAAGACCTGTTCTTACTTTTCTGGTGGCTTCTGGGTCACCTTTTGGTGAGACTTTAAAATAATGGACGCTGTCATCAAAGTACTTGACTGTGAAGTGGCCCCTGTCTTTAGTCTGTGAGAGTTAAGCCAGATATTAAAACACTGACTAAATTAAAAAGAAGCATAAATAGATCTTGTAAAACATATTGATCTTACACTACTATGGGCCTGGGTCAGGGCTTTGCAGCCTTTCCTCTGACTGTTGGATGAGGCATCAGACCTGAAATCAGGACAAATACAAGAAATGTTAATCAGATAATTTTATTATATTACTTATTACTAAACACCAAAGGCCAATCAGATTGTCATTGACTGGTGCAGGTGAGTGTATCCTGGAATTTATTTACTAACTTGTTGGCCAATTCACTTGTGAAAATGTTTCCTTATGCTGGTAGAATCACACTTTCACATCTGAGTTCTGGAATGTTTAATCCCAATCCTTTGCGTTATCACGTGTGAAAATTATCTTACTTTGACATAAAACAAAGCTGTCATTTCCAAAAACATTTATTTATGTCTGCATTTAAATTACCAGCTTAAAGCGATTCAATTCTGATTTTTTTTTACCCTAATGTAATACAGATCTGATTTTTTAAGGATGTCTGAAAAAACAAATCTGATGTTTTTCAGATCGAATACATTTACATTAAGCCATTTGGCTGACGCTGTTATCCAGAGCAACATAGGAAAGTTTCCATCATTGGATAGATCCTTACACTGGGTTACTAGGTCACTAACTAAGTACTATCAGTGAAACACTGTTGGAAAGTTTTTTTGGTTTTTTTTAATGGGGCGGGGATTAACTCAAGTACTGAAGAAAGATATAAGTTATTGCTTAAAGATTGCCAGAGACTCAGCTGTACAAACATCTAGACAAAGTTCGTTCCACCACCTAGGTGTCAGAAAAGACAAAAAGAGAAAATAGGATACATATCCAATACGCAACTTGAATGGAAACTTGGTTTGAAATTCATGCAACTTTTTTAATGTCTTTGTACACGTATGGGGCATGCGCCAATGTTGGTCAGCAACGGCAGCGCTGGAATTTTAAAGCAGGGCTAGCAGCTAAAGTAAAGCATATTTTTGCTAAAATCTAATTAATTGTTTGAAATTAATAAATGGTCGCAAAAGCTAATGATGTGTTTTTTAACCAAGATGGCATTAGCAAAGGCATATTGATTTTCGTATATGGGCTGCTAAAAGGACTGAGCACATTAGAGTCAGATAAAATCAGAGTCAGATAAAAGTCACTTGTAATTATAAATGTAACCCGTCATGACAAAAGGAAAAAAAACAGGCTTGAGCAATATGACTTGTAGTGTGAGCGTAGCCTTCTAAATCACATTTCTTCCACAAAGTTGATGATTCAGTATCCTTTCAGGTACCTTCCCATTTATGATCATCAAGACACACCAACTAATACAAATATCCAAGGTCATAGCTTCATAGCTGAATTTTTCTTTAGCCATAGAGAGGATAACCTTCAAAAACACTCACTGGTTTGAGTACAATGACAAAACTCCATCTTGAAGAACGACCCAACAGGAACGCCAGCCAAAGAACCTTGTGCTCTGAAGTTTAAAATAATAACAATTAAAAAAAATATTGTTTATAAAGAAAATGGCAAGACAATCAATAAGTATACCACTATAAATAGTTTTAATGTTAAAAATTATTACTTTTTTTAAATAATTGAGTCCCAACTGACTTTATATGTTAGTATTTCAGCATTTCGTATATCCTGTGAAATAGTTTTGCAATTTCCTTGTCACTTAGTCTCTCTTTCTCTTGTTCTTTCTCTTTCTATATCCCAAGCAAAAAATAACCAATTCATTTTACTCTCAACATTTAGGTATATACAGTATGATAAAATACATATGTATGTATCTGTGCACTATGCTCACACTCACTCACACACGCGCACACACAGAAATACCTTCCAAAGAGGACCATCAAACTTCTGAACATAGTGCCTTCCACCCTGTAAAGAAAAGCATAGCTAAGCACTTTCATCCTGTAAAAATCACTGCTGTCATGGGGGAAATAATCTATGACCAGAGTGTTATGTTGAAGCTTAGCTAGTGTTATCACCCTGAAGTTGATTATTTTCCAAAACAGCATTTCTCATGTTTTATTCCTCTTCTAGCACAGCAAATTTCCAACACTTTATTTGTAAAATTACAACAGTCATCCTTATTGTCTACATTTTGTTGAATAATTCTTGTGGAACATCACAGAAGCAAGTTTATTTCTGTACAGACTTATATCACAAGTATTATATAAATAGTCATTCTCAAACCCTTTACATCTGACTCTAATAAAACACTAACACTATAGACTCCGTTAAACATTACATTAAAATCTCCTTACAGAAAAGTTTACCACCAGCGTATGATACACTTACTTTCATTAAACTGCCCTCCAGGATCTGCCTCATCTCACTGTCCTTTGCAAGATCAAACACTGTCTGACCTGCAAACACACCACAATAAACCCAAAAGTGTATAAATCATAATTTATAAAAGGCAAACAAGGAAACTGTTACATTTAACAAAACATATACCAATAAACAAATGAATAAACAAAATTACAAATCTATTTTCCAGTTAAAGAGTCATTCTGAAATGTACAAAGGCATGTTTTAAAAATAAAATCTTATAAAAAAATTATATATATTTATATATATATATACACACAGTATACTGTATATACTGTGTATACAGTGGTGTGAAAAACTATTTGCCCCCTTCCTGATTTCTCATTCTTTTGCATGTTTGTCACACTTAAATGTTTCTGCTCATCAAAAACCGTTAATTATTAGTCAAAGATACCATAATTGAACACAACATGCAGTTTTTAAATGAAGGTTTACGTTATTAAGGGAGAAAAAAACTCCAAATCTACATGGCCCTGTGTGAAAAAGTGATTGCCCCCTTTGTTAAAAAATAACTTAACTGTGGTTTATCACACCTGAGTTCAATTTCTGTAGTCACCCCCAGGCCTGATTACTGCCACACGTGTCTTAATCAAGAAATCACTTAAATAGGAGCTACCTGACACAGAGAAGTAGACCAAAAGCACCTCAAAAGCTAGACATCATGCCAAGATCCAAAGAAATTTAGGAACAAATGAGAACAAAAGTAATTGAGATCTATCAGTCTGGTAAAGGTTATAAAGCCATTTCTAAAGCTTTGGGACTCCAGCGAACCACAGTGAGAGCCATTATCCACAAATGGCAAAAACATGGAACAGTGGTGAACCTTCCCAGGAGTGGCCGGCTGACCAAAATTATCCCAAGAGCGCAGAGACAACTCATCCGAGAGGCCACAAAAGACCCCAGGACAACATCTAAAGAACTGCAGGCCTCACTTGCCTCAATTAAGGTCAGTGTTCACGACTCCACCATAAGAAAGAGACTGGGCAAAAACAGCCTGCATGGCAGATTTCCAAGGCGCAAACCACTTTATCAAAAAGAACATTAAGGCTCGTCTCAATTTTGCTAAAAAACATCTCAATGATTGCCAAGACTTTTGGAAAAATACCTTGTGGACCGATGAGACAAAAGTTGAACTTTTTGGAAGGTGCGTGTCCCGTTACATCTGGCGTAAAAGTAACACAGCATTTCAAAAAAAGGACATCATACCAACAGTAAAATATGGTGGTGGTAGTGTGATGGTCTGGGGTTGTTTTGCTGCTTCAGGACCTGGAAGGCTTGCTGTGATAGATGGAACCATGAATTCTACTGTCTACCAAAAAATCCTGAAGGAGAATGTCCGGCCATCTGTTCGTCAACTCAAGCTGAAGCAATCTTGGGTGCTGCAGCAGGACAATGACCCAAAACACACCAGCAAATCCACCTCTGAATGGCTCAAGAAAAACAAAATGAAGACTTTGGAGTGGCCTAGTCAAAGTCTTGACCTGAATCCTATTGAGATGTTGTGGCATGACCTTAAAAAGGCGGTTCATGCTAGAAAACCCTCAAATAAAGCTGAATTACAACAATTCTGCAAAGATGAGTGGGCCAAAATTCCTCCAGAGCACTGTAAAAGACTCGTTGCAAGTTATCGCAAACGCTTGATTGCAGTTATTGCTGCTAAGGGTGGCCCAACCAGTTATTAGGTTCAGGGGGAAATTACTTTTTCACATAGGGCCATGTAGGTTTGGATTTTTTTTTCTCCCTAAATAATAAAAACCATCATTTACAAACTGCATTTTGTGTTTACTTGTGTTATCTTTGACTAATAGTTAAATGTGTTTGATGATCAGAAACATTTAGTGTGACAAACATGCAAAAGAATAAGAAATCAGGAAGGGGGCAAATAGTTTTTCACACCACTGTATATACTATGTATATATAATCTTTCAAAATCACTTCACTGATGCAAATTTTCCCTAACAAAATGGAAAAAAAATTTTTACCCTCAATTTTATTTATAAATAAAAAAAAAATCATACAAATACAATATTCAAATAGAATTTACAAATGAATGGTTTTTAACAATACTGAAAAATTTTCTTCTGTCAAAAAATATTTAAGTTTTTATGAGTATTATTAGTATTAGTATTATTGTGACCTGTTCTGAAAAATAGTTAGAAATAAATAAATTATTAATGAATGCATGCCCATTTCCCCATACACAATTTTGAAAAAAAGGCAAGAGCGAAACATACATTGATTGCAGATAATGATATAAAATTGCCCTATTATTAAACAATATATAATAAATATATAATAATTATATAATATATAACAATACTAAAACATAATTCTACTTCAGTACAATAAATCAAAGAAAACCTTTATTTTTATATAATACTTCAGCAGGTTTTAGTGCTACTTCATGCTCATTCCATAAAACTTCCAAATGTGTAACGTAACACTTGCCATTTTTGTTCTTGATATTGGGGCTGGCTCCATTCTGTAGCAGTTTGACTGCACACTGTTTCTGGCCTCTGTATGCAGCACAGTGTAGTGGTGTGTTACCTAGCAGGTCGGTGCAGTTGAGGTTTGGAGGTTTCTCCCTGTTCAGCTATGTTTGAAAAGATCATGCATTACAGATTTAGATAACATTCCTTATTAGCAATTTAAAACAACGACTAGAATAAGCTTCAGATTTCTGAGACAATTTGTTGACGGTATTATCCAAGTGAGTAAAACTCTTTATACTGCAGTACTGTTAATTTGATCAAATAATGTTTATTAATTTTCTATAATATCCGCTCTGACAATATTGTAGCTGCAAACCACAGATTTACTTTATTGCAATGTTTGAATATTGTAATAATATTATTATTCATGGAGGGAGACCCATGTCAGATTTAAAGCTATAACTTAGAGTCTGCAACTTGTGAGTATTTCCTTATTACCTTCAAGAGATAAAAAATGAGAGTCTTGTGAGAAATAAAATGACTAATTATAGCTGCTATAATGTAAATGATAGAACAGAGACTAGTTTAATGGGCATTAAATATTACTACAGATGGATAAAAAGGGAAAGTACTGTATACACATCAGACAAGCTCAGCAGATGAAGAAAGGGAAGGAGATTAGCCACTTGGGTTGAGCACAAAGCACCCACGAACTGCTAATAATAAAATCGGAAAATAAGAACGTAACTTTTTCTCTGAATTTCTAAACCTTACAGAACACATGCTACACACTGGGCAAAATGTTGCTCAACCTGTTTATACTGTTGCACATGATCATGCAGGTGATTATCTGTGGTGCAAGTACCAGTTTTAACAGGGTAGTTGTGGCTCCCTCTCGAGCTGCTTCTAACACCTGCTCCTCCAACTTCCTCTCCTCAGTTCGCTCAGCCGCTGACGGAGCAAAAAGAAAAGAACCACAGTCAGGATGCAAAGTCATGTGGACATCAGTGGAAAACTAGAAACATACATTTCCTGTCCATGTGAGGAGTTATTGCTTTGTTACACGCAACACAGCTTTGAGCAACTTTCTACTACTTTCATACAAGGCATTTTCCACGACCAGATCACAAGTGTATGTTTAACATGTAACAGAAAGACCTACAGTAAACAAATTAGAATCTCTGACTAATAGAGATATTATTTCTCTATTAGTCAGAAAAATAAAGACTAAGTCCTCTTCTTTTCCCAGTCTTTGTACACAAAATACAAAATAATTCCTTTCTATAATTGTTTAGTACAGTACAGCCTGATTCACTCCATAATCCACTTTCCCATTCTGGATATCAGAATTTGAACTTTTGCTTATACTGCATCACAGGGCAGCATAACATACTCAGAGAAAAGATCTAAATGCCTTTTCACTTCAATGAGTCATTAAGATTCACTTATTTGTCATTATTATTTGTTCTTTATTTCACATCGAAATGATTTTTTTCACATATCTCAGTGAAGAAGCTAAGGCCAGGATACAGCGCTCCAGAAGCACAGGGTCCTTCCTCAGAAGCAGATGAGCCTTGATCAAGAACTCAACAGTAGCAGCTTGGCGGTGCTGGGGGTCAAACCCCCAACCTTCCAATCAGTAAGCCTCAACCGTTTGAGCCACAACTGCCCCTGTGTGGTGCTCACAGTTGACCATCGCTAGGACTGTACTTGTTCCTCTAAAAGAGCTAACACACAGAGCCCAGTCCTAATTTTGCTTTTTTGACTTTTTTGAATTGTCTTAAGCATTTCAGTGAAAAAAAAAAACTATTGCCACACTCAAAACAATATGTAGCAAACACAAGACAAGCGGAATGATACAAACTGTGAAACATCTACTCTTGGAATGTTGCCCATTTCAACAATTCAGTGGCCAAAAACCTGGTGTATATTTAAAGATAATCTCGAAAATGAATTATTGCGATAATAATTACAGCACGGAGCAAAAAAAACTTTTTTTTACTAAAAAACCTTTTTTTTCCAGTAAACCCCAGTTTTAGGTTAAATGATAGATTTTGTGAGTGGACATACCCTCCAGCATGCTCCTGATCTCCTCATTATGCGTGACATCTTTGGGAATCTGAGCTGAGCCGTTAATGACTGAAGGACAGGCATTGTACTGAAGCAGCAGCATCACCACTTCCTACATAAACAGAGAAGGGTCACATTGATTACAGCCCCTAAACAGCATGTTAATAATATACAGACGTGTGCTGAGGAGATATTTAAACCTTTCATGTATAATTATGAAAATTTAAAAAATACATGGCTAATTGTAAAATTATTTAAGACATAAATCCCCCTTAAATCAGTTGAGATACTGTAATTTAACATAAAAAAAAACATTAATCCTATTTAATTGCTCTATTCTCAATGTATCGGGCATACGGTATGTATTAAATTTGTACAAAAAATACAGTTTACATATGCAGGAGTTAAACACATTTTATTTTATTATACATTTTATAATTCTACACATAGAATTTAGCCCAAAAGCTGAGATTATAAATAATATAAATGATAATTAGATTTTTTGAAGAGCTCTAAGTAAAAATAAATAAATAAATGCAAGACGCTGACAATGTAAATGAAATGTAAGGTTATGTAATGTACATATAGTTTATATAACATACCTGCCGTCCTGTAAATGCTGCTTTATGGAGTGGTGTGTCTCCTACATTATTTGTCAGATTGGCGTCTGCTCCAGCCTGAACATGGGATACGGTGAAATCTTTAGCCATTCTATTGTTTAAGAAGAAAATTAATTTAAATCATGTTTACCTTTAGCAGCTCCTCCACTACATCCCTGTGTCCAAAATAGCAGGACAGATGAAGAGGAGTCCATCCAAAATTTGACCTGCTTTTGCCTAAGAACAAAAAATTATTTTATAGTCAGCATTAAATACATAAAAAAAAAGTTTCCTAATACCCCATGGTCAAAACAACATATTGAAAGTGGTCTCTTGGATTCCCCTATGGTAGATAAAAATATGATAAAGTGCCCACCAATGTGGCCTTATAGTTGATAAAGTGTGGAGAAAAAAAAAACACTAAGAGCTGCAGTCCAAATGGGGGGGAATGAAGCGCCCTTTGTGGTGCTGGCACGTGCAAAAAAACTGTGACACTAACTTTTCTAGTAAAAGTAATGCAGGGCCCTACAGGAGTCCCCTATGTGTAAGGAAAAAATGATTTGCCTTAACAAGTTCCCTTTTTGTGGAGCCCAATAGTTTGCTAGAGATACTCTTTTCATTTATTTTGGAGATCACATTGGAAAGCCTGTGTCCATCCCAGTCCATGTGAATGATGTTACCACAAATCCAATAATGTATTTAACATGTGAATATTTAGCTATATATTTATTTTAAATAATTATTTTTCATCTCAGTATGATAAAAATTGTTGTTGTTTTTTTTAGATCAACCCAAGTCTGAGTATAAAAACAATATAAAGTGGACACAAAACAAAAATGTGATTAACACAGAGCATACCTTTACAGTTGATTTCAAATTTTGCTTCTCCTTTGATTTTAGCTATTAAAAGCCTTTGAATTCCTGGCAGGTTCCCATTTCTGGCATCATGGAGAAACTGCTCCTCCTGATCCAGGTCCTCCATTTCTTTAAGGAGACAAAAACCCACAAACATTAGACTTAACTACAGACATTTTAGGGTTCTAGGTTATTACTTACTTAACTTATTATATACAACAAAGAGAGAATAAATCGGGAATCGGATGTTCAATAGGCACACGTTGGTTAGGTGTTCACATACTTTTGGCCATATAATGTAGTTTATACTAAAACTCAATGGGTTGTAAGGAAAAGCACTAATATTGTGATAGACTATAGTACTACGTTTTTTTCTGTCACAGAAATAGACAGAAAGGTATCTCAAAATTAAAAAGAAAACAGTTACATTCTGTTTAAAAACCTAGACATCAACGAAACAGAGACACGTAGACATTCTACGATCACTGGTAAAAAAAAATAACAATAATAATTTATCTAATAGCACCCAAAAAATTTCCCATCTATTTAGTCATGCCTCATTTGTTCTTTGTTGTTGTATTTAATATTTGGAAGTTACTGACATGCGATTTGTAAATAGGCTCTGGTCACATTGTTCAATAAAAATAGTTTTTAAGCATGTTGCAAGAAGTAAAGCATAGAAACTTCCTTTTGAGTAACCTTGAGAATCAGGCAAAACTCAAATTGTAATGTTTTTTAAAGCCAATTCCAAAAAAACATTAATTGTTCAAATCTGTGATTGTTTCAATCCAAATGTATGAAACAGGATCCAATATACAATCCAATCTAATGTTAGGCTGATACTGATACTGATCACACTGATCTAATCACACCACGCACTGCACCACGTTCCCTCCGATCCTCCAGCACTGCTCACCTCCACCCACCATCTCTCAGGGATTGAGGAAGACATTCATCCAGGCTCTTTTCTGTTCTGGCACCTAGGTGGTGGAATGAACTTCCTCTAGTTGTCCGTACAGCGGAGTCTTTGACAATCTTTAAACGACAATTCGTCCCAACTGGGTTTGACTGATGGCACTTAGTTAGTAACTTAGTGACCTAGTGTAAGTATCTATCCAGTGACGGAAACTTCAAAGCACTTTTTGTAAGTCGTTCTGGTAAGAGTGTCTGCCAAATACCTAAATGTAATGTAAATGTACTGATAATACTGTAGGTGTCAGATTGGTCCCCTTCTACTGTTCAACCCGCCCAATTAAATAATTACATTAATGTTAATTAATTTTCCCCATTGATTTAAAAAGGAACTAGATCATGGCACCCCGTGGCTCTTACATTCACAGTCTATTTTTAGAAGTCATATTTACAAATGTCATCATATATACAGTACAATGCAGTAAGTATCTTTTATTTCCTTATCCTTTCTGTCACTCATAGTGACAACACACTCAAAAAAAGTAGCAGAGAAACCACCATCTTGTGACTTCCTTACTCTGACCAGGAAATAAAAATGCTGCTGTGAGGCATAACAGCACATGATGCTGGTATGTTTTACATGGCTTTTCACAAAAAGTCGTTTAGCTTATCTGAGGACAATGATTCCTTTCATTAGGAAAAAGCTTTGGAATATGTTACGTTTGACTCTGCCTGTAATTATTACCCGATTTAAACCACACAGTGACTGCAATGTGCTTTAATTACAAACAGCAGTGGAATTAACCTTCATGCAGCCAGATGCAAGATTTATGTTTTAAAGTGTTTTATTCCATAGACACAATTACAATTTTAAATGTATTAACATACAACAAGTCATATGTTTTTTTTCCTGAATCTGTATTTTCCTGTATTGCATCAAAAGTTTTCTTTTTTGGAATTTTCTTTTAGAGTGTGAAAAACTGTAATTTCTGTATGTCCCTGACTTTCATCTTCCCATAATATTTTTTTTAAACAAAAACATATTCAAACAATAAAGACAAAAGTTAGTCCCTCTTATCATTTACATAGTAACAGCTCTCGACTCTTCTTTTCGCAAAAAGAAGAGTTTTCGAGGCAAAATTTGTCCGCTTGTCATGTCATTTAGAAAGCATAAACCATAAACATTCCTGTAGTAAAAAATAGCCAACTGTGCCTGACCACAGCACCACTCCTAAATCTCTCCAAATCCTGTTCTGATGTAGACACGGCTCAGTTCCTAATAAGCTCCATTTAAGTTTCTGGTTAAACCACAAACATTCCACATTTTTTAACAAGGAGAGTTTTGTGAGACGGGTGAGACGTGTAACTGCTCTGTCGGACGTTTAGCCAACATGTGGAGTTACACCTACTGCCTACTGATGTTACTTACTGTTATAGCCCTTACCACCTAAGACTTATGTGTGATTTCATGGCTATTCTAATCTGTACATTTGATCTAATTAGAGCTCGATTGCTAGTGAGAATAAAATAAATAAATAAATAAATAAATAAACACAATTCCCAACAGTCTTCGTGCTGCACAATGATGTTTTGCTTTACTGATGTGCTTTGGGCATAATATAAGACAAAAAGCAGTAAATCCAATCTTCTTATCTTTTAATCAGGGCACCGTTATATTCTTAAATCTGATTGGTCAGAAGACTTGAGATTAATTATATCAGAAAGTCTAACAGTAGTACAGTTGTAATTCAGATAACCCATTTTTAGGCAAATACAATTGGGGTCTGAAAATGGTAAAGTGAATAGCACTTAACGTTTAGATTTAATATCCTTTAATTGGGCAAGACGGTGGCTTAGATGTTAGCACTGTCGCCTTGCACCTCCAGGTTCCAGGTTTGACTCCCGGCTTGGATCTGTGTGCATTGGTCTGAGTTTACATGCTCTCCCTTTGTTTCCTCCTGGTGTTGCGGTTTTCTCCCACAGTCCAAAGAAATGCAGGTTAGGCTAACTGGTGTTCCCAAATTGCCCATATTGTGTGTGCCCTGCAATGAATTTGGCACCCTGTTCAGGTTGTATCCTGTCATGTGCCCAAGTTCTCCTGGGATAGTCTCCAGGCCCCCCACGACCCTGATAACAGGATAAAGCAGTACAGACGGTGCGTGAGTGAGTGAGAGATCCTTTGATCAAACCAGCAACCTTAAACACATGCTCAACTGTCACTGAAAGCATTTCTTTTCTTTTTCCCACACCATTTTGTGTCAACTCTAAAAACTACTGTGTGTGAAAATCCAGTGAGATCAGCAGCTTATGAAATACTTAATCCAGCCTTGTTTGATGTGAACATTAACTGAAGCGATTCATTATTTTACTCCTTATGCTGGCTGACTGGAAAACTGCATAAATGAGCTAGTGTTCCTATTAAACTGAACAGTGAGTATGTGAATGTGTGTGACACACACACACACACACACACACACACATACACACACTGTCAGTGAGTTCTTAGGACAGAGTCTAACCTTTGTGTTATGACAAAATCCATGATATTTTTTTTGGCTTATTGACTTCAAGAGAGAAAGATATGGGAGCCTCTTAAACATACTGTATTATACACAAATATAAACATGGTTAAACAAATAAAACATAAAACCTGTTATTCTTAAATAAATAAAAAAGAAAAAACCATGAAAAATAAAACACTTCTGCATATACTGTATATGCTGGTATAACTGTCTTGTGTGATGAATTAACACAAATTTCAGATTTTAACTCTAAAGCTATCAGCAAAAGTGTTTTACAGAATAAACATAATACGATGATTAATGTAAATACTATATATTAAGATTCACTAGCATGTTAGGATGCAACTATTTGTGAATTCTAGATATCCAGTGAAATTCCAGATTCTAAAATAAAACCAAAAATTGATGATAATTTAAAAAAATACAGTACATTTATTTTATGCTCCAATTTATAAAAGGAATATGTGATATATTTATAAATAATTTTACAATATAAAATTGCAAACAAATTTACACAATTATTGCCCTGTACATATAAGTTAATAACAGCAGGGATATAAAGGGATATAAAATGACTGAGTTCATAATAGAAAATATGAGCCGTGATTAACTTTTATTTTAAAAATTAAATGAAAAAACTCTCGTTTTGCCAGCTACAGACACTGGATTCTTTCTTTTCATTCATTATGACAGATACATCAAACTCAATAAATCTTACTTACCGCAGTGTGACGTTTAACACATGGCTCTGATTTTCGATCTAAAGCGATGCATCATAGAAATAATAATTTAAAAAAGAAATATTCTAAAGTTTTTGTGTGTGCACAAATACACATATAGATGAGTTACGTGATGTGACTCCACACAGTGCTGAACTCTTCCTGTTCAAAACTGTTCTTTATGTTAACAGACTTTTTCCTTCCTTTTCTTGGTCAGTGTATTTTTGCTGAACAGTATTTCACAACACACGGCATCAAAACACACAACACAAGCAGGAATGTAACAGCTGACCACGGGATAAATACCAAACCCATTCTTACCGTAGATGAAGTGATCAGTGTAGTGCGTATAAGCTGGTATTTTGTGCCCTAGGTAGTGCGTGTATGTAGGGAGTAAAAACTGAGTTTGTGTGAGTTCCGCTTGTTAATCAGCACTTCCTTCTTCTAAAAACCTAAATTCTATAAAATAAAAGTCTATGAATTCGATTCATGTTGGCTGTTTCAGACCATCCTTTAATGTCAACATTTAACAAATAAAAAATGTTATATAATGTAACAAAATAATGTTTATGTAACTTGTAGTTTAAATATATCAGAACAAGGGTTTGTGGTTAAATTGCACGTTTAAATAGAAGTATTTTAATATTCAAAGTCAAAGTCGATTCAGATTTTGTTAATGAAACACTCTTCATTGCGATTCACGATTTTGTTAATGAAATGCTATTTTTTCATAATTTAGTTTATTTTCTCTATTTTTAGGTATTTATTTATCTATTTGTTTTTTTTACTCTGTCTATTGTTATTATTATTTATTTATTTACATTTTTTTTACGTTTGGTTATACAGTACTGTATATATTCTATTTATTTTTGTTCTTTATTTACTGTGGATAGTTAACAATAGTTAATTTGTTATACTTTTATTCTCTTAATATTATAATTGTAATTTTTTTTTTTACTAATATAAATTTAAAGAGCTTTAAATATTTGTAAAGAGGGCAAACATCAATCTAATTAAATGTAAAAGGTTTACATTCCGAAAAGATAGAATTTCCAATTACAACTTTTTTTTCTTTTTTTTTTTTTAACTTTTGTAATGTTTTATCATCTTTCTTAAGTTATTAAAATTTAATATTATAGTTTAGCTAGCGGTATTGCTTTTATTTTGACATCGGTAGCACTGGAGGGTCTTAAGCATTGGCTAAATCTTAATTCCCATACTATAAAATATATAGTGCACTATATAGTGTGTACAAACCCGGCACAATTGCGCGTGAATAAGGAGGCGCTAAGCGGCATTCTGAAGTGATCCAACATGGCGGCGGTGAAGTCAGATGGAGTTTTGGCTCCTCTGCCTGGACGATGTGCCTTTTACGTGTCTAAAAAGAAACGTTACTGCAAAATGGTGGTTGGGAATGGAAAGAAGTTTTGTGGTGAACACGCATATGCAGTATGTGTTTACAATTTATTGTGAAATATTGTTTTTCCTGTCCAAATGTCCATATTTCTGATTAGTCATATGCCCGTTAAATTAACCAACGCTTGATGAGTTCATTCACGTGCGATTTATTTATTCATTTGTTTGTTTATTTAGGACACAGAAAATGGAAGAAAACGGATCCCTTGTCCTCTAGACCCAAAGCAGTAAGTTAAGCTAACTGCGGTAAAGTTCGTTTGCTGTTCGATGTTCGTTTGATATTTAGCTTTTGCCGCCACTCTACATGCAGCATGAAGGTTTGGAACAAATATTGGTTCCTGTGATATCTTCTGTCACATTTCGACAAGTTTGAAGTCAAGATAAACAATAATATATAAGAAGTCGATATATATAATTTATTAGAAATCGATATATATAATTTTATTATTATAAATATTTATTCTGGGAGGCGCATAAACCCGTTAAAAGCGAAGCTGCCTGTGTGCGGCTTAGGGACCGCGTAAAAATTACGTGCACTCTGTGAAAACGTAGAAAACTGCAAGTACAGTCAATCATTAAGAGATATTGGGAGATGCCACTTACACAGCTGTACTGCTGCTAATGTGTATACATAATCTTTTTTTTTTTTTTTTTTTTTTTACAATAATCAATTAAAGAAGAAATCCATTGCACATATGCCCATAATTGAGCTATGCCTCTCTATCTCAGCAGCTTGTCACAAGAGTTCTTTCCCCAGTTCAACCTCTCTATTTATAATTGTATTTATTTATTGCCAAATAAAATAAATTTGCACAATAATCAATTAAACAAAAAATCTGTTGCACTTTTACCCATAATTTCTCTTGTGATATGTCTCTCTCTATCCCATCTGCATGTCACAAGAGCTTTTCCTCAGTTAAACCCCTCACTCCCCGGGGGCCTCTGATGTGATGCCTCGTCACTTGGTCAGCCACGGGGCTAGCCGTGTTGAATCTTATGGGCACGTTTTGGGGATCGCCCTGGACCATGTATAACTGTCTCCGGCCCGCTGAGACCTCCCAGATTTCAGAAAGCGGCTCCAGGGGGTCCACTGACGTTGACGGGCTCAGCACTTTAGCCGAGCCTAACCATAACTTTAACCTATAACCCCCTAACACCGACCCATGACACCCCAACCCCTAAACTTAACCATACTCCCCACCAACCCTTAATCATAACCCTTTACAGCATCCCCCGGCCCGACTTCGTTGCTCACCCCGGGGCAGCAGGAGAGTCACCTCCTAGGGTTAAATATATTTCAGCTGTAGAAGAGCTACATTTCTATAGAGTGCATGCGCTTTTTACACGGTACCTAAGCGCACACAGCTCAGCTTTGCTTTTAACGGGTTTATGCGCCTCCCAGAATAAATATTTATAATAATATATATGGTTTATATCGACTTCAAACTAGTCGAAATGTGACAGTTCCTACTTGAAATACATTTAAGGCCAATAGGTGAACAATACGGAAACCAATATTTGTTCCAAACCTTCATGTTGCATGTAGCGTGGCGGCAAAAGCTGAATATCAAACGAACTTTACCGCAGTGTTAAGCTAAAGCACATGTGGTCACTCTACACACACTCCCTCACTAATCTATAGTTTACTGTACTTAAATGAAGTTTACATCCATTGCTGAAATCCATTGCTCATATATTTGGCAATAATTTTTTTAAGTAAATACTTATTTCTTCTGACAGCACTGTGTTTGAAGATAGTTTGGCAAACCACTTGAAAAAGTGTAATTCAAAGGAGAAGCCCAAACCTGTAAGTATTTAATCTATATAGTGACATTCTCTTTGTTCTGTATAATGTTTTAAATATTTTTCATGCTAAAAGGCAGCACGGTGGTGTAGTGATTAGCACTGTGGTTTCGCACCTCCAGGATACAGATTTGATTTCTACCAGCATTTAATTTCTACCTGTATGTCCAAAGATATGCAGGTTAGGCTAATTGGTTTTCCCAGATTGCCCTGCTGATATCTGTGTAAATGGGATTAAAACTCCAGCTAAAGAGAGTTATGCAGAGCCACTGTAGTCTCTCCAGCTCTTTCACCTACTTGTCCCCTACATTCCGTTTAAACAGCTTCCAAAATTTAAACTTTCACACTAATAACTTTGTAAAAAGGGATCATATATGTCATCTTTTAGCCATGTCTTTGTAACTGCACTCGCTACAACAATATTCTCCTGTGAGTTACACACAACCACTAACTTTTTACAATAATAATGAAAATATAGCACTGTCCAACAGATCATCACCAAACTAAACACACAACAAATAATTTTGTATAAATATAATAATTGTTTAAGGGTCAGGATTTTTTTTGGTTTCTGAGTTTGGTTGTCTTGTCTGGTTTGCTTTTAAGGTCTACTATGTGAAAGACATAAATGCCGGTTCTGTAAGTGAAGAGGATAACACCATAGATGAGGTAAAACAATTTGAGTTAATTTGTTTTAACTTGTTTAAAAAATGCTCCTACACCAATATCTTATATAAAATAGAGGTATTCATATCGATCATCACCCATACAACATGCAAAACAAACACTGGATTCAATTATTTTGATTCAAAGTTTTTATTTTTTTATATGTAGATATAATTTTATAGGACAAAAAAATCCTTTCTAAAATCCTGATATTCCTTAAAGGTCACTATTGCTGAGCGATCGAAAGAGGAATTGTATAGCCTTATTCAGAAATTGAAGATTGCAGTAAAAGGTACGTGTAGGTACTTTTGGAATTATTAAAAAAAAATTGGTTTAAATGTATATCAGGCTTGAGTAATACATATAGTTAAAGGCAGAAAGCTTTAACTTCCATTATCTCTCTTAATACTAATTCCATTTCTTCACTTTTCCAGGATTAAATACTGAACCTGACACTAGCCTTCTCTCTCATCCGGCTTTAAATGAGGCTCTTAATGATCCCAAGAATGGGAACTTTGCTTTTAAACACCTCAAGCAGCAGGTAATATCCAATAATGACTCAGCTAAAAAAAAAAAAACTGAAACTGTAAATCTGAACTGCACATGGACATTTGTTGTGTGTTTTAACAGGACTCAATCCTGGGAAATATGGAGGCTCTGGGTCTGCTCGGGCCGGAGAGGTGTTATGTGGAGTTTGGTGCCGGGAAAGGTAAACTCTCCCACTGGATTCATTTCGCCCTTCAGGACACAAAGAATGTCCATTTCCTGTTAGTGGAGAGGTCCAGTACTCGCTTTAAGGTATGTATTTAAAGCACTATTCTAAAACCCTGTTATTCAGGCCATATCATCTTTTTTAAAATCCAATCAGAGTGCACACTTCCTCCACAAAAACACATGCTTTATTCCTTATAATCTGGTCAGAGGCCACAAGTTCATTTAAAACCCAGTCATAGAGGCCACTCTTGCTAATATAAAATCCGCCTTATCTTAACCCAGTCAAACCAACATTGTAATATTAAAGTAAAAAAGCATTTAGTGGTGTTCTGTTACAGGAAAATAACCAACTCATAAGGGCTGACAGTAACCTCTGCCACATCACCACATTGCTCTTATCTTCCTAAAATAGCACAACATGAGGAGGTTTAAACCTTATTTAACTTAAGATTTTACATCATGTTTGTGTACCATTTGAAAAAATCTGGGTTTTTATTTATTTTATTTTTTTCCTTTCTTAAATGCATTTTTCTCACTTGTTAAGGTAGATGGCAAACACAAAAACACAGACTCAACATTCGACAGGCTGCAGGTCGATATTCAGCACCTTGACTTAAGTACGTTATGACTTTTTAGCTCAACTAGAAAAATCTAAATATACGGTACATGTGTAATAATATTTCACTGTTCTTTGTCCTGTAGACAGAGTGCCATTTTTACAAGAAAATCAGCTTCCTGTAACTGCAGTGGGCAAACATCTGTGCGGTGCAGCAACAGGTGAGTTCATTCTAGTTATCCATGACCTGTCTGTTTTCGTATAGGTTATAACCAGGTTTTTTTTTTTTGTCCCATGCTCTTTACAGATTTGGCTCTGAGATGTTTATTCGGACACAGTGCACCAAACAAAGATTCCGAGCCTCCTGCTAAACGTGTAAAACTGCAAGAAGAAGTGGGAGCTGAGGAGGTGATGCTTGGTTCTGACAGCAGAAAGAAGGTTGTGGTGTCGGGGCTTGCTGTCGCACTTTGTTGCCATCATCGCTGTGACTGGAAGCATTATGTGGGAAAGGACTTTTTCCAAGAGCGAGGTCTCGGAGCTGCTGATTTTTCAGCTTTCCAGCGCATGTCCAGCTGGGCTACCTGTGGCATGAGCAGAGTCAAATCCTCTTTAAATCCTGAGAAATCCTTACAAGAGAACACCAAAGATGAGGATGGAGGAGAGAGTGACCATGAAGGAGGTTCTGAAAAAATTCCTGATCATCTTAGCAGGTAAGGGTTAAGTGATTAGTAGAACAAATGAAGCTGTTAGAGAGACAGGAAGAGACATTGGAGAGATGTAACAAGTGTGATCAAAGCTGGTCCAACTTTTTTTTGCCTTTGTAACTTCCTGTTAAACTAAACTGTATCCACATTGCCACTTGGTTTCATACATAGCACTTCTTTTGAGTTCTTATAGATCTGTTGTGTTCTCAGTTTTAACTGTGTGTTTCTCTCTGTTCACTGTAGTGTTATTTCAGCAGAGGAGCGTGAACACGTTGGGCGTCTGTGCAAGAGGCTGATCGACCATGGCAGGCTGCATTACCTCCAGCAGCAAGGCTTCAACCCTAGTCTCAGATACTATGCCAGCCGAGATGTGTCTTTAGAGAACGTGCTTCTAACTGCGGTTCCCAGATAAACACACAAGCTCTTCAGATGAACACACATCACGGGAAATCTTAATGAACTTATTTTTAGTTTCCTCTTTTTTTAAGGTCACTTGAGTTTTTGGACATGGGCAGCAGCAAAGACCAAAACAGCACTCACTAGTTGTAGACTAGAGAGGCGTAGCACATCTTTACAGGATGTGCAAGACAGATGGGACAGGATAGGACAGGACAGGCAGAAAGTACCAGAAGCAACCAGCATGCAGGATTGTGTCACGCATCTTCTTCTATCATATCCTCCAGTGTCACGTTTAGCACTGATGTATAAGTCTGGGATTCTGAAACACATTTTTTGATGGACAGCAAGTCATTTACACTTTTATATATTATTTTATTGGAAAAAAAACATAAAAAAAAACTAGCATTTATGAGCACAGTGCATATTGAGTATGGCGTAACCTCTTTTGCGGGCTTCGTTGATGTAATGGTGCATGAATTCTCGGCCGAACATCTCTCTATCACTCTCCTCCTCTGGCACGTCCTCTTCTATGTCGGGAAGAGTCACGTCGTACGTCAGAGGGTTGTCTCTGAAATTTACAAACCTGCCAAAACCAGACTATCTGTCAATAAAAGGGAATGGGATGCCCCTAATTGGGATGATGCAACTTTCTTTTAAGTGCCGGTTTTCAAAGCTTCCTGATGCTTATTCCTGATTTTTAATTGCTGCCTGAAGCAGATGGGTCTGGTTTCAAAGTCTACTAAATAATTAATTCCTTCATTAAATCATTTTTATGTTTAAGATGTTTGATACATAATTCTTCAACCTCAAGAAGAGGGATTTTTTTTTCCTAAATATTTTTCACCAGGATTGACTACTTATTGGTGGACAACAAATGTCTTCCATCTATTTATGATTGCCATTATGATGCAATAGTTCTTTCAGATCATTTTGATAAAGTTGATTTCTGATCATCTTTGTTAGTTTTATCTCAGTACAAATCAGTAATTTTCCATATTTAAATAAATTCCTGGATGTGTCTGCTTCTATATTTTGTGTGAAACACTGAAGGCTTTCATGAGAAGACAAGTATTGCATATTCAGGTTATGAAGAGGGAATTGGCATATTTGACATGGCTTCTTAATCTTCTGATGTTCATAAGGAATGCATAACAATACAAGCAGAGCATGACATATTTTAATTTACAAGGACAATGTTATGAGCATAGTGCTAAAGCTAGCAAAATTAGTGGCACATTAATTGTGACACAATACTTTATCAGACAGGTTGACTGAATGTCCAATAAAGACAAATACACAACCTTGCATCTGTCTTTATTAATCTGACAATATTTCAAACTTTATTAAATATGGACTTTAAAATTTTATGCCAAGTGTTGTTGACTGAAATTAGTGCATTCATCTATTGTTCATGAAGATCAGACTTTATTCATCTGTAATAGGCACTTGTTTTTTCAACCTGCATGTTTTTATTATTATATACCTGCATAACCCATCAACAGTAGATACTCCCGAGGTTGTGTTGTCTCTTGATGCAGAAAAAGTTTTTGAAAGAGTGGGGTGGGATTATCTGTTCTATTCCTTACAAAAATTTGGGTTTGATAAAAATTGTATACCTTGGACTAGACTATTCTGTTTCCCCACTTAAGATTTTATTATGACAAATCAGATTATTTTTAATCTTTCACGCACCACTAGATAAGGTTGTCCTTTAAGTCCTCTAGTATTTGCCACAGCTATTAAACCCCTTTTTATTGCACCTTGGGCCAACCCTTCCAAAACTAGCATTCATAGGAATAATGTAGATGTTAACATCTCTCTTTCTGCTCATGATCTTTTGCTGTATAATATTCATGTTTGGTTTCAACTGCTTTTTCTACTTTCCAGTTATTTGGCTGGATATCTGGACACATGTTAAACATAAGCCAAAAGAGAGATATTTCCTATTAACACAGCTGCCAGACAATATCCTTTACATAAATTTCCTTTTACAGTTCCAGTTTTAAACAGCTTGGCATAAGTTACATATCTTTCCCAAGCCTTATTTGTGACCTCTAGCTTCTTACGTAAATGTTTTATTCTCTTCTGTTTCTGTTGTTTCTTTTTTTTTATTGCTGCTGTTTTTTTTTTTTTTTCTTTTTTTTTGTTGCTGCTGTTTTAACTAAATGAAAATCACCATTCCTGTATGTCTCCTGTTTTACTATGCTTATCAGGCTAGAAATAAATCATACATGTTGGCACCACTACAGGAGCCTTTCTGTTTTCTCTTATCATTTAAGAGAAGTGTGTACCTGAGGTTGGTCATGCCCTCCATCAGTGGAGGAATGTCTCTCAGCTTGTTCTTGCTGAGCACCAGAGTGTCTAGGTTGTGCATTCGACTGATGTTGTCTGGCAGATACTCCAAATTGTTTCTCTGAAGCCACAGTGTGTGCAACTTCTCCATCCTGGATCAAACAAAAAGAAACCATTTTTTTATATTTAATTCAGCAATGCAGTCATGATGAGCTAGAGCAAGGCATGCCAACATGGTTTACAGAGATCTGTTCCATATTGAATGTTATCTATCACAGGGTGAATGATTGACAGTTTATATACCTGTGGATGTCATCTGGTAAGCTCTCCAGTCTGTTCCCACCCATGTCCAACCACTCGAGAGCAGGGAGATTCACTACACACTGAGGAATTGTGCTGAATTGATTCAATGAGAGATCCAAGTGGTGTAGTTTCCTTAGATTGCTGAGCTGAGAAACCAATAACAAATGGCATTCTGTGAAAATGTCCCTGTCATACCAGTTTTGGAGCTCACATGCCGGCCAAAACACCTAGTCCTGATTTGACTGCATTTTTGGCTGCGTTTGCAGCATTTTTTTTTTTTTTTTTAAATGTTAGCTGCTAAGCCCAAACCAAAGGACACAGCTGTGGAGCTGCAAAAATGGTATGGGTTCTGAGATTTGGTTAAACAAATACCAAAATGTGTTATTAACCCTGTATAAAACCTATTATTTATACACTGCCTGGCCAAAAAAAAAAAAAAAAAGCTGATTTCATTTTATTGCCAAATAACATTGGCAAGTCTGAAGCAACCCCAGATCATAAAGTCAGGGTTTCAGGGACTTGTACAGTGGGCATTGGGCATGAAGGGGGCATGGCTTCCTTTACTTCACCCATTGCTCTAGAATAGGGTCTATTGGGACTCATCAGACCACATGACCTTTTTTTGTTGCTCCAACATCATTTTTTTATGATACAGTACCTGATGATCTAAAGTCCTTTTTCGGATAACTCTTATTAATAAGTGGTTTCCTTATGACCACACAGCGTTTAGTCCTCATCAGATGGGGGTGTAGGGGCCAGGGGTAGCTCAGTGGTTAAGGCATTGGACTACGGTTCGGAAGATCCCAGGTTCAAACCCCACAACCACCAAGATGCCACTGTTGGGCTCTTGCGCAAGGCCCTTAACCCTCAACTGCTCAGATGTGTAATGAGATAAAAATGTTTGGATAAGAGTGTCTGCCAAATGCCTAAAAATGTGTATGGTTTTTCCTTTTTTACCATGCAACTTCACCAAGTGTTTTTCTGACCACATTCCTTTCAGGTTTGAATAATGTGTTGAAGGGTTCTGAAGGGTGTGGCCAAAAACAACTAATGATAAATAGTTGTTACTATCCTGCTTTTATAAAAGCCACCAATAGAAGACTTACTTGTTGTGGAAGCTCATCCAAATCCTGATTCATTGCCAGTTCCAGCCGCTCCAAACACTCACAGCTGCACAACTCTTCAGGTACACAGTTCAGTCTGTTGTAACTCACAAGTAGCTCACGTAACCGGGTTAGCTTACCTGGTGAGATCATTATATTATTATGGAATAATGAAAGAGCATCTTTTAATACCCCAGTAGTTCCTAAAGAACCTTTTTGTATGCATGTTTTATGTTTGTCCCTGATTAGAAAAATCAGAAAAGGGGAAAAAATAAAACCGGATTTAACACATACTGACCAATTTCTTTAGGAATTTCCATGATTGCATTGCGGGACAGGTCGAGAACGATAAGGCTCTGAAAGCTAGCAATGAAGCGTGGGATCTTCTGAAGCCCTGTTCGGTGAAGCTGCCATTCCTGAATCTGAGCGAGCCGGACCAGAGCTGCAGGAAGAGTCTGCAAATCCACAACTGTGAAATTTTAGCATGAGGTAAGGGGAAAAAACAATCAAATTCAGAGTTTTTGTAGGTACCTTCCACTCTTCATTTTCAATGCGCAGAATGACTCTCCCATCCTCCGTCACAATTTTTTCCTTTAACTTGGCCAAAGTGATTCGATCCTCCCATGCCCCTGTTAACCTGAGTAATAGAAAGTAAGAAAAGACTAAAAAAAAACTCTTTGAGTTTTCTTTGATTTGTTTATGATATATAGACTGGGGTGCCCAAATTTATTGTAGGATTTTATTTAGCAGACATTTATGCAGACTCACTCATTTACTTATTGTATATACTGCTTGATCATGTATACAGGGTTGCGGGAGGCATGGAGCCCATCCCAGGAGACTTAGGGCCCAAGGTAGGGTACCCAGTGTTAGCACTTTGAGATTTAATGAATGAAAAGTGCGTTACAAATAAAATGTATTATTATTATTATTACCCTGCACAGGGTGCCAATCAATCATGCACTCACACTCATTCACACACTACGAGCAAGAAGTTCTGCACGTCGTTGGATTGCATTGGATTGAAGATGCATCCTCTCACAGTCCAAAGACCTGCAGATTGGGCTAATTGGCATTTCCAAACTTCCTATAGTGTGTGAATGAGTGTGTGTATGTGTGGATCCATCCTGTGATGGATTGGCACGCACTTATAAACCTTACAGGAATCAGCACAATAATAGGGTTTCAAAGTTTTAACTTCTAAATAATATGGTTCAGTATTTTGCAACTCACTGAAATGTACAAGTACCATAGTACAGTAAGTAAAAGATTCCATACACATTAATATGCCTAAGTAAGGTCCGATAGGTCCCAGTCTATATTAATCTTTTGATTCTGAAAACATTTAATAAAATGCACTTAAATGCACTTTAAATTAGTTCACGCATCATTTAACCACAGTGTGTGTGTTTTACGCATCCATGGCACTTCCGCAACAAACACTGAAAAAATGTAATGTTGAAAAAAAATAAGTGTTGATAATTTTAACTGTCCCATTTTCCCTGAATTCATTCTACTAGTGTTTGTGTTTTATAATTAAGTGTTTACTATTGATGATCTTCCTTTGATGATCACTCACTTTCCCACAGTCGCTCTGTCCCTCTGCTCTTTCACTCTGTTCAGCTCCTCCTTGTTCTTCTTTATCCTGGTTTCCCATAAAGCCTTGACTGAGTTTACCGTCCCAAAACACACAGTCACCCCTGTCATGATGACCCTCCACACACACACACACACACACACACACACACAGCCTATCTTATAACCTATATATCCTTGTGGCTCTGCCTCTGGTGTGGGAAAACACTGTGCTGTAGGGCAACAAATCATGAAACCATCATCATTATTATATTATAAAATACAATTCTAAACAAAGTGATAGTTAAATGTTAAAAGACACAAATGAAAATAGACTGCACATTCTGTTCTCATCCATTCAAGCTGTCAACTTCTACTGCACTCCTCAGCGTATTTTCACCTTTCATTCTCACTAATGCTTTTAGATTCTTACCAACCTTGTCTCCTTAATAATCCCAAAATTGTGCACAGTGTCCTGTTTGGTTAAGAGCTCATTATCCTGATTGCATTTGTCACTGGCTTTCCTTCATGAAGCGTAACTGTGGGAAGGATCTAAAATTAGACATAGAGCTGAGAACAGAAACGTCACATGGCAGAGCTATTACGAGAGCAGCTACCTGACACTTGGACACACTTATCTACAAAGAATAGCAAGAGTATCATGATCGGCAATGCTTTACAAAAAGTAGTGGAAAATAGTGTAGTGGAGTTTATATTTTATATATCTAAAATGGCTTAACTAATATCTTTCACATGACACACCTGTACTTGAACTTGATAAGGTCACTAAGGAGGATTATTTTGACTTATTTAACAAACTGAAATATTAATTAAAAACTTTGCATCTAGTAAAACCACAGCTGCATGATTGCATAAATAAATACAATATCTTACATTAGACTGTCAAGCTATTTTTCTTAAAATTTGTTCTAAAAGTCAGTAGATTTTTTTTGTCACTCAGCCTGTGCCAGATCAACGCTTTCCCAGCAATCTAATGCTCTCCCTGATAAAGTGCCTAATGGATGAGAGACGCTGTGCAATAAAATAGAGTCCAACATGTTTGCCCAGAGCCACCAAGCTGTTTAAATCCATCAGAGGGAGTAAAATACCTGTTTATAAACTAATCTGCTATGTTAGTTAGCTTTACAATTCTGCTATTTCCTGCTTGAGCCGAGGCATCTATAGTCCAGGCACCTTCGCAGAGTACCTTTTGAAAAACCAGGATCGTGATCGCTTCGCTGTATACAGTACCAAGAGTAGGCAATGCCAATTCCTCATTTTTAGTACCTTTTAAGATAATAGAAATAATGTATATGTTATGTATTTCTGAAAATTAATTAATTATTAATATTATCCTAAAACCAAACCTATTACATTTTTTTATTTCTCTAAGAGCTTCTTTTGTAACACTTAGGATTTATAGTTAGCATATTTCAAATAAATATATAAATAAATTAATCAATTATTAAACTTGTCATTATGGATTGCTGTTTATAATGCAAGTCCAAAAAAATTGTTAAAGTGGGTAAAAAAAAGTGTTTAAATACTTCCTGAATCCACAGGATTAAGCTATTTTAACACCAAGCAGAATAAATATTACCACTAGTACAATTAAAATGATTTGGCAAATTGCCATTTCATCATTTTAATTTATTAAAATTGCTATCCCTCAAAATTCAGACAAACAGTAACAGATAAACCATGCATTCCTATGTAACACCCAAAGACTACTTGTTGTAAAACTACTTACACCATTCAAAAATTTATATTTTTCATTAAATACAATTTCATTAAAATCAGACAATGACAATTACATGATTTTCTTTACTGCTAAATGTCCCATAATCCCAGCCAGGATGTAAGTGTACACTCTTAGAAGTTATTTGTGCAATAGTTCCTTTGTAGGAAGGATGTAGTGTTCATTAAAGGCAAAACCAAAAAAAAAACATCTTTTTTTTTTTTTTTTAACCAAGGCAGTCAGAGGAGGATGCATACACTCACACCCCGAACAACACACAACATAAAGGGCTGTGTGCATTTACAGGGGGAAAAAATTGACTCACACGAGACCAGCAGCTGTACATTCAAGTCACATTTTTGAAAGTGTTGATGTCCTTAATGTTTGCAACCATCCATGTCATGAAAGAAAAAGAAAAGGAAAAGAAAAGTGAAGTCACATGATAGAGGAGCTTAATTCAGTAACTTAATCACAACAACGGGGTTTAAACACTAGTAAGTGTCTGGATGTGTTTTGAAGGCAGGATGAGCTACTTCAGATCAAGCACCATGGAAGCCGGGTTTTCCAGATAAAACCTCCACAAGTTGGAAAAACGACACATTGTTGCCCCATCGATGATTCTGTGATCTGCAGACCAGCTGACGTACATAATGTGTGCTTTTACAACCTCGTCCTTGTCGTTGAAGCGGGGTAAAACCTGCACAGAGCAAAGACGGACGAAAATTTTGAGCTAACTAGTGTTTCATCTTCATATTGAGCCCAGCACATCAGTCAAGATTTCAAGCTAAATTGGTGCTTGGGGTTGAAATTTACATGCACAAAGAAAACATTACAAAATTCAAATAAGAAAAATGGCCCGAACCTGTATTTTCCCAAGAGCACCTATTGCAACCTCAGGTGGTAGAATCACTGGTTTTGCATAAGTACCTCCAATCTGCAACATGAACACTGATTGTTGTATGTACAGTACACAGGCAGTTGTTATAATGAGTAGAAATTAATAAAAGAACTTAGCTAATGTCAAAAATTAGCATTTAAATAGTACAGCAGTATTTAACTTAGAATCTTATCAGCAGATGTATTACACTTACTGAGCCAATGTTGGAGAGTGTGAATGTTCCCGCAGTAAGGTCAGTTGTGCCAAGCTGCCCAGATACACCCAAAGCCTGCAGTCGATTAATCTCTGTGGCGATTTCAAACACGCTGAGCATCTGTACATTCTTTATGTTGGGCACCAGCAGACCCTGTGGTGTGTCCATGGCCAGCCCGATGTTGTGTGCAGCCTGAGCAAGGGAACATAAAAACAGTAAATGCTTCTTTCTTTCCATGCCTGAAAGATCGATTGTCATCAGATTTGTCAAAGAAATCTGACCTTGTATGTGATATTCTGGCATGCTTCATCCAAAGAGGCATTCAAGATCGGGAACTGGTGGAGAGCGAGTGATGCTGCCTATAAACGAAACAAAAAGTCTTTACTCGATTCGACTGAAACTCATTTCACACACTCAGAATACTGATGCTTAGGGAAGTGGTAGTTTTACCTTGATGAAGAATGGCATGTAGCTGAGCTTCACTCCCCGAGGCTCAGCCACGTCTTTCAGCTCGGAGCGCAAACGGACCAACCGGGTCAGGTCCACTTCATCCTTATAGCCAAAGTGTGGGATCTTCAGAGCTGCTGTCATCGTCTTCACCATGGCCTTGTGAAAACCTAGTTTAAAAGAAGGGACAACAATAACAGCTCTGCTCTGAACATAGTGTTAGATACAGAGTGAAAAGAGGTCCATGCTGGCACATAGAAGTTTACCTTTGAGTGGCTCAGTGCGATCTTTGCCTGTAAACACAGGCCTTGGGACAACAGGCGTAGGTATGCTCAGTGGCGTCTTCTCTTTGAGCTTGGCAGCTGGAGCAGGTGTAGGAGGAGGTGGCTGGATCTCCTGGAAGGGGGTTGGGGGTAGGATAGCTCCCGTCTGCCTAGCTATAAAGTTCAGGATGTCTTCTTTTAGAATGCGCCCGTCCTTTCCGGTCCCAACAACCTCACTGAGCTTAATCTAAGAGGACACATGATATGATAAAAACAAGACATAAATATGATGCCAGACTGAGAAGTATCTGATTAATATTTCTGTTCATTCAGCTTCCCCACTTACCACAACTACAATTAATGGTAACCATGGAAACAACTCCAGTTAACTATGCAATGCTGCCAGGGTTTAAGGGACATTTATTCATGTCTGACTCAGACAGTGACAGAAACACCCCACGAAGCAGGCACTGAGGCCAACAGGAATCAAGCCTGTCCTTGTTTTATTGTCATTTATGGCAGCTGTTCAGTTCAACTCACTCTGTACTGGGGTAACACATGGAATGTATTCTTGCACAACATGAGCTGTGAGTTCTTGTTACTTGATACTTTCCGGTTTTTACAACACTCAAACTAATTTACAAAACAACAGGACTGGCTATTGTGAATTACATTTATATCTGTATCACAGTAATAAACATTATTATTTAGATTAATTAAGACCTACACAAACTATTCAAAAGTTAGAGCCTACATTTGACTTAGCCAAGCACTCAGCATGGCCAAAAACATAAACAAACTAAAAACATCTTATTAACAAACTAAACTTTAATGTTGATTTAACTAGTTGAAATAGTGGTAATTAACTTATTGAAAAAAATCAGCAAATAATATCATTTAACTTACATACTACAAGCTAATTACGTGCATTAATTAACACTGAGAGACAAGTGAGTACTTCAATCACACTAATGTCAGCACAAATATCCATAATAATAATAATAATAATAATAATAAATAGGATAATAATATCATAATATTGTTTAGTTTGTAATATATGTTTGGCAAATAATCATTTTAATTATTAGGAAACTATTGGCCCCCTTTAAGTTTTACAGTGCAGAGATCGTAAAACAAGTAATTGCAGGCAATCAAAATGTTTATTACACTGACTAAAGATGACCTAAATGTTGTAACAATTTATTAATATTTACACTTGGCTAAAAATAATATGAAAACGAAGTTAGAAAAAAATTAGACGGTTATGAAATCCAGACACTCGTGAAATAAAAATGTTTTCACACTGGCACCCTACATCAGCACCGCCATGTTCTGCAGAGATCTAATAATGCCTCTGCAGTAAAGTGCAATGGTTTCAATATGGTAACTGATTCCAAGCCAAGTAACTCATCACCTAAATATTATTACATGTATATTTCTGTTTGCAACTCACATTGTTCTCCATGGCAATGCGTCGCACCGCAGGTGTTGCCTGTGTCTTGTGGCCTCTAATTTCCTGGTGAGTGTGTTCTTCCTGAGACACAGCTGATGTTTCCATCACGTCCTCCTCTGGAGTGAGAGGTACTGAAGAAAAAAGAAACCAAATTAACTGACATGGGAAAATTTTAAATCTTAACATGGTCACATTATCATTAACAGGTTGCAGCAAGTTTACAAAGAGCTTAACGGTTAATTCTGTTTAAATCTTACCATGTTCTCCATTAGTTTCAATGTCAACTAGAGGCTTTCCCACGATTGCAATAGAATCAACATCGTAGTAGAGTTTTCGGACGACTCCATCGTAGCGACTGGTGATTGTAACTGATGCTTTGTCACTCTGCACTTCACAGATGCTGTCGAATTGGGACACTCGATCGCCTTCCTTCACATACCTTACACAAAAAGATTGATACAAAGTAAAAGTAGAAGAGAATTTTTTTAATGAAGAAAATGTCGCCCCCTGTTGGTGGATGAAGGTTTAATAGTCTTAAGCAACACTTACCATTCTTTTACAGTCACCTCCATGATTCCTTCTCCAATATCTGACAGCTTGAACTGTAAAATTGGTCCTGCTGCAGCTAAATCGAAATAAATAAATACATATATATATATATATATTTAAAACAGAATTGGAAGTTGGAGTGACACATACAAAGATAAAACATATACCTAAAACATTAATTTATTTATCTTTTATACTGCTTATCCCGTACAGGGTCTTGGGGGGCCTGAAACCTTTCCTAAAAACTTTGGGCACGAGGCTGGGTACACACTGGACAGGGTGCATATCCATCACAGGGTGCACACACGCACTACTGGCAATTTGGGAAAGCCAATTGACCTAAGCTGCTTGTCTTTGGAGTGTGGGAGGAAACCACCAAGCACGGGGAAACAATGCAAACTACATGCGTACACACACACACACACACACACACACCCAAGGCGGGAATCTAACCCTCTACCCTGGAGGCATGAGGTGACAGTGCTAGCCACTACGCCACTGTGCCGGCATACCTAAAACAGCATATTATTTGCAAAAGATGTCCGTGCTCTATGTGGTGAACTTGTGCATGGGTAACTCGAAGAGGTCTAGGACCAAGAGTCCAGTTTGGTCATCTTACCATAACTGGTGTGGAAAAACCTGCGCTGATGCAAAGCTTTGTTGGAGTATACATGGTGTATGCGTGGTACAGAAGGTGTCTGGAGTTTGGAGTAAAAACACTTGTGTAGAAGCTGAACAGAGACCTGCAACAGAAAAAAACACAACTATAAACACCACCTTTTACCTCTGCAGTGTCCTTGTGTGTTATTTCCTGCAGATGCCTGCACTCCTGAGTGTGCATTCCATTTAAGCATGTGTATTGTGCTGCTGTTTTGTTCTGAAAAGAAATCACGTATCGTTCCAACGGATACAAGTTACAGAGAAACACCTGAACGTGTTGTAACAAATTACCCTGAGAGCGTGTTTACCCGCTTTACACGTGAAGATAACGTTAACTAACTCTCTCATTTCACTCCAGCTTTGACGTGCTAATTAATCACATGGCAAGGAGCCGCATTAACTGTCACAGCCTAATGTTGTTTATATCTTGGCACCCGACCCTAGTCCACGTCCACTATCGCCGGTAGTTACTAAGAGACTAGCTCAGTAGCTTAGCTAGAATTTGGTCCTTGACTTTTCTTTAAGCTCGCGCTTAACAGCCTGTCCTGTTAAAATGCATATACAAAAGTAATATCAGTGTCCCGCTTTTGCTATATATAACATCTGTGTATGTATTATAATATTATTTGTAAGATGACCCACCGAGCGTCTTATAAACGCGACAGAGCTTCTTGCTGTAATGAGCGCCGCCATTTTTGTAATACATCGAAATAGTGCATCTCCGGATGTGACGCAATCACACGCCCCAAATAACTGGCCAATCAAAACGGTTTACCCACGGCTATTGTTTTTTATTTTTTTTTATGCTGAACAACAAAAACAGGCGTTTATTCTTTAAGTAGGGCTTAATTGTGTACGTTTAGTGTGCCGTCTTGCTTTCATAAAAGATTAATGTGTGTATGTGTACAACTGTTTATGATTCTTTTTTTAACAGAAGTGCTCATTTCTGAGCGTGTGGAGTTTACATGTTCTCTCTGTGCTTGGTGGGTTTTCTCCATGTACTCCGGTTTTCTTCCATGGTGTGTGTGTGTGCCCTGCGATGGATTAGTATATCTATAGTGTACCCTGCCTCATACAGGCTAGAAGAAGGGATAGTCTCCTGGGATGGGCTCCACACCCCCCTGCAATACTGTACAGAATAAGCGGCATATAAGATGAATGAATGAATGAATGAATGAATGAATGCAGATATTAAGCTGCCCTCACTCATACATGTGAGGCATGTATGCAAGTGAGACTGTCGAGCGTGTATTGCTCTCTTGCAGGAAATATATGCAGAAGAGGCTTGATATGGTGGCACAGCTCCAAGAACTAGGGAGAGTGGAAAGTAATGTTAAAATTTTATTTTTATGGGGAGTCACTGATCAGGGGAGGAAGCATTTAATGTTTTTTTGAGGAAGACTGGACTAGACACTAGACACTCTCACTCTGCCACTAGAAAGTCAGAGTAAGAGTGAGATCTATAGGTGGCAGTGATGCAACAGAACTCCTATTTAAGATGATTTAAGATGCTGAGTGGTACTGAGAGGAAACATGTTAAGAAAAGTGTGTGTAAGTTATGGATAAAGCAGATGAAGAGTTAAAGACATACAAAAAGTCAAGACGATCATGGAGAGTTTTATGGACAGCTGGTCCGGAAAATGGGCTTTAAGAAAAATTAGACCTACAGTGGTGCTAATGTTACCAACCTACGAGAATCCAACTGCCATTAAACAACAAAGAAGAAAATATAAAGCTATGAGTATTGTATATACAGGGTATAGGTGGCATACGTAAAGAAGGTGCCATAGCATTATAAATAGAATATATGTAGCAAATATACAATTGTCTATACATAGATCTAGGAAGCTCTTTAGTCCAACTAGGAACCATGGAGGCCAATGGGGACCATTGTATATTCCCTTTTTTACAATGTAGGATCTCTAGTTAACGTTCACATGCGCCATCACACACTACAGGCAAATTGGCAATGACAATTAGCCTGATCTGAAACCCACCACTGCTAATCACTAAGCCACAATGCCAACAATTAATGATTATGCAGTAGTAAAAGACACTATAGAAGATGCCGGACAGAATATACGTACTCACATGCATGCATGTGCACACTGTGCACTGTTATAATCTAGGCTCCATACTAAGACATTATGGATAAATGTCACACCTCATAGCAGGTCATACAGCCTATGAACTCCTGTATAAACTTGAGTACTGTTCATGACACCCCTGCCTCTTTTGTCTGGGCAGTGCTCCTTAAAGATCATCATTCTTGGATAATTCAAGTTATTAATTCTCTCAACCAATATGACCAACGTCTATGCCTAACAGGCTAATATGCGTATTCGCCTAATAGGACGTCTTTGTGCATTTATGTTGAGAAGAAGTGTGTATCCCCATAATTCTTTTTCCAGTCACTCAGTTTAGTCTAAGCGGTAATGCCACGCGGCTATAGGTGCGCATGCGCAAACTAGTGGCTGACTTGTGGTTTGTGGGCTTTGGCAGTTATGCGCATGCTCACTAGATTTCTCCCAGTTTGTCTCGGTTTACCAGTTATACGCATGCGCAGGCGCTCACTAGCAGTTTGCGAGTGTCTGGAGATACTAGTTGCGGGCAGTTAGCTTAGTCAGCTAATCTACATCTGTATCAGTAAAAGTGAATACATATTTTATATCAGTTAAGATACATTTTTGTTCACTTCAAAGTAGGTGCTAGTTAACACAGCTTTGCTCACTGCTGCTTTGTCATAGGTCCTGTTTGACTCCGGCGCACTGAGTGTCGGGAAGTTTGGCGGTTTTATTCTCCGCATTGTTTGGGAACCGGCATCTGTTAGCCTGTAGCTAAGCTAACTTTAACCTGAGTTGTAAAGTGAGACTCGGGTTTCTGGCGGCTCGCTGTGGTTAGCGCATCTCCTGTTATCAGGAGTTGTTTGTTGTTGTACAGTGAAGTCGGTGGAAGAAAATATTCGTAGCATTCGCTGGATTTCTTTAAAAATGGCCGCAACGGCGTTTGAGATAGACGGAAGTGTAATGGAAGGGGTGAGCAACATTTAACGTTTAAATTTTTTTATTTGTATTTAAATAATTTCAACTTGGTTAAACATTCACAATAAATATTGTTTAAAAATATTCATTTGTTAGCTTTTGTTAAATGAGGAAAATCATTAATATAATCTTGTCTTTGTGTCCTTTTTCCCCCCCAGGGAGGACAGATCCTGAGGGTTTCAGCTGCACTCGGTTGTATCCAGGGCGCTTCTCTGAAAATCAACAAAATCCGCGCAGGAAGGAGCACCCCGGGATTAAGGTCGGAAAAATCACTCGTTCGCAAAGATTATTTTTAAGTTTGATTTAAGTTTGCTTGTTGAAGCGTGACCCCCCATTCAGCAGCACAAGTTTTCCCTCAGAGTGGTACATTAAGGTGATCTGCTTCTGGCTGTGTTAGAGTATGACTTCTTGAAAGGCTTTTGGAAGCAGTAATATCTCTTTAACAAGGTCTTCACAGTAGTGCTGTATGGAGGCCTTTGTTAGTTCGTCACACTAGCACATGGCCACACGGGCTCAACATCTCCAGACTTCTCTCAGATCATCATAATTACATTGTTTTAATTAAATTAAAGAATTACAACAGATGCTGACTTAAAAATAAAAACTCAATATAAAACACAAATTATTTAAATGCAAGTCATTTCTGATTATCATTTCAGATATCAGCAAAATATCCCAAGATAATTTGAGATTATGATTATATAAATAAATTGTGCATAGCTGCAATCGTGGTAAAATGTAGGCTTTCCAGAAAGTTCTTGATCTAGCATATATTTAGTGTCCAAATAGTTTCCCTGATTTTTTTTATTATAAGATTGTCACTTTTCTAGATTATATTTCTCTAGCACCACTGTTTAATTGTTCTGTACACTTCTTTGTGTTTTAGTTGATTTTGAAAGTCTGTATAAACAAGTTGGACATCATCTTGATTTGTAGCTGCTATAAATAGCTGATGCATGATCTTGTTGGTTTTATATTACATTGCTAATAATAAATTAATGATTAGTAAATTGACTAAAATTATCTAACATGTCACATTCAAATATGAGCACTGAAAATATACTGAAGGCCTTTCTATCTCCTCCTCCTCCTCTTCTGTGTTTTCATGTAGAGATGGGCAAAATGACAGAAATATGATATGGACTAAAAAAAAGGAAATATTCCTTTTTTAAAGTTTAATACAAAATGTGTGCAGCCAATCAGTTTCCTACAAGGTGTGATACTGTTTTAGGACATTGGTAGAAAATAAATAAAACCTCCACTCCTTTGTAATCAGTCATTTTGATTATTAGTTTTCTACACTCCCACCTTGGATGCAGCCTCATTAACCTTAAAAGTGCTCACTTCATGTTATTTCTGCTTCAACAAGAGAAAGTTTTCATCAGATCCCCAATGTGTTTTACTTTTCACACACAAATAACTGTCTTGCACCATTTTCACAAATTATATTATGACTTTTCTTTTTACATATATTACAATTTTACTTCCATATAATACAACTTTTATTTACATTTTTTAAAAGCTTCGTCATTAGTCTGTCACTGCAGTTTAAGATGTTAGATATCACAATATCCCTGAAAATGTATCATGATTTAATTTATCACAATGTCAGTATTAAATCCTCATATAGTCCAGCTCTAATCAATAAAAGCGATTTAAATATCTTTTGCACAAAGATTCTGCAGCTTTTGCTTATGCATACATGATGTATACAGTGAAAAAAGGAAAGACAGCAGCAGGGAATATGAGAAGGCATTGCTTTTGTTCACTGTGTCTCCCCCACGCCCCTTGCTAGGCCTCAGCATCTGTCGGGTTTGGAGCTGCTGAGGGACATGTGTGATGGGAATCTGGAGGGAGCGACTGTGGGATCCTCAGAGATCTTATTGACTTCCAGCAAGATCAAGTGTGGGAATTACATCGCCGATACACATACTGCTGGGTAAGAACAGCCTTTTCCACATCATTAAAAATAAACTGTGGTTGTTTTCTCTGTGATCATGTAGATGATTACAAGTAAATGATCATGGTGCTGAAGTCACACCATATCTTGAATTTGTCTACCTCCATCCAGCGCCACCATATTTTAGCAACGTTATATCTATAAAAAGAAAATAAAAATTACAGTTTTAATAAAAATGGTCTGAGTTTCAATGAGTTTGACATGAAAAATGTTTTCAAATCTCTATTTACCATTTTCCTTTTAGTAATGAAAAAAATACTTTCTTGTCAATTTATTTCTTATTTGGCTTATGTTTTTAATGTATTTTAATAAATAAAAACTAAAAAACCTTTTTGTTCTTCTTCATGATTAATTTTCTATGAATTATTTTATTTCATTTTACTTATGCCCTTTGTTTTTTTTATTTCTTAATTTTTGTTTTAAATTTTTCTTTTTTAATTGTTCAGTTTTTTTCCCCTTTCTCTCACCTCCTGTTTGTTGCGTGCATGTGTGTTGTAGGAGTGTTGGGCTTTTGCTGCAGATCTCGCTGCCCTGTGCACTTTTTGCTGAGGGACCTTCAGAACTCTGCCTAAAGGGAGGAACCAACGCTGAGATGGCTCCACAGATCGATTATACACTCAAGGTATCAGACGTCTACTACGTCTCTATCTACTACTTTGTCATATTGTCTACTATTATTATGCCTTTTCTTTGTCTACTACCTCATGTTCATTATCAACTATTTCTGTCTTTAACAACTACTACTTTTACTTCTTATTGTTTGTCGTCTTATTTACTATTCTTTCATTTGTATCATTCACTGCCTTCTTTGGTAACTACTTTTAATGTCTGCATGTTTATTTATTTATTTATTTATTTGTCTGTCTTTATTTACTGCTTCATCACCCTCATCTGCTGCTTTGCCCACTACAAACCACAGATTATAAAAATTATTTCCCTCTGCTTGTTCTTCATGTACTGTTAAATAGCCGTTACAGGCTCTGATTGGATGCAGATGAACATTGACCTTATGTGTCTTTAAAATTATGTGCAAAAATGTTTATGGAGTATAGTTTGGTTTATAAATATGTTTATGAACTTGCCATTTCTCTGGGGAAAAAAATCACACAGGTGTTCAAACCCATTGCCGAGAGATTTGGCGTACAGTTCGATTGTGATTTAAGAATGAGGTGAGTTTTTTTTTTTTTTTTTTTTTTTTTTTTGTTTGTTTTAACGCTTATTAACAGCACATAATAGTAATTATTATTATTATTATTATCATGGTCACATTTACAGTGCATATATGAATATTTATCCAGTTTAAATTTATTGATTCTTGCATAAAGTTGACATTCTTTGCTCTGTTTTGCAACATCTTGGCCTCATATGTATTTTTAGAGGTTATTACCCCAAGGGTGGTGGAGAAGTGGTGGTAAAGGTGAACCCTGTGAAGGAGCTAAGTCCCATCAACATGACCGAGAGAGGAAACATCACCAAGATCTATGGTCGAGCTTTCGTGGCTGGAGTGTTGCCTTTCAAGGTATGCTACATAAGTTTGTTGGAGGGATGGGAATCGCCTGGAACCACCCAATATAATATCATGATAAACAACACCAAATAACTTTAAATACAAGAGTTTAACCTTTAACTTTGAATTAAATAAACAAAAAAGCTGCCTTTTTACTGAGCAGCATTTATCTCTGTTATGTTGCCATAATTATCATTTGTTACTTGCCAAATAATTCACTCCTATTTTATAAGATGGCAATGTGGGAATCATTTTGAGTGTAACCCCAGGAGGTTTATAAAGCAACAGTGATGCTTTGCCCCCTCAAGTGCCTGCTGTCTTTTAAAATTAGTGTGGGTAATTGGTGAGTTTTAAGACTAATTCGCTCAGTTTGGAAAAAAAAAAAAAAGGTAGAAGTGGTTCTATCGGAGTCTGATCAAGCAGTAAACCAGCCAATTCATCATTTATAAAGTATTAAGCAAGTCAAGGGAGAATATTAATCTTAGAATAAACAAATTCCGCATTACTTTTTTGACACATTCCTGAATTTGATCCTGAACTAGTGCAATTTTTGAGATCATAGAATATAGTGAGGAGATTTGTCATGGTTCATGTTGTAGTTTGTGAAATTCTTTGCATCGAAACAATTTCCATTACGCAAATTGTCTTGTATCCCAAACTAAAAACGATTTCTGTGTTTTTAAAGTGGTCTGTCCTTTTTTATAATTCACTGGACTGGTCTAAAATTATGTGAGGATCCAAGAACAAAGGAGGAAAAAGTTATTTCAGGTTATTTGAATTAAAGTTACGTCACTGGCTGTCCTGTTTGGGAATATGTTTGAAGGTGCCTTTTTTTGCAAATAAATACATTCTGCATATTAAAAGGAATCTTTTAATCAACCTTCTTTTTAAAATGTATATTTTACAGAACAACGGCCCACATTTAATTTTAGAATTAAATAAATCTATAAATTAAATGAATGAGTCATTTTGATATTTAATTTGAAAGTTTAGGAATATGCAAGTTTTTTATGTTAAACATAAAATTTAATCAAATAGATCTGCTAGTAAAAATTAAATTTTACCCGTATTGTCTCATCTTGACTAATTTATCTCTTCTTTAAGCATCAAAATTAACTCAAGATGTGAAAGGTTTAAATTTATAAATGGTTCTTGTTGTTAGCTGGCGAAGGACATGTCTGCTGCAGCTGTGCGCACCATCCGAAAAGAGATAAAAGATCTTTACATCAACATACAATCCCTGCAAGAGAAGGACAAGGCCTGTGGAAATGGGAATGGCATTATGTAAGTTTTAAGGATAATATATAATACATAATAAGATAATAGAGAGATAATGAACTATAATAATTCAAGACTGTAAAAAATATGATTGTCTCTTTCTCTTTATAGAATCATTGCAGAGTCCTCTACTGGCTGTATTTTTGCTGGTTCATCTCTTGGAAAAAAAGGTGAGCACTTGGAGTTTAGGTGGAATTGCTGTCCTTTAGTTTACCTGGTAATTTGTAATTTTTGCCACAATTGGGCAACAAAATAAAAAGCAATTTTTTCCTCAAAGTAAGTAATGAAAGGTTATCAGTAATAAAAAACATAAAGATTGAAAGCTAAATTTTTATAATAGAGTCTGATTTAATTCATTTTGTTTTCTTTTATCAACCTCAGGTGTTTATGCAGATAAAGTTGGCATCGAGGCAGCTGAGATGCTCCTGAGAAACATCAGGCACAATGGCTGTGTGGACGAGTTTTTGCAAGACCAGGTCAAATATACCCGCATTGCACACTGTTGACAGAAAATGATCTTTGATTAGTAAAAATATCAAGAGGAGATACCTTGGAAACGTAAATCAGCACAATTAGTAATCACTAGCAGCAAACACAAGCTTGGTGTGAGAAATGTCTTTGATGTCCCTGATTAATTAAATATAATTAGGTTACTCAATTCCGTTTAGTGGACTTTTGCAGAAAATGTGGTATTGTTGTAATAATAATGCGTAAGGCTCAGCCCTAGTAAGTCGTTTGCGATATTCATTTCTGTTTTGTAGCTGATAATCTTCATGGCCTTGGCTAATGGGACGTCCCGGATTCGCACCGGACCGATCACTCTGCATACACAGACGGCCATCCATGTGGCGGAGCAACTTACTAAGGTAACACCCCTGAGTTTTTTTTTTTTGTTTGTTTTTGTTTTTTTAAAGGTTTTAATGGCATGTTGGACAGTTTCACTTTTTTACCAAATGATGTTGAGGCAGGGAGCTCAGCCTTGTAACACCAGACCATACTGCTGTGTTATGCCTCAAAATGAAGCTAATAAAAACTGATTTATAAATGCATGAATCTGGAATGAACATGAGTCATGTGGGTGTTTGGAATTTTCGGATATAGACCGATCCTCTGGAAACCCCACACATCAGTAATGTTTTAATGATTTCCTGTTAAGAAGATCTGCTAGGTAGTAGGTGTTTGGAGAATGTTTCAGGTTCATAATTGAGCCATAAAATAGATCAATGTATTACAACATTAGATATACAACATGCACAGTTTCTTTGTCCTTTGACGGCATAAAACATGAAAAATTTACTGTTTGTGTGTACTAATGTTTGTACGTATACATTTATACACAAACACACACTTTGCTGGTTCTGCATGTTGTTCTTTGTGATTAACAGGACTATGTTTTTTTTGTGAATATTTTTTCACTTTTGTTCTAGGCCAAATTTGCAATAAATAAAGCAGGTGATGAGCATGGAAACAATGACACCTACATCATCGAGTGCCAGGGCGTGGGTGCCACCAATTCCAACCTGTGAGCCCACATTCAGAGTGCCATCAGAGGCCGCTGGAGGTCACGTAGCAGAACCACACTACTGTAACCAACCGGATGGCATGAAGATGTTGTCGTCTCAGCGTTCCTCTTCTCGCTTCCACACAGAATGGTCGCTTTATTAGTCTTTAAGCTGGCCCTGAGACGGTCTGCTTTGTCCATGCATTTTATAATCTCCCATTTCTCAAATGACTTTTGTTACTCAGGGTATTGCCTTACACTGTAACCGAGCGTCGTTTGTCCTAGGAGCTCCTTTTAATTTTGCATTAATGATTAGTTGGTTAGAATCTTCAGTATTTAACCAGATGGTTTTTCATTATCTGATCGATTTTCTGCTTCTGTGTGCTAAACACAAAAAGCCTTAAAGAAACCGCAAATTCACAATCGAAACTCTGTTCTAATCTTAACCTTTTGCATGCAACTAGGAATATTTACGTCACCAGTGATTATAGTGCACTATGTGTACATGGCGCTAAACAAAATGGTCTGCTGTCCCTGAACAAAAAAAAAAAAACAGTTCATGTAGCTGCTTTGTCTTTTTTGTAAGTTATTTAAGTTGATGTATTGAATGAATGACTCCATGTTTTGTTTTTTGTTTTTTTTCCTTTACATTTTCGTTTAAAGCTAATGTTTTGGCTTTATTAGGTTTGTAAGGTGGTGGGCTGAGTGAAATCCCTTAATTATGGTAAATTTTCATTCATTAGTGCTTACGACATTATTTATGAGAAGGGATTATATTTGGTGATGTTTGCCCTTTTTCTTTTTTACCTTCCTGTAGGTGACAATGACCTGTTACTTTACTTTAAAATATTTTTGAAAGAGAAAAGATCACAATAAAATCGTTAAGAATATAGTTTAAGTATTTTGTGTGTATTCTATGAATCCCTAATATTTTAAAATGTACTACAATTGGAAAATAAGCAGCAATGAGGCAGTGTGATGAAATGGAGTAACTGTTACAACTGTTTGTTTTATTCCACTTATATCACAACAATCTGCCACATCCCTTTCTCTCCTAAAGACCTTCCTATTACAGCTTTTTTTTCTGACTCCTACAAAGCCCTGACCATGAGAAACCTAGAAACTTTTGTGGGTTTATGTGGACTGTCTGCGGAAGTCAGTATGCATCTAGCTGTTACTATATGGCTGGTAATTAGTCTGTGCATAAATATGAACCTGCATTCCTGTTAGAGTTGTGCTCCTAGAAATCTGACCAATCAGAATCCATAAATTGGCACTGTTGTCTGTGGTCTAATTACTTTTAGGCGACAGTAGTGAAGGCTGTTATACCCCAAGTCCCTTTATGTTTAGGAGGACAAGAGAGTGCGGTTACCCCCAGCAGATGGGAGGACAATGGTGTGAACAGAAGAAAGGAATGAATTTGCATGGAGCCCTCGGGTCTGGAAAGGGTGCATCCGTGATTGTCTGAGCCAGAGGATGTTCCGTGGGGGTGGATGAGGGAGAGAGTGGCCTCACCATATTCACTGTCCTGTTGAATCAAATCTCCAGTTGGGCCCTGAAAAGAGACCAAACAGAGCTGAACAAATAACTTTACCTGCAGTTAAAGAGCAATGAAAAAAAAAAAATTATTTCTTGTAATCCTTTTTCAATGATTGCGAGCACTTGTGAACATGACAGAAAAGCCTCAAATGTTTTTTTTTTCCCTAACTTCACGTTATGTACAAACATTTTCATGTTCTTTTTCATGTTGATTCGTATAGTTTTGGGTGTGCTTCCCCACATGATTCCCCTCCTCCCCTTAAAAAAAACCCCAGATTAAAAATTAAATTAAAAAGATTAATTAAAATCTTTTTCTAGATGTTTGTACTTTTTATATATTCATTTAATGTCATGCTTTGCCCAAGGTGAATGATTTCATATTTAAGGCAAAATTAATTCACAGTTGATTACATATTTGCATCCTGTGTTTGTTTGAATTTACAGTCTAAAAACATAAGATGGGGAAATGCAAATCTTTTTGCATGTGATCACACCTGAGATATGAAATATAACAACCTTTTGTAAAGTCTACCAAAAATGGCTAGCCATCTTTAAAAACAAAAAAAGAAGAAAAAAAACGAGACTTTTGCATAACTCTGTAGCTGAAGTGTTTTTCAGTGCGCCATTTATAGAGGTTTTTTTTTTTTTCCATAAAGGTTTAAAGTTGAGTCCTTTATCCAAGGACAGAATTCTTGAAACCCAAATAGAAGAGATTTACATAAATTTGAAAATATTAATAAACAAAGCAGAACAGATAGTTATAACTAATATAAATTAAATATGGATTGAATGTTTATTTGCTTTATAAATGTACATTATAAAACAATACAGAATAATTGCTGTGTAGAATTGATTTACTAGGCCTTAAATGTACAGCCTATGATTTTAGCTAGCTGTAGTATTTTTGTTTGGCATGTCTCAGATGTCTGACTTTATACGTGAGCATAAATTGAGTGTGTTCACATTTCACATAAGAAAAGTTATATTTTTACTGATTTTGCCTGTATTAAAAGCTGTACAGCTGGATCAGCCATAACATGTCCATTGATTATCAATTATATAAGACTAAACTAGGGACAGGAATATGTGCGCTTATGGCCCATTATACCCATCTTGTCTGATAAAAAAAAAAAATCAGTGCTGACCAAGATAGAAAGGCATCAGTATACCCAGTGCAATACAGCCCAGCCGGCAAACAGCCCAGTGCAACTGTCCTGGCCACTAAACTGGAGGTCTCATCCTGCAACCCACTGCATCCCGAAGGATCCACTGCTGATGTCCTAGTACAGTACCAGATTCCACAGGATAACCCCAGAGGTCTTGGGGAGTCATGCCCTGAGGGGCCAGAGCCACCCTGGTGGCACAAGGGGAGCTTAAACAAGACGGGGCTTAATATTTTGTGTTGCAATGTTTGATTGGTGAATAAATATCAATAGACTGTCTGCATTCCTTCTCAGTTTTCTACCTTTAATATTAATTTTTTTCCTGCTAATTTTGATTATAGTGTACAGTACCTTTAAAAAAGATTTACAGTGCATAAACCATATGAAACAGAATACCTTTCTAATGAAAAAATGAAGGGAGTGTACAGTGTGTACTATAGAATGTAGTTTAAGAGTGATTAGAAGTTACCTTATTATATTTGTCCACTAGATTTCTCACCATGCATCACACTTTGGCTTGTCTGGGTTTTCCATGATTTCACAGCTCTATAGTATCAAATCATCTCTGAACCACACCAGCAAGCATCGACAAAAGGAGCTACACATGGTTATAAATGTCCCCTGAAGCCCAGCACCTGAGACATGACTACATGACCAGCATCTGAACACACCAGCAATAAACTTTGCACTTAGTTTGATGCTTAATCTGAAGACAGATGAGTTGATGCAGACACCAGACAAAGTCTGAAAGTCACACCTTACCACGTTGACTTGTGTAATCTGAACCTCAAGTGTGGAAACCTGAGCAGGTCATGTGACCCAAATTCCCACTGTTCTGTTCCACTGGTGCACACCATGTCCCCACAGACCCAGAGTAAAACCGTCTGTTGTGTCTCAGCGTGTCCAGGTTTCCAGAAGCTGTTCAGAGTGTAGAGAGTTGGAGAGAATCACGAATACCACAATCCTCTTTGTTTTTGCTGACCCTCAATGAAGGCATGTCAGACGCTGCATCCTGGAGAGCCCAGGAGAACAGCGAGTGGAAACAGGAGGTGTCCACTGTGCACAAACTCTGGATTTCCTTAATCTCAGGTAAGATTTACCCTGTCTTTCATTTATTTTATATTGTGTATAATAAGAAAACTGTGCCAACAGTGCCGTCACATCCACTTCCCTTCACAAACACTTCTCAATTTATCTCAAAGTGCAGTGTGTGTGTGTTAAGGACATATCCATCAACAAATGTTTGTTTATTTATTTCAGAAAAGCATTTCTTTTCGGTCCCGGTCAGGCTTGATTCCCGTCTCTGTGTGCATGAAGTTTGTATGTTCTCCCCGTGCTTGGTGGGTTTCCTCCAAGTACTCTGGTTTTCTCCCACAGTCCAAAGGTATGCAGGTTAAGCTAATTGGCATTCCCAAATTGCCTGTAGTGTGTGAGTTTGTGTATGTGTGTGCCCTGCGATGTCCAGGGTATATCCCGCCTTGTGCCCTAAGTCTCCTGGGATAGGCTCCAGGTCCCTGCGACCCTGAATACAGGATAAAGTGGTATAGAAGATGAGTAAGTGAGTGAGTGAGTGAGTGATCCCTTTTCAGAGATGTCCTGCTTGATAACGCATAAAAAACTAATAAAAATCAAATGTGGTTTTAAACATCAATATAGTTCAACAAAAAAAAAAAAAAATATTTAAAAATAGAAATAAAAAAAAGCTAATTAATAGAAAACATGCACACACACACATGCAAACAAACAGCAAAAACAATCATTCCTTGTCCATGCTGCTTATCTAGTATAGGGTCACTGGTGACCTGGACACAATCCCAGAGTTTAGGGCACATCCCTGGATACACCCTGGATGGGGTGCCATCACAGGGTACATGCACAAACACATACACGTATACTCAATCATAAAACAGGAATCAGATTTAAAAAGAGCATGCAAACTCCACACACACATACACACACACCTCAAATCAATTAATCAACAAACTAACAAATTCATATTCAAAATTTATTTGTCACATACACAGTCATACACAGTATAATATGCAGTGAAATGCTTTTTCGACTGCCAGTGACCTTAAAATAAAAGCTTAAACATAAGAAATAAATATGAATAAAGGAAATACGTTAGAAAAACAAATGCATAAATAAATAAACAGCAAACCAAACTAAACTTTTGAAAAAATGACTGTATTAATAAATAAACACACAAGAAAACAAACCACATACATAAACTCACAAATGAATTAAGCATAAATAAAAAGCTTGGTACAGTGTTATTTATTATATAATAATCCAGCTTGGCGGCAGAGTGGCTTAGTGCTTAGCATTGTTGTCTTACGCCTCCAGGGTCTGGTTTCGATGACTGCCTCGGGTCTGCGTGCATGGAGTTTGTATGTTGTCCCTGTGCTTGTTGCATTTCCTCTGGTTACTCTGGTTTCCTTCCCTCCTTTCCAAGACACGAAGATTAGGTTAATTGGCGTTCCCAAATTGCACCAGAGTGTGTGAATGTTGACCGGCTTCCCCCCACAGCTGTAAAAATGGGAATAAATACCATGGTCACCATTGGCCTCCACGGTCCCTAGTTGGACCACAGAGGATCCTGGATAGATGGACGGGTGATTTATTTCATCTTATTTATGACAGTTCTAACTCATCCATTGAGGTTGCACAAGCCAGTGAAGTCTTAGTGTTAGTCCCAAGCCTGAATAAATGAGGATGGTTGTGACAGGAAGGCATCCAGCGTAAAACATGTGCCAAATCAATATGTGGATCATCATTTCAAGATTTCCCTACCGGCCCGTGTTAACAACGAATGCCTCAGGTACTGATATCTGCTGCTCAGCAGGATATCTGTGCAAATGGGAGCTGATGAATAAAGAAAATGAGAGAGAGAGAAGGTTGACAGAGGTTGACAGATGAGGTTAGAATAAAGTCCCCACGGAGATGAGGGAGGACATGCAGGAAGTTTGAGTGACAAAAGAAGTTGTGGTAGACAGAGTTAGATGGAGACAAATGGTCCGTTGTGGCGACCCCTAACGCAAGCAGCCGAAAGAAGAAGAAGAAATTATGACAGTCCTGAAACTGATGAAGCATTCGGTTTATATTATTTGCTCATGGCATGGTGTCTACGCTAATTTAAAAAAGGATTAAAATGTTAAAAATAATTCTTTCCTAAAATAAAAACAAAAACGGAAAATGAGATGAAAGATGTGTATTATATATAATAAGATGAAGTAGATGAAATACTTGGGCATTTCATAATAAATGGCATTTGAGGAGCGCTCGAGTTCACATCGCAGCCAGCGCTGCTTCACATTGCTGCAATGTTTTCTGTGTTTTTATTGGCCGGTTGAGCGTGCCTGGCATTGTGATTGGACAGAAGTGGGCACGTGACTCCCCTTTAAAGGCAGTGCGAATATTTTTTTCACCTAAAGGAGGGAGGGTGCGAGAGAGAGAGAGAGATTTAGGACCTGAGCTTGGATTAGTTTGAACTGCTGAAGAAACGTTGGATTTCTATCAGGGACGGAATTCATAGAAGTTATTACGAGCTGTTTTTGTTGTTTTTTTAAACACATTGAGCAAGATTATGGAGTTTAAAGTGGACGTGGCGCGCGCTCCATTCATTAGGCTTGACTCTTGGACGGATTTAGCATGTTAGCATCGCAGCTCGTAGTTGTATATAGGAGTCTACACATAGAATGTAAAAGGAAAAGGTGTTCAAGTTTAAATTTGTTTTAAGTTTTGTTGTTGTTTCCTAAACTGAAAATGACGTGTTTTGTGAATTAAGTTTGAGAAAAAAGCTTTACGGTTGCGTGCGCGCGCGGGGAAAACGACCCGCGACGCTGCAGGAGCTCGAGACAGTAACAGTTTCCTCTCTGCGCACAACTTTTTAAAGCATTCCGTAAACTCATGAGCTCAGAGGAGCTTAAACACCCGGACATCCTTTCACCTTGGTGTAAAATGGCTGATGACAACGACTTAATAGGAGCGTCTGAGTTTATTAAAGGTAAGTGTGGAGTTTTTATTTTCTAACGCATTAAATTTGTTATTGTGGGCGATGGGTGGAGGAAATCCGTACAAACACCTCAGCAGCGGAAATGCTAGCTTTCGCTGTTTCCACCTCAACAATTTATTATATGTGACCTGACATACTCCGTTTAAAAGCACATGAATACCTTCTGTTTCTACCTGCAGAAGTACTTATTTAGTTTTCATGAAGAATGAGTTGCTTCCAACAGTCTTGTTAATCAACAAAAAAATCAACAGTAAATATTACAAATGCAATGATTTTCACATGCCTTGGTGTCTGTCTTTTTCACCCCCCAGATCGGCTTTATTTTGCCACACTGAGAAGCAAACCAAAGAGCACAGCAAACACACACTATTTCTGCACAGATGATGAGTTTGTGTATGAAAAGTAAGTGCCACTCATCATCCAAAACTTATACTAACACTGTACAGTTTGTACAGATCTCAACAAGATCAATAATAATGATTATAATACACAGTTGGGAGAACTATTTTAGTTCCTCAGTGACTCTCACATTGCACATTGGCAAAGAATAATAATTTTAAAAAATCACACTGATTTTGCAAGTTCTTAAGGTTGCTTGTTTTTTTTTTAAATCAGCAGTGTATAAACAATTTACTTTACAATTTGGCAAATTCAAATTAATTTCCACAAGGCTCCTGTGGATCGTTGGAGCCTTTATGGGGACGGCTACTTACTTACTGCTTCGGCAGATGATCAAATGTGGGACAAAGAAAGGTCATGTTCATTAAGACAAGAACATTTATGCTATGTGACACGCTTACCACTTACATTCGTTTATTAATAACACTTTATCCTATTTAGAGTCATAATAGATTACTGATTTGGGTATGTTTTGTGAAATAAGACTGAATTAGTTTGTTAAAAAGGCAAACAATTTGTCCAACTTTAAATACAAGTGGGTTGGATTCCTCAGTTTTTTTGTTTAAGTTGGTAAGTTTTGTAAACTGTTCAGTCAGAAGTGTCTGAGTGAGCGTTCAGACACTGACATTATCATGAATTCCCCTATATACCGCCTCATTTTAACTAAAACTTTGTTGACTCTGCCAAGTGTTTACAAGTTGTGATTAATTTAAATTTATTGTACTGAGACTAATATGCATGTTTATAACCTAATTACATAATAATGCATTTACAACTGTTAGGCAGTGTCTGTATATGTTACAAAGTTTGTGTAATTGCTGGGAAATACCAATAACCAGCTGATATGATTTTATCACGATACCCAGGTACTGATTTGATTTGTATTGCGATCCTGTTAGTATCATGATTTTATAAATAACCTGATTCCATATTACTATAATTTTTAGATCTTGTTACAGATCTAAACACACATAGCAAACAATTGTTCCTACCACGTGGGATGTTATGCTGCCTGCCAATGTGTAAATAATGTTTAGCATCTATAGGGTTATAGCGGAATGACAGCATTTTACCACCTCAAATAATAATAAAAAAAGATTTTGGAGTCATGATGCATGAACTGCCACACAAAAGAACCGTGATACATAACTGAATCATGTTTTAAAAAAGTAATATTATTAGTTTAATGGTTTCTGACAATCTATAGCCATGTAATTCAGATGTTCTTCATTCCTATTGAGGTGTAGTTTCCACAAAATTACTGGGTAAAAGAGAAATCTCATGTTCTGTTTCAGCTTTTATGCAGATTTTGGACCTCTTAACCTTGCCATGCTGTATAGGTACTGCTGTAAACTCAACAAAAAGTTAAAGGTGAGTGATTTGCATGTTTTATTTATTTTACGCTCTCATAAACCTCCTTTTGAAAGAATGTACAGTATGCACCAGCAACAATAAAATCACTATGGTTTCCCCACTCACACCCATTGCGACACTCTTGGCATTTACATGTTACAGGCTGGCTTTGTGAGGTTGGAGTGGTAGGTCAATAGAAGGTGTCATATGTTATTTATCCTGAAATAATTACCCAGAAGCTAAATCAGGCCAGAAAAAAAAACAATGGTACAAATTGTTTTAAAATAAATTTCTCCTCAGTATGAGACCCAGCCATTACACTAAACCCAGCTTCTGTATTTAGCCACTGACTCACCTGTCTTAAAGCTGTGTTGGCATTTTTTCTTTTTTGCTTGGACAGAACCCCTGTCCTCAGGGATTGCGGGACATGCTTGCCTGAAGGTCTCTCTGTTATTCAGCACTCTGTGTAGTCTTAAACTGAGCACAGTAACCACCATTTGTACAAAAACAGAGATTCTGCAGTATAAGCAGCTCAGAATTATGATTTCATGTATGATTACCACAAAGTCACAAGGTTCTTTTTTTTCTCATTGAAAGCCTTTTTTCATTGTATTTCATTGTATATATTATTAGATATATTATTCGAATAACAATAATTTCAATTAAAATAGCAGCTTAGAAATATTTACCTCAGTAACAAATTTTCTTAAGTATATCACACTTTTCGTTACCTACAGCACATATAGGATATGCTGGTTTTTTTTGGGGTGGGGGGGATTTTTTCCCCTATTTTCTCCCTAATTTAGTCTTGTCCAATTCCTCCCCGTCACTAGGGGGCTCCCACAATAAGCTAGTTGGGAGAGCCGCAGACTATCATGTGTTTCCTCCATCATGTCACGCATGTTTTCGAACTGCTTGCTCACGCCCCGTTAGGGTCGGCGTAACACGCTCGGAGGACAGCGCTATCCGCTCCTTCCGCTTGCGTGAGCTCACAGACACCCCTGATTGGCTGTAGAGCCGTCATTAATGTGGTACTTTTGTGCACAAAGTACCTCTCATTCCTCCCCGGTGAGAGAGCTTGGCTAGTCAGCTTTCTCTAGGTCTCTGCGCCACTCAGAGGCCAGGATATGCTGGTTGTCAGATAAAATTCTTTAGTTTAAACACATGCTTCGAAAAAGACAAAAAGAAGAAACAATAAGACATTGTACTGTACATGGTTCTTTTTTGTGAGTCTTCAAGGAGTCAGAAAACTTATGTAGGTTAAAATAATAGCTCAAGAAGATGGGAAGAAGTTTATTAAGATTAAATTAGAAAGGATACCCTGCCCATGTCTTGTGGCCTGTCTAGTATAGGCTGTCATGGTGATGCAGTGGGTAACGTTGACACCTCACAGCTCGAGGGTCCCTGGTTTGTTCACTACCAGAACTTGCTAGTATGTAAACTGGCTGTGTTAACTTGCCTTTACATAGTGGTGACTTTGTTAATGCATTGTGTGTGGTGTCCCATGACGGACTGGAGGCTTATCCAGAATGTATTTCCACCTTACCCAAGGGTTTCTAGTTGACTATAACCCTTGGACCCATTGAGAAAATGCTCCTTCCAAGCTTTTTTAAAAATTAGTGTAAAAATGACCCAAGTAGCGGATGTCAGATCAGCTTTAGATTTTTGAGCACATAATTGTGGTAGATTTAAAATTTTTTCAAAGCAAATAAATCACACAAATGTGTTTTAGTCATATACTAACATATGTATTGCATGATACATATGTTATTCTCTTTTGTGATATCTGTAAATATGTACTTGTGTTTGTCAACTGTGTAACAATTCTTGAGTCATTTGGCAAGCGTGTAATTTGCCACCATGAATAGAGTCCTCTTTTGTTGTTTTCCCCGTATGTCATTTTAGACCAGTCCATAATGAGTGTTTTTGTCTTTTTTTAACTTAAATGCTCAGTTGAAATGTTCAATTTGAGGTTTTCTAATTGGTCAACTCAGACAGCCGCAGTTTCGGAATGAAAATATTCAAGCAGTTTTAGTTTGATAATGCAGGCACCACATTGGGATAATATATTTTAGATTAATTTTTTATATGGATTTACTACTATTCAACTACACTATTCAAAATGTGTACTTATAATTCGATAAAAGTTTAGATAAAAAAAGTTTTTTTTAATATATATTTGCTGAATAAAAAAATCAGTTGCTAATATTTTTTTTTACTTATAATTTTAGTATATAGTACAGTGTATGTATGTATATACTGTGTGTGTATGTATGAGATATATATATATATATATATATATATATATATATATATATATATATATATATATATATATATAAATCTAATTATCCTATTCAATTCACATCAACATCATGTCATGACCTTTAATCATTTGTTAATGATCAAATGTATCCAAGTATTTCCTTTACTCTTTAAATATTGACACAGTTTGACATTTCCATAGCCTTGTAAGTAGATTTCTTTTGGCTCCTTATTTAATTTTATTTTTATTGAGAACATTTAAAATCCATATTTTTACTTATGAAAAATGCGTTTTCCACCCCTGATGTAAGATCCAAATCTGACGACTGCCTGATTTCTCCATGTCCTAAAAACCAGGGGTTAAGATTACAATAATCCCTGTTGTGTCTCTCTGTGTGTTCTGTTTCTGAAGCTGGCCAGGTGTAGTTACCTCATGTGTTCATGTTTTGGATTGTTAAAGGTAAAGTGATCTGGTAGATGCATGAAGCTTCTTTTATCATGATTTTTTTTTTAATAATTCTCTCACACTGCAACCCACCCACCTGACATGTCTGTTAGCCCCTGCCCGGTGTTTGTATCATTTATTTTGTGTCACTATGGGGACGCATTCTTGGTAAACCCTCGCTGGTTTTTGGCCTTTATGTGAAGTGAGAACACAGAGTGAAAGTGGAAAAAGGTAGATTGGCCAGTACTGTGAGGAGCGGTACAGTCACTGGAATTTCTCAGGTCCACATACCTTCACTTTGTAGCTGGTGCTATGCACAATGTATTGGCACCCCTCTGCACTTGCAGCACTGAGCTTTTTGGGTGATGTTTTTTCCCACCTCAGTACAGCAGTGAGGACTAATGTGCTGTACTTTATCTAAAAAGGAATGTATGTGGTATGTGTACCTGCCAAAAAGGCTTGCATATGTAAAAAAGGGATAACATTCAGCAACATCCTGCTTTTTGTTTACCTCTATTTTCATGGTTGCTATAGTCACCCTGTTAGACAGTAATTTTTTTCATTCAGTGTAATTAAAATAAATATTTCAATTGCAACATTGTGTGTTCCTGACATTTAGATAGTGACTAGAATAATTAAAGAAAATAAGCTGAAAGAAAGCTTTCTTTTCTTGACTATCAGTAAACACAAGATGATATATGTACAGAATAAAACAATGAAGCGTGTGATGAAGCAGAGTTACTGTTATCACCCCAAAGTTAATTATTTTTCATAAAACAGCACCTCTGAAGTTTTTTTTTTTATTCATATAACACTACAATTTTTATTAATCAAAGAGTAACACATAGTGATGTTTGTCCATTTAGAGTTATGTATAATGTTGTGAGAACAAGCTGGTTCCTGTTCCCACTTGCAATATAACAGCATTGGTTTCCTCACAGTCCTCTCCTTTTTCTTCTCTCTTCTGAAGGTAATAAAGAAAAAAACATCTCATGTGACTAAGAAACTTGAGTTTTTATCACTGACACTGGACATTGCTTCAACAAATATTTATTTAACGTCTCCTTACAGAAAACTACATATGAGGGATTAAAATCTGTTTATGTGAACTGTCTGCTATACAAGTTTATGCAGTTGAGCTGTTGCTATATAATTATTAATGTGTTATAAGCTATTATTATAAATCAACCTGTTATTTGCAACTGCACTATGTGGTTTTACTGAATTCCAGTATTCTCCTCCATTCCCCACAATGATAATTGAAATTCACATTCGCATTTCGGTTGAAGTTGCATTAAAGTAGCCATGGTAATGTTTAAATAATAGTGTTTTAATTTTTGGACTACATTTATGGCACTTGAGTCTTTATGTCATATACATTATGTGCTTAAGGGGCCAGCAGTGACAGGCTAATGTTGCTGGTATTTGAACCCTTAACCTTCTTATAACTAGTGTAAAGTTATAAGATAACATTACAGTTATGGGAAATTATTTTAGTTAATTAAAAATATTTCTCTTCTTTAGTCCCTTTACTTTAGCAGTGCCACACCCTTGTTTGTGAAATCACATCCTGAGCTGTTCTTTAACATGATCAAGAGATAAGAGGTATCAGAGAATGACGAATAATATCAGCACCACCATTGTCAAAAGAGTTCTCACATCCCAAGCGTTTGATAGTGCTGATAATGATATAACTTTACAGTGCATTTTAATATGGAGTGTTTATGGCAAAGAAAGGCTAATACATGAGCTTGTGTATTCTATTACAACATTGATGAATTGTGGAATCTGATGACCTAAAAAGTGCAGCTGCAAATCACTTTTTTTTTTTTTTTTTTTTTCAAAACATTATTGTCTCTAAAGTAACAACTTCACGTGGAGGCTCTACATGAATAGCGAAAAAAGAATTCTGTTAAATCACTTATGTGTTGACGATTTCCGTATCAGTTATGGACCGACCATTTTTTGCTTTAACTTGCTGTAACTTTTATGTTTCTTATTCTAAGGATGGATAATTTTTTCTGTAAATTTACAGGATGTGTTTTTATTTTTTGTTTGTTCAAGTAAAAAGGCAGTGAATGAAATTATAGCTGCTGTAACAGAAGTAAGAACAGAACCTACCGCTCAATGTAATGTTAAATAAGTAAAAAGTTCCCTTTAACAAACATGGTATTTTATTAACACTTCAGGATGTGCTATAATAGGAAAATAATAAATTTGGGATGTAAGCAGTATCTTCATTTTATCACACCGCTCTGTGGTCATTGGAAAATGCGGTCCATGCCATAATGGTGTTTGAGGTGAATGACCTCTCCGCCTATGTTTGAGTTAAATATTTATTCAGCCTGCCTCAGCTTTTTACTTTTTTACATCTTGCATATTTGTCTGCTACATACGCTGTGGTATAGGAGCAGATGCTCTGAGGGCATATCAGTTTTAAACTCGGCACAGATTATTCTGGTGCTTTTGCCCCAGCCTGTTTAATTCTTGCATGATCAAACTTCCCTCTGGTATCAGAATGCAAAGCTGTGTGTCTGGCTCTTGCTCACCTACAGCTCACCTGCTCGGCCATGCCCCCTCCCTTCTTGGTTTACCCCCCAGGCAAACGGTTAACAGCAGCAGTGGCAGGTGCTTCAGCATCTGTCTGATTTCCCTGCATATGCCACAGGCTGTCTGAAAGTGCTTTCAAGGCAATGCTATGTTACAGGAAATAAACAGATTTTTCAGATGCATGATAAACTATTCTGCATCAGTGGAAATGTCAGTAGCATCAAGCATGAATTTATTTAGGTTTGCAATAATAAAGTTCATTCAGAAATGTGAGTAAAAGATTTAAAATGATCATGTTTTTCGCACCATGAATCAAAGTAAGATTGAATCTAATTGAGATCCATTGCAAGATTTTTACAGTTACTTAATTAGTTTCAGATACTAAAATTTCTTGCACATTCTATTACACTTAACATTATTATAAGTAAATAATAAAAATAATAATAATAATAATAATAATAATTCCTGTTTGCAGTGAGATTTACAAATAGTATAATATTAACCCTTGTTTTTAACCAAGTCCCATTTACAGTTTAAACGCTCTGTAACACTGTGGTGATATAATTTTTTTAATAATTATTTTTAATGTATATTTTTTTAATCCTCTTGCCTTCCCTACAGTCTTTCACACTGACCAGAAAGAGGATTGTGCACTACACCAGCTTTGACCAGCGCAAGAGAGCAAATGCTGCTGTCCTCATCGGTGCCTATGCTGTGAGTATCCACTGTCTCTTTATCCTGCTTGTAATTGATCTGCATCTCTCTCTCTTTTACTTCCCCTTTCTTTGTTTTGCTTTCTTTCACGTTCACTTTTTTCTCGTCTCCTTCATTTTCTCAAAAGCTAAAACAGCACAAGCTTTGCTGATCGATGTACATATGTTGTAGATGTGTTTTAAACACTCTGATGCTGTCGTAGCAGCTCTTCAGCCGTCTCATAATAGTGGTGTTTTAGTCTGTGCCCTTGTACCGACTTGATCTTCTGGCTTGAAATGTGACGCAGCGTCCCTGTTTTCTCTCAGGGTAAACAGAAAAAGATTATAAATTTATTAATGCAAAATAAAAATTATGTATGTTAGATTTTGTTAATATTTATGTTGCAGTGAACTATTAAAGTTAGCTATATTTATTAATGATGTCACAGAAGGAGGGAAAAATACCACAGACCTTCATGTGACTTAGTTTTCTAGTAAATGTTAATTAACATTAGGCTTATTGCTCAATTTTAGACATTAACAACACATAAAAGATATCAGGGGAGTTATTTATTGCTTAAAAGTGGATGTGTATCCCCATTGTGCTGTCAAATCGTTCTGTAAAGTTTAAAGTGTGTCATTGTGATCATGCAGCAGTTTATCCCAGTTTGCTTGCAGTGAGGAACTTGAACAGTGGAGAATTAAAATGACTTTCCACTGAAGAGAAGCCATTCACAGATGCTTGTGAGCGACTGGTACTTGGCAAGGAGGAGCGCTTTTATGGATGCTGTGCAACAGGACACGGTCTCGTGCCAATGCTGTCGAGGCCATGGTTATTGTGTGTGTACAATGCGGGGGACTATCCGCTCGTCAGAGAGACAGGACAGGGTCGTGGGTGGAAGTTGGAACACAGCTGAGACAGTGTCTCACACACACACACACACACACTGATGTGTCTAACAGACGTCAAAGTGGAGACAAAAGGGCAGTACAGCCATGCACCGCAGTAATGTGTTAAAACCCAGCTGTGTGCCTGGCTGAAATGCTAATAAAGCTCTGTATAAAGAACTATATACTTATAAAGTATTTTTTTTAGGAACAGCAGGGAATAAAATCTACTGTACACATCAATAATACCATCTCTAAAACAAAAGATGTTTGGATGTTTGACATTTGCTCATGTAGCTGACAAGTAATTAATTTTTATCTAATTAAAAGCTGCTGGAAAGTTTTATTAAAAGCTCAATTTTTATTAAAAGCTTGATTTGTGTCATCTGGATTTGTGTCAAGCTTCGGCCATTTTGTACATTGTTTAGGTCAAAGTGTTATTTGACACCACAGGTCTACACTATGCCGTTGCTTTGGGACTGACCTCAAAGGACAACTTCTCACCCATTGGTCCCCTTTTCTGAGGCCAAATTAGGGTAAAATTAATATGTGAAATCAGTTACACACTACACCCCATTAAATAAACCCAAAGTACCTGACCGGGTGGTTGGGGGTGGTGGGAGGGATGAAAACATTTATGTAAAAACTTTCTTGGTTAAAAATTGAGTCATGGAAAGAATAAGTAAACTTTGGCAAGTGTGTGTAGAGATCACAAAAATCCCCTGAGTGTGGAGAACACAGAGCCAGCACAAAATAAATTACATTATTTTATAAATCAGTAGATCTTACAACTTTTGTAGAAAACAGTAACAAAATGTCACAGACACCTGGCTACACACCATTGACTACTGGAGGTCCCCAGATACCTCTTTGACATAAATAACTAGTTTAATCTCGTTCTCACTGGCTCATAAGTGAGAATCCTGAATCTACATGTCTGAATGACAGGCAGTGCTGGCAGCAATCTCTTTTTTGCTTTGTTAGTGGGTCTGTGAGTTTATATAAAATAAACATTTCTCAAAGGTGCTGAGGTGGTGATTTCGAATTTGCTTGTTCAAGCACAAAACACAAGTCATGTGATATTTTAGTTTTTGTGCAGCTGTGGGCTGCATGCAATGACAGCTCGCTACCGTAGATCCAATGAATAGTTTACTCTCGCTGTTTTATGACTGCTGTGTGTAGGAGTGCAAACTGCTTAAGTGTAAATATAGAATATAAAGACAACAGGGACAGACAGCTCATCCTCACACTGTCCATGACCTTTTAGTTTGGTGTCTGCCAACTAAAGTAGCTTAACAAAGGGGATGTGACTAAGAAACGATGCAGACCAAAAATAGGCCCTGATTACTTTCAGACCGTCTGGCTGTAATTCATATCATAGGTTTATATGTAATAAATGTGATCGTTCCAATGTGATATTGTTTCTATAGTAAAAAACCATGTGGACATTTGGTTATTAATAAGGGCGATCAGTCATAGGTAGTTTTCGGTGTGGGGATATTTTTTTTTTTTAATTAATGGAAGGAGTCTCTAGTGTTCTCACTTTGTAACAGTCAAAGGAGAAGGTTGTTGACAGGGTCATTTACACTCACTCTGTAATATAAAGACCTATGTTTTATTTCTTATTAAAGTAAAAGGAAGTGTGGTGAGGGCAAAACTGTTCATAGCTTGTGTAACGTCACTGACAACGTTGTTTCACAGGTGTTTTACAGCATTAAAAGTAACTTTGGCGGCATGGTGGCGTAGAGATTAGCGCTGTCGCCTTGCAAACTCAGGGTTGGGGTTTCATTCCCGCCTTGAGTCTGTTTGAGAGTTTTGTATGTTCTGGTCTGTTTGGAGTTTGCATGTTCTCCCCGTGCTTGGTCTGTTTCTTCCAGGTACTCTGGTTTCCTCCCAAAGTCATGCAGGTTAGGCTAATTGGCATTCCCAAATTACCCATGTTGTGTGAATGACAGTCGGGCGCGGACCTGGCAACCCGACCTCTTATAAGTAACTGACACAGAAATGACGAAGGGTGGCTGATTATAAGAAATTAATTATCTTTGAAGGGTAATACTTATTACTTGTCTACCCTGTCCTGAATTATTTTTCTATAACTGCAAGTCCATGTGTTTTAGTTACGACGAACACAACTGGAAATGATGGCAGCCGAGGTTAGGTGTTCACGTGAAGAACTGAGTTATGACTGTAAGTGTGTCTGTATGTGTTTGAACTAATTATCTGTCACACAGTGTCACTTTTAAGTCGCTCTCTCAGGGATATGCACACTCTGCTTGTCAGGCTAAATGTAGCCTGAACTCTGAACCAGAGCTTAAATTAGCTTTTTTGATCATTTTCAACTTGAAAAGAGGCGTAGAGCTTAATCAGGCGTAGAACTGCTGGTTGGATGTTTTGGTCGTCACTTCAGCACTGATAAAAAAAAAAAAAAATTATAAAGTTGAATTGTAAAGCAAATTGTTTCAATTTTGTTTTTAATCAGTTTCCTGTGACCTTTTGTCTATTAAGTTTGTGTTTATATTTTATTGATTCAGTTGTTTATGTATGTGGTCTGGGCTTCTCCTGCAGCAGCAGATGTTCTTAAACCTGTAATATGAGTGCCCTGGTTTTTCACCAGAGGGTGATTACTAGAGTTGTTGGGCATCTGGGTATGGAGGGAGTTTGATTAATTAATTCATTAATTTCTCCTTTGTACAAAGTAGAAATGTGACCACAAATGTCTGTTCTTGTCTTTTGGGAGTAAAACCGTATGTGGTGTTCTTCTCTTTATGTGGTAGTCCGTTCTCTCACAGGTTTTTTCTACGTGTTGTTGAAATATTTTGAAACTGAAATAATTTTTCTATATTTGTTTTTGTGGCATTTCATCTCAGATTCTCTCAATCCTGTCAGTGACAGAGCAGAGTTGCTCAAACTTGCTTTTCTTGACCTTTCTGAGGACTCCAAAGACTTTGGGATTTTTCTTTTCTTTTTTTTTTTGGGGGGGGGGGGGGGATTTACTGTAATAAGAACACACAGACACACACAGACACACACACATACAGTTTAATCTGGTGTTGGGTCTAGTTGTCTGACTTTTGCATATTTTATGAGCGCAGGCCAGAATAACAAAGCAGTGGCCTCCTATTGAGCTCAGCAAGTAGACACACTCACTCCCTCCCTTACACACACACACACACACACACACACACACACACACACACACACACACACACACCTCTGTTTCTCTGTCAGTCTGTCTCTCTCTCTCGCTCTCTCTCACGGGTCAGTGAGTACACCAGGTCATGCTCCCAGTGGTCATGTGTGTCCTCTGCATTAATGAACCTGACACTGAAGTGTTGGAATCCTCTGCAGTCTTTACGTGTTGTGTTTGTTTATTCTGGTGTTTGCCTGCTGACCTGATATAAGATGAATAATCTGACCATGCCATCTGGTGACCTCTGACCTCAGATATATCTTTAAGAAGTTTATTCTAAAGACACAGGTTTATTCTGCAGCTGAATGAATCATATTTGTGTGGATTTAAACCATCAAGAGCGAATTTCTTTTTGCAAAGTCTTTCTAGAGACGCAGACATCATGGAGCCATGTCTGAGTTTAGCGTCAGTCTGCTGAGCTCCTTAAAGGATTTTTATTCAACTGAAATCACATTATATCTCTCTGTCTCTCCGTCTCTGTCTCTGAACCTTGTCTCTCTGTTTGTCTCTCCATCCCTGTCCACCCAACCCTGTCTCTCTGTCTCTGATCCTTGTCTCTCTGTCTGTCTCTCCATCCTTGTCTCGCCGTCTCTGTCTCTGAACATTATTCTTTGTCTGCTTTTTTATATATATATAAATATATATATATATTTTTTTCCAATTTTCTCCCTAATTTAGTTGTGGCCAATTCCTCCCCATCACTAGGGGGCTCCCACATTAAGGCTACTACTACCATTCAGCCGTGTTTCCTCCGAACCGCGTGACGTCAGCCGACCGCATCTTTTCGAACTGCTTGCTCACGCACCGTTAGGGGCGGAGTAACACACTCGGAGGAAAGCGCTAGCCGCTCCTTCCGCGTGCGCGAGCTCTCAGACGCCCCTGATTGGCTGTAGAGCCGCGATTAATGTGGGAGCGCAAGTACCTCTCATCCCTCCCCCCTAAGAGAGCTCGGCCAATGAGAGAGCTGAGAGCTGTGCCTCCGGCTGTGAGAGGTAAACAGCATCATCCGGGGTTCGAACCAGCGCTCTCCGGATGATAGGGCGAGCACTTTACCACTGCGCCACTTGGAGGCCCTTTGAAGGCTTTTTCATCCCTGTCTCTCCATCCCTGTCTCTGAACCTTGTTTTTCTGTCCCTGTCTCTCTGTCTCTTAATCTTGTCTCACTGTCTGTCTCTCCATTCATGTCTCTCCAACCCCGTCTTTTTGTCTCAGAACCTTGTCACTCTGTCTCTCCATCCACCTCTCTCCGTCTCTGTCTCTCCATTCCTGTCTCTCCCTGTCTTTTTTACTATCTTTATGTCTAGCTCTATCTAGTCTCTTGCTCTTTCTTTTCTCTCATACACACACACAGAGTGTTTGTGATTACAAATGGAGAAAGACAGAGTAAACTCTCTCTGTGCATGTATGAGAGTGCGTGTGCATGTATGAGAGTGCGTGTGCATGTATGAGAGTGCGTGTGTTTTTGTGTGAGAGTGCGTGTGTTTTTGTGTGAGAGAGTGTGTGTATCTCTGTAATTGTGTGTGTGCGTGTGAGAGTGTGTCCTCGGTGGTGAAGTGGTGCAGGTTTGAGAAACAGAGCCCCTCTCTGTGCTGAATCCCAGTTCTTTGACACATTCCTCATCACAGCACTTTTTCATTAATTAGTGCAGCAGTGAGAGATTTTAACCTAACAGTGTGTGTGTGTGTGTGTGTGTGTTCAGCTTGTATTTTTAATCAAAGCAAGTAAAACAAGCTTTATATGTTTCAGGAATGTGTATTTTAATATTGTGTTGTTTCTCTCCCTCAGGTGATTTACCTGAAGAAAACCCCAGAGGAAGCGTACCGAGCTTTAATCTCCGGCTCTAATGCCTCTTACCTGCCGTTCAGGTTAGAAACCTTAAGGTTTCTCAATGTGTATGTGCTGGTGTTTGTTGGCGCTCTGCCCTCATTCTACACCTGTGACTGGCAGAAAAAAACTCACTTACATGAAGTATGTGTTCGTGTGCTGGTTGCTTTTTTTAAATATTAATTATTATTAACATATTATTCCATGTCATATGAGCTGTGTATTAGTCCATTTGCTTCTTATTTAATTTTCTCTAATTTGTTTTTGTGCATTTCACACTACTTCATTCTCTTCTTTCTATTTTTTTTGTCTTTTATCAGTACATTATTTTAAAAAATCATAGAAAAGCCATAAAGAATTGTATTCCGACATGATTTATCACCATATTATTATTGCATTGTCTTGCAGCCCAGCCTTGCTCTGAGCTCTGTTCGCAAAAAAACTATTAGAGAAGTTTATAGATGTTTTTCAGCTCTGAGTAATCTCAACCGGAGGCGAATGTGCTGCTGTTTGGTGTACATTTAAAAGCTTTTTCTTAAGCTTTCTCTTATAGAGGTTTGAAATTAATGGATGTTTATTTCCCAAACTCTTTACCCAAACAGTGATGTATTTCATGTGAATGAACCTTGGCTATGAGCTCTAGCTGTACAATCCGTATGAACGGATTTCTAATTAGTGTGTCTGGCACTTGCTTTCACGCTGCGTGGGTGTTTTTTATTCCACGGCCCATGGCAATCTTTATCATCCTGCGCAGAGATTAGGTTCAGATTTCAGTTGTGTTTGAGTTACAGTATTGAATTTAATCATATACAATCCTCCAGGCCTGTCTGAGCTTGCAGGGCAGCAAATATTTATCTTGCCTCAAGCTTTGTTCACGTACATGCCAGTCAATGCTGCAGTCGACTTTTATTATATTTAAATCCGTCCCTATAAATGTAAGCGTTTTATTGCTTATTATAAAGTGTGCCATCAAGTGTGCAATCCCTGCTATGTGTTTTTATAGTTTTATTGTTTAACATGAATGACCATAGGTTTTCATAAATTTAAGAGTGAAAGTAAAATGAAGCCCTAAACGTGTTTACATTGTAGCTTTAACACCCGGGGTTTGATGGACGCTTCATGTATTTATTTATTTTTTTCAATCGTCCATTCTTTCATTCTTTGCACTTAATTGGCCCCTTGTCTAATCACAAAGGCCTGCTTGTTATAGACTGTATGGCCGTTTTGGTGATGAAAAGAGCTTTGTCAGAGCGTTCTCTAGTAGCCATGGCACTTCTGGAGAAAGCCAGTTATGTAATGTCCTGTAGTAAGATAAAACAGGAAGCAAAATATCCTTTTTGTTTTTATCCGTTTGTTCTGTTGAAACATTACATCTGCTTGCAAAAAGTATTATACAGTTAAAATTAAACTTTAAATCAGTAAACACGTGTCAGATAAATTGAGACAAATGCTAATGTGATTTAAATAAATGGAGACATAAAACATAAATAACATGAGCTCAGGGCAGAACTCACAGAATGCACTATGTCTCTTAAGCTTAAACATACTGATTAAACACAGAATTGTACATTGTTTATTATCATTATTTTAATATTAGCTTTTGCTTTTTTTTTAATTTGCATCAGAATTAATTTACAGTAGTGGCATTGTAACTAAGAGTGTGTAATCAGTGACAAATAGCAACTCCACCTATTCACTCTGGGTGTGTTAAAATAAAGAACTAGATTTTGCCAAATCATGCGCTAGCTAATTGTGCTAGCCAGGTTGAAAAGTAGATGACAGACATGGTCACCACTATAGGAGCAGACAGGGGTCACCATATGATTGCTACTGCAAGGAATGTACCATTCGAGATATTTAAATAACATTTGTTGAATGTTAAGGTTTGAGATATAAAAGTGCATAATCTGTTTCCTTTATCCAGTTTATTATGCATTTCTTTATTCCAGTATTGCCCGAGTATTTAAACAATGTGGATTAATCTTTGACAGCTTTAATTACAACACTGCTGTTCTCATTTCATCAACATTTCTAACACCATTTCCAACTCTTCTTCCAACAGTAATTACAATTTTAACACCATGACTATGTTCCCGTTCCCACTCCAGATCAGTTTCTGTTCCAGTTTCACCGCCATTTTCACTTTTCTAGTTCCATTTATAGGTTTTCATTTCCATTTCCCGCTCAATTTGACTGAACTTCTAGCTTCAGTTTTAACTCCATTTCCAGTACTGTACATTCTGTAGATAGAGATTTGCTAACAAACTGTCACCAGAAAGGCAGTGTTACATAGTGTGACTGGGTAAAACTGATTTTTGTCTTAAAGTAAATAAATAACACTGAAATTAAAGAAAAATTCTCTAAAACCTTAAAAAAATGATTTTTTTGTAGATTTTAAACATTCACTATAAGTGTTTATAAGTGTAGCTCAGAGGTTAAGGCCTTAGAATACTGATGTGAAGGTTCAAACCCCAGCACCACCAAGTTGCCACTGTTGGGCTGTTGAACGAGGTGCCTCACCTGCTCAAATGTATAATGAAATAAAAATGTACTTCGCTTTGGATTAGGACGTCTCCCGAATGCCAATAATCTAAATGTAACTCTTGAAATGGCACTCATCCATTCAAATTACACGACCAGAAATTAACTGTTGTATAATGATGCATAGTAAATTACTTCACCAAATAGGGTAAATACGTTTAAAGTAAAATAGTTTGCTTAGGCACTTAATCAGTCCTTAGATCTACTGTATTTTAAAAAATCTGAATTGTTATTCTAAAAGAAAAATCTATAAAAAAAAAAAGGGACTGTTCTTTTTTTTAATGCCTTCAGTTTACTACTTTTATTCCTGTGCGTGTCTTTGCTTATTATCTTCTCTGAGAAACTGAAGAGATTTTAACATGTTTAAGCAATGAAGCAGAACAAAAAGGGTGTGGCCATAATACCTGTCGTCTTCTAGGAGTTTATTTTAAGTCTAGCAGCTGAGACATGTTAACCTACAGGTTCTGGTTTCACTCAACAGACTTTTTTTCAGAGTCAGAGACATTCTGATGCTCTTGTATGGTTTGTTTTTGTGTCTCAGTGGCAGTAGCTGTGGAAGTCTTGGCAGGATGCAGATATAATCAGGATTAGTGGAAATTGTTTTCCATCTTGTTTGATATCAGACATGTCTTAACAGAGGAATTGTTATAGATCCAGTGTGAGCTGTAAACACTAAGCTAACATGCACATGAGGTGTTTATGCAGATTTATACCATGCTTCTTCATTCCAAACCTGAAAATTTCTTTCACAGCATGTTCCTTGCTAATCAGAGCTGATTATCTTTGCCCTCAAGTCTAAATTGAAGCCTTCCACACCCAGTTTGTGTGTTGAAGCAGGGTTGCTTTAAGTTCAGAGGTTGCTCCTTTTTGGTTTCATCTCTGCTTAAAGATGCATCAAGTTGGCTTTTTAAAAAAGGCAAAAACTTAAAAAAAACAGCTTCTTCTTTATATGAGATAAGATGCAGCAGAGATTAGAAGCAATTTTACCATTCAGGTTCACATCCAAGACTGATTCTGATGTGTTTGCTTTTTTGCAAAGAAGTTTGCAAGATAGTTGTTGCTAGACTCATCCTATTATTATTATTATTATTATTATTATTATTATTAATATTATTAGTAGTAGTAGTAATAGATGTAGTACTTACAAAAAACAATAAAAAATCTAGTAGTGATTTCACACTGTAATGCACTTTGCAGTGATCCATAATCATAAACAAGAAAATAAGTGTGGCTTTAACAAGAAATACAAAATAGGAAAATTGAAAATGAGAAACTTTATTAGCAAAAAGGTATTTTTTTCACCAAAATGCACATATTGTATACATGGAAAAGCATACTAAGCATAAGTGTATAAGCTGACAAACAATGACCATACTTGAATCACAACAAAATACACCTGGTTATATAAACAAAACATAAAAAGAACATGGTAATTATGGTCTATTTTTTATACAAGGTAGTTTAATACAACATGGATCTCTAATTCCTGTGCAAACCATAGCCACCATCACGAAACAGGGAGTATCATGTCATAATCACATTACCAGAGATGATGTTTCCCCTGTCACAGTTTAGGGCATGTGAACACCAGACAACATTAAGGACCAGGTATCCCTAGTTCTTCACTAAGTGTACCACACACAGTATAACGGACTATTCGTGGTCAGTTATATGGATTGTGGTTATAAATGGTTGCCATCTATAATGTGTATCTAAGGCCTTCACACCACCTGCAGATGCATGTTTGAGCATAAACTAATAACCTGTACGATCAGGCTTGTTGATCCATAGAGCCTGGCGGCTGCTGGTTTGGCAGCTCAGTACCGGCTGCTTTCCAGCTCAGCTTGTGTCTTACCTCACATTTTCTCTATCTTCTGGCTCACACCCTGATTCTGCACACTCAGATGAGCATTTGATATGAATGGATTTTGTAGAAGTTGTCACAGTTGTATTAGAACTCTGATGGAGCAATATTTTACATAAATTTTTTAATCAGAGTATTTGTCAGTGCTGCAATCGTGGGTTAACTGAAGGATTAGCCCAGGACATATACATAATGAATTTTTTTAATAAAAAGAAATACTGGTTTTACAATTAAGCTCATTTAACAAATATTTACCCTCCTATTAATTTGAGTTATTATATATAGTACAGTATATATGTTAACATAGTACTTTTAAAACCAACAATAAGACAAATTCAATTAAACAACGACTTAAGACATGTCTGTTTCTTCAGTACTTGGATTAATCTTGCTCTTCCCTTTCCCCCACCAAATAAAAAAAAACCCTTCCCAACAGTATTTGATTGATGGTACTTAGTAAGTGACCTAGTAAACCAGGGTAAAGATCTATCTAATGATGGGAAACTTAAGCACTTTTGTAAGTCACTCTGGATAAGAGTGTCTGCTAAATGTAAATGCTTAAACCTCTGATAGTAAAAGGCAAACTCCTGGCTATATCACAGATCCTCTGGCTCCTTAGTTAAGGCATATGTTCAAGCGTCATAATAATTATTTTGTCCTATTGAGCTGGAGTTTTGAGGTCTATGAGGCTTGATGCTCAGACTATCACCATGGAGCCTGAATGAAATTTACACGATAAACATGCAGAAATGCTTCTGCCAGCATCAAGATTGCACTCAAGGAATGAAATCATCATAAATCAGCCTTAAATGTCTTTAATTTAAAATTAAAATGAAAGGTTTTCATGTGCTGCTTTCATAATGAGATTTCTTGAAGCCTGTACACAAATGCCTTTTGGCATTCGAAGCATAAAAATTAGCAGGAGCTGTGGGGGCGAGTGCAGGGATCACAGCAGAACCCTGAGCCAAGCTGCTATGTTACCCATTACAAAGGAAGTATCACATAGACACAATCATACACAACCATACACACAGAACATTCACCCATGCAAACTGCCTTATAGCAATTTTATGACTTATTTAGACAGTTCCTTTTCTATAATCCACCTTTATTTGTCTTGAAATATATTTCACTAGTTTTTTGGGGGGGGTGTAAAATTAGTCTTGTGCTGAATATTAACACTTGAAAAACTTCACACAAGGACCAGTAAGTCACATCATCTTTAACAGAGTGCTGCTTGGCTTTCATTAAAAGAAATGTTCCGTTGCCCATCTGGGTCAGGTGTTTTAAACCCATCTGAATCCTGATCTATTTTTATTTCACTTGGTGCACATGAGGCCAGGCTTTTCTGTTCTGCTCTGAGGAGTAAAAGTCTCAGAAGAGACCAGAGAACTCTGTCGCTATGTAGATTAAACAAGCGTGCATGTGGTGTTGGATGCAGTAGTGCTTCTGAATTTAACCTGCCTATTTAACATCATAATCTTATAAAAAAATAAAAAATGCTAAATCAGACATTTATTATGTAACACTTAAACACTGAATCATTTGTTGCTATTTTTGTACAACCACAAAGTTTATTTTTTCCCGCTGTGTCATTATCATTTAACCACAGCAGTTTGCCAAAGATTACAATTCTTTATTTATTAATGAATGCCATGTTGCATATTTTATCCATGTAAAGTTGCCTTCAAAGGTAGACACGGGTATTATAACAGTCATTCCTTCACCAGCCTCTTTTGTTTCTGTCTCTTAAAGTTAGACAGAAAACAAAGCTTTCAAACAAACAAACCAAAAAAAAAAAAAAACAGGTGTACAAAAATGATGCACTGATGCCGGTGATTACTTAGATAATTACTACATAACCATTTTCCTTAATGTATCAAGGATTAGACATTTCTCATTTTATTACATTAGACATTTTATTTTTTAAGCTTTTTAAACTTGTGGTTTATGTTAAACCTGGAACCACTCACAGATATTATATCTGCTGTTATAGAAAATGAATCTTCGTGCACCCTGAAGTGTTTTATTTCTTTTGTACTACAGTGATTTTGTCAACAATTGCAGCTTTGCAGTGTTTAGTGAAGAAAGGCACCTCATATTTTTTAATCTGTTTTTATCTATTTTAATAAATAAAATGTATAACATATATATAGCAAGTCACAACTGTTGATAGTTGGGATAACCCTGTTTGTAATTATGTAAGTATTAAAAAATAATACTACTTCTACAAAATAACTATTTACTCATCGTTAAAAATAAATGTACAATCAAAAAAACAAAAAAAAATCATAATATGATTACTGTTTTAATAACCTATAATAAATTTTTATGGTTTATTAACCTGGCACTGGCTTTTTTACTCGCTTTATCATGTTATTTCTGTTTTTCTTAAGGGATGCATCGTTTGGAAATTGTACATACAACCTGACCGTTCTCGACTGTTTGCATGGAATCAGGAAGGTAAGAGGTGTGAACAGTCTGAACCATTAACGGTATAAAAGTGTTGTCTAGTGTTGAAGTGATCATAAAGTTAATATGCACACACAAACGCAAATACACTTGCACAGTAGACATTCTCACGGCTTGTTTCTAGACAAAAGGGAAATGGCGGGATTTTACTTGTAGGTAGGTAATTATTATGGAGGTAGGTAATTATTACATATATTTCACAGGTCTAGTCTAAATGATTAAAAAAAGAAAAAATGTGGGCATGGTGCATTTTTAAGTAATCACACCTGAAGCATTCAAACACGCAGCAATGACTTGTTTTCTGGTATGAAAAAAATTTCATGTTTTTGAGTCAAGTGCTATTTAAAGTGGCTACAATGCTGTTCATCTTAAATTACATGCTGAGTGGAAACATCAGGCTGAAGGACAATTTCACTTCTCAGTGTCACTGACAATGGGGTGATGGGCGAGAGAAAGCTATAGAGGTGGAGTGAGAGAGGGTGAATAGAGTGCATTCTAGAGTAATAAAGAGAGGAACAGAGCAAAAAAAAAACAGTAAAAAAAAGAGATGGAAATTGAGATCTGGAGAGCAAGTGAGATAGATGTAGAGAAAGGCCTGGTGTGATTTATTGATAGAGATTAATTGATAGAATGAATGAGAATGGAGAAATGTACTGGGATCTTTAGTTATAAGGGTGAAAGAGATGAAGCAAGAGTTATAGAAATGGAGAAATAAAAAGAGATGTGAAAGAGAGAGATCTGTACATTGAGAGAGCAAGCAATGAAACAAAATCAATAAAGAGAAAGATATGAAGAGATTAAATAAGATCTGTAAACATGGAGCAATAGCGATGGAGTGAGATGTGGTAGATATGGATAGCTTGAGAGAAAGGTAAAGTGTGATTTGCAAAGACTGAGCAGCAGAGAGTGAGTCAGATGGAGTGTGATTTGTAGAGACGAAACGTTAGAAGAAAAAAGATCTATAGAGAGAATGCGTTAAAAAGATGGAACTGTACCAATAAGAGAGAGAGACTGAGCAAGTTGTATAGAGACTGAGCGAGCTCTGTAAAGGAGTGGTGGATATTGAGTCATGTCGCAAAAAAGGGATCTAGAGAGGAAGAGGTGGAGCGAGAGCAAACTAGAGAGATGGCCCAAGATAAAGAAGGCGTTAGAAAAATAGAGAAAGAGATGTTGAAATCTCCAATCTTGTGTTTTTGTCTTATTAATTAAAGAATTAGATAATTAGTTGCGTGTTTATCTTAAGTTTACTGCTCCGCTCACATGCCTCCACCCACAAAGCTCCATATGCTCAACGCACTCGGTCAGCATCTGGCACAAAGACCTGCAAGACATTCTTGCACAGATTTTCTGTATCTCATAGTCTCACAGCACAGCATCACTCCCACTGGAAAAAACAGCTCCATGCCCTTAAAGACAAACAGCCCCTCGTTCCTTTTCTCTTTTCCTGTCTCCACTATTCTCCTCCTCCAAGTTGACTTTATTAAAAAATGCCACACTTAATGACATCGGAGTACCTCCCTGATGATGGGCTCGCTACTAACGTGACTCAGATGCTTATGACAGAGACATGTTTGTGTCGAGCTTCAATTAGCAGCCATTTAATCAGCTTCATGTTTTTAACTAGCTACATGTAAAGGCACGCTAGAGCCTCATCTAAAGCTCCCAGTGCTACGTGCTGTTTTTTGCAAGATTAAGCAATGACACTAATTCACAGCTGTGTCACAGAAAGTAAAACTTATCCAAGATTCTCACCAGAATTTAAAAAAGTCTAATCAAATGCATGTCTTCTGTTTTTATATATATATATATACACACGAAATTTTCCATTTCTGTCATTTGTAGGCAATATTGTGGTTAACTTTTTTCATTTTCAATAATAAAATAATACCTGCTGAAATCCAGGACCTCAGCTATAGATGGATGAATGGATGGACAGATAAACAAATGGATAGATCATAGATGGATGTTAGAAAGACAGACATCGATCCAATGTGTAGGAGGATGGTCAGATAAACATACATAACTGACTGATAGATGGCCAGGTAGATGGGATGATTCATAGGATGATGGGTAGATGAACAGAGAGGGAGATATAGATGAGTATAAAAATTGATCAATAGATGGTTGGATGGCTAGAAAGATAGAAAGTGATGTTGGATAAAAAACATGATCTAAGCATGTTTTGCTGAGCAAGATTACAATCTTCCTGTGCTTGTATTGATCAGTAAAATCACCATCATTAGCTAATAGTTTGTGTGCACGCATGTGTGTATTTATCCTCGTCTGCTGTTTAACACGCTAATCAATGCCATTAGCTTAAGAGACCTACTTAACCTGTGCCTCATCCTTCCAGCAGGGCAAAGAGAGACCTTCTGTAGCTGCACTGTTTAAGACCATCACATACGTCATGGAATTTAAATGATTTCTCATTTCTGATTGGTCAGAAGGGGTATAAACTTTAACTGTAACTTAATTAAAAAAATGACACAGCTGTGTAATACGAGTGAAACAAAAAATCTACTCAGGGAAGGTTAAAATAAATGCTTAAACATACCACCGTTCCAAATCTGGAGTGGTTTATTTCCCAGATATTTTCGCTTATTTACTGAATATTGTTCTGTTTCCTGGAAGGTTACATGACCCAGATATGCAAATTGTCTCTCAAGCTTGTGCTTATTTGCATATTATTTTGTTTGTTAATATGAAATGAAAGATGTGTGAAGTGCTATTTCTGTGTTTGTGTTATAAAGGCGCTGCAGCATGGCTTCTTGAACTTTGAGACGTTTGATGTGACCGAGTATGAGCATTATGAGGTAATTGGAAAGTGCTTTGTTCTAGCTTTAATTATAAGCTACTTATTGCCTTTCAGCCAGTCTGTTCGGCCATTTTTTCTACTTGTGCAACATGTAAAGTTTAGAATTATACCTTTCATAACAATCTGAATTTTCCTTATGTCTGTTGCTTTTGTCGTTAGCGCGTAGAGAACGGAGACTTCAACTGGATTGTTCGCGGCAGATTTCTGGCCTTTAGCGGGCCGCACCCAAAGAGTAAAGTAGAAAATGGTAAGCTGCTGACGTATTTTACAGCTCCATAAACACCGCTCTGTCTGACTCTGTGTTCTCTGAACAATGGTATCTGAAAGAAATGGTGGACATGTAGCCAAGCAAATCTGATTTATTTTCTTATTACTCTGTTGCCAAATGCACCTATTCAAATCTGATTAGTTGTGTAGGACTTTCACAGTAATTATAAAATAATTCTCAATCTGTCTATAGATCTATTTTTTTTTTTTTATTATTCTTTGAAAAATTGTGCCATGGCTGTTTGTTGCCTTTAACATTTGGCACAATTAACACTTTTGTTTCTGCTTGAAGGGACCAGACTTCCTCCGTTATTCCTCCTAACTATTAATTCAAATTAGTTACAAATTATATGCTTTAAAGGTGAAATACTAAAGAAAAAAAAAGGATAAAATGTGTAGAAATTGTCAGGAATGAAACGAAGCTGGCTAATTCCGATCTAGTCATTGGCAGTCCTTTTTTTTTTTTACACTATAAAATACATGTTCTTTCTCTTTTTTTAAAAAAGAAGTTTTTGTAAATTTTTTGTTTTTATGCAGGTTATCCTCTTCATGCCCCAGAGGCCTACTTTCCCTACTTTCGCAAGCACAACGTCACCACCATCATTCGCCTCAACAAGAAGATCTACGATGCCAAGCGCTTCACAGATGCCGGCTTTGACCACTATGACCTGTTCTTCGTGGATGGCAGCACGCCCAGTGACGTCATCATGCGCCGCTTCCTGCATATCTGCGAGACCACGGATGGTGCTGTTGCTGTCCACTGCAAAGGTGAGAGTATTTTATGAAGCCTCACACTTTAGTTTGTCGTGTTTTATTTTTTGTTGTTGCTAAATGGCATATCATATCCACATGGGGGCACTGTTGGATCAGGTCCATGAGCAGTTGATCAGGTGATTGTGCTCCATGCTGGTTAAAGATCTAAAAATCTGTCAAATTGTTTATGTCTAGACAGTTGTATCTTTACTTCTGTGCCGTAACTGAATATAAATGCGTTTAGAACACACAAATAAGGATTTTATTTATTTATTTATTTTACAAAACAGATGTAGGAAATGCACAATGTTCTTATTTGTAGAGCTGTACATTATTGCATGTTTCTCATTGTTCTTCGTAGTTATTAAATGAAAACTCTTCCATGAAAATTATTTTAATAAAAACCTCTTTAAGGATTTTGTTGGATATTTTTCTGTTTGATCTCAGATTCTGTTAAAAAAAATCCAACACCTTCTAATGTTTCTGGAATGCAAAAATGTTTTTAAATCTAAAAAAACATTATTACATGACTATTAAAGTCAACTATCTTCATTAGTTTTTTGATTCGGGATAGATAGTCAAATTAGGTTATTTGAATCGGTCCAGACTGGTCTGCGGACACTGATTATGAACTTGCTTAATGTAGCCGAGGTTGAGGTTCTGTACTGCTCAAGGTCAGGAGTCAAACAAAATTGTTTTGAAAATTGCTTTGAAAAGTTTAATGAGACATATTCATTTGTTTCTCTTTTAAATAAAAAATAAGTTTGGGGTATCTACAGACACAGATATTAGGAAAACTAGACAAATAAAAATACTGATAGTGGCCTTACAGTACACTTATTCTTGACATATGTGGGGAAATGCGCAATAATGAAGAAAGCTTGTTTAACAGCCAAACAAATATGGCTCTCCCATTAGTGGTTCTTCAGAAGGTCCACCCCTAGTTTATGGATGACATTGCCTAGGCAGGGATACTAAAAACTCAACTAGCTAACCAATAGTACGAACAGCCTCTGTTGTTGGTTGGCTGGAATACTGTTGTGTGATCTAAGCCACCTTATTTTCTATTTAAAGAGCCAGAGCTGTAAGAACACAGTTTTTTTTCAGCCCACACACAATAGACAGCTAGTGGACCATGATGAGATATTTGCTGCATTTGACAGAAGACGTATTGGATTGCAATTACTGACTTCTTCTTTAATCTGAAAAATGTATTAGATGCTCACCCTTTTTTCCTCTAGAATTTTTTTCCAGCATGATGGCGAGAGGATAATGGAGGGTTTGTACATGCCACATGCTAAAAAATTTTTTGGTTCTTTATTTCTTGCACAACACAAGTGTTTAGTAGTGCTGATTTTGAAAGGCCAAGTCATTTATTTAATCATTGTGTTTTTAGCCTCACCTATATTATTAAATAATAATTACTGACAGTAGACATTTTGTGTTTTACTAACTTATGTAAATAAAATGAGAGTTTTTTTATGTATAATACACTGCATGCTCAAAAAAAGTTCACTACAAGATTTCATTGACCTCCTTTTGGTAAATTCATGTGTGAAAATGATTCCTCATGCTCCCAGAACCACACTTTCACCACTTAAATCCTGGAGTATGCCTGTTCCATCAGGCAAGAAAAAAATCCATAGATGTGATAACCTGATCATTCAGTATATTCAGGTCGTCAGCTGACTTTTTTTTGCTGATAAACGTTGCTGAGCCTAGATCTGACCCACTGAAGCAACCCCAGATCATAATACTGCCTCAAGAGGCTTGTAAAGTGGACACTATGCATGAGGCATGATGTGCATCAGTTCATGATGTGCATCAGATCTGACCATCCTCTCTTACCTTGATGCACCCATTACACTGGAACAGGGTGAGTCTGGCCTCATCAGACCACATGATAAGGTCTTTTTCCTTTACTCCGAAGTCCAATCTTCATGACCCCTAGCTAATTTTTTAAACAAGTGGTTTGTCTTATGGCCACACAGGTGTTTAGTCCCAATCCTCTGAGTTTTTGTTAAAATGTTTATACTTTTACTATTAAAAATAGAGTAATTTTTACTGTCTGTTTTTTTTTTAACCACACATCTTTACTAAGCATTTTCAGCACAGTATTTAAAGGATTTTAACAATGTGTTAGCCATTAGATTTAAGAGTCAAGATTTAAAGAACTTTATTAATCCCAGAGGGAAATTGCTTTGTCTTGGTTATACAGTTGCTTTGATTAATTTACTGGAAAGAAAGGAAAAAATTACATTAGACAAGGAAGTAAACAGAAGTAAAAATAGAATTAAATATAGCACACAGTACATTACATATTGCATTAAAAATAATTAATAAACTGATGTTGCACTTGAAATGTAGTGTAAACGAAAGTTTAGTGTAAAAATGAATATTGCACAAATGTACTGGTAATCAGATATTGTACTTGGAGCTTATGTGGTGTTATGGGAACAGTAGTGTCATAAAGTATTATTGAACAGCAACTACTAACAGTCTTTATGACCATTGGGAGAAAAGATCCTCTGTGGCGCTCTGTAGAACACCTGGTCATGATCAGTCTCTGGCTGAAATTGATTTTCTGGTCGGTGAGAACTCTGTATAGCGGGTGAGAAGGATTGTTCAAGATTGTGTGTATTTTGGACAGAATCCTCCTCCTTGCAACGACATCAACAGAGTTCAGATCCACGCCTAGGAAAGATCCGGCCCTTTTAATGACCTAGTCCAGTCGGTTTCTGTCTGCCGCTTTCATGTTGCAGCCCCAACAGACCACAGCATAGAAAACGACACTCGCCACAACAAATTCATAAAACATCCGAAGAATGGTATTACAGATGTTGAAAGACCTGAGTCTTCTCAGAACGTACAACCTACTCTGTCCTTTCTTGTAGAGTGCCATTGTGTTAACTGACCAGTAAAGTTTGTTATCCAGATGGTTAGTTTTTAACCATTAGTACTTTTTGATACAGACCAATAATTTGACCCGTCTGAAGTGGTGACTAAATCTCAATGGGGGAATTCCACACTTTAGCTTTATTCTGACAAGATTAAGCATCCACTATATACAGACCAGTCCTCCACGACACCGTGTTCATTAGTTTTACATAAACTGTGCAATATAATAGGAATTTCAGAGAGGGAGCTAATCAGAGCTAGCAATTATCAGTCAGTGTGGCCTGTCATACCTGTACTCTTATAGTCAAAACACTCCTGTAGTTGTTCTTTGTATGTAGATGTTGGCTATAGTGATTAAAAAAAAAAAAAGTAGCATATGTTTGAGTGTGTTAAGATGTTATCATTAAATTAATTTAGAGCACATTTTAAGACAGTGTCTAACTTGAGTTATTGCTTTTGCGTCAAATCATGTAGTCTGTATATTTATATTTTAACAATAGACGTTTCCCTGGGTGTAGGCTTAAATCTGTAATGATCGAGCCAGCGTGGTGATTTAGCCAGGAGGCCGTAGTTAGGGAAAAAAACCCCAGAGATGATATGAGGAAGGAACATTGTGAGACCCAGACTCACTGGCACCGCAACGGATAGTGGGATTATAACTAATTATAATTTTGTTTATTTCCGCTTTTTTTATGCTCAAATGAATGAAGATCATTTCTATTAAATGACATTTTTACATGAATTATTTAGTATCAAACAGCTTCTTTTGTTCTTGTTGCTTAGTGACTAATTTTTAGCAGTTACAATGTTCTCACACTTATTTTTAGTCTGTGGAGCCTTCTGTATAATTGCCAGTGCTGTCCTGTATGTGATACAGGTTTACTTATGCTGTGTAATCTACTGCACTTGAAAATCTGCTGGAATATATATCACAGGACACATGACACATTACTTAAAAATCTAGAAACTTTCTTTTAAACTCGTCTACTTTGTAGTTCATAAAAACCTCGCTAATCTTTTGACATTTTGTTCGTTTCCCAGCCGGGTTGGGCCGGACAGGCACGCTGATTGGCTGCTACCTGATGAAGCATTACCAGTTTACTGCAGCTGAAACCATCGCCTGGATCCGCATCTGTAGACCCGGCTCCATAATCGGACCCCAGCAACACTTCCTAGAGGAGTAAGTAGGATTGGAATATTTCTCTTCCACTACGTGCTACGTCTCTTCCACTAAGAGCCAAAACCTTTGTCACTGTTTGGTTTCCAGGGTACTTCTGGTTTTCTTTAAGGCTCTTCTAAGATTATCCTGTGATGTTAAACACGAACAAACTTATGTCATGTTGCTATAAGTTGCGTTTCAAATTGTGTAAGGTAGAGTCAACAATTATCTGCATTCTGTCTGTAGAATTCATTTTAGTTAAGTTTTAGAAAAAAGAAACGTATAATTGACATAATCTCCTTGCTTTTCAATACACTCTGGTTGTCTTTCAACAAGCTTTCGTATTCCCTCATTAAAAAATGTTTTAGGCTGAGCTGCGAGCCACGAATGCACCGCTGTCTTCACTTCTTCATCAGAAGTGAATCTTCATCCTTGTAGGGCTGCTTTCAGGGCACCAAACAGGTGAAAGTGATATGAGTGAGATCAGGACTATAGAGAGGATACTTAACACCTCAAAGGATCACCAAAGGATGTTTCCCTTCCGTGCTCTGCTGTTTACCCTCAGATTCGTAGGGACAAATACATGTCGAGTCAGCAGTAATTAATCCCTTTAAGGAACTTCCGCTTTCCTTAAAGTATCTGTATCCAAATTCTGTTTGCAGATATCCAAACACTTAAAAAAAGATCATTACTGCATCCTGCTTTTCTTTTGTGCAAGTCAATTTTAAATTGCAACTGTAGTTACACATGAACTGATGTAACATCACACCTAAACAGCAGTGAATAGAGAAACAGTAGCCTTGAACAGAAATTGCTGAAAAGACAGTGTGGCCAACAGAAGTTTTAATATAACTGGAATGCGGATATGTTTTGACCTGAACTGACCTGAAGTTGTAATCTAATTTTACTAGAAAAATGAAAAAAAAAACACTCTTTTCAAACAGAACTGTCAGGAGGTTTAAAGGTGTCTAATGAACTAAATGTAATACAAAATCCAGTTGGTGTTAGTAATTAATAAATGTCCAAAACTGTACATATGCATGCAACTTAAAACATGTAAGACATCAACGATAACAGGCTTTTGCAAATACAGTGTAATGGTGCTATACTGCCCCCCACTGTTTACATTGGTATTGTTCCCCTGTGAACAGATACAGGGGATCTTTGAAGACATGCACAAGCCGTACTCTAAATTACTGCAAAACACTTGCATCAGCAAGTACAAATCAGCCTTGATTGCATTCCAGTGCTTTCCCCAATGCATTATCTTACCTGTTAACATCTTATAAACCGTTCTTCTGTATCTTTGTAGCTGATAACACCACACAATTTCCTTTTTTCCAATCAGAGACACAAAAAGAAAGAGGGAGAGCCTGTAAGTGGCTGCTGTGGTAAAAGAGACTTCTTTATTTTATATAAGTATTGCTGTGTTCGACAAACCTCAGAAGCTGGGACTCTGTTGGTGTAAATTTACACAAAAGAGGTTGAAAATAAAGTTACACCTAAAGACTCATCACTCCTCATACCTTTTGTAGACCTTACTCATACCTTTTGTAAACAATTTTCAAAAGGTTGAAAATAAAGTCTACAAAAGGTATGAGGAGTCTTTAGTTGACAACAAGCCAGCCAGCTAACTGTAATGAAACTCCCCTTTAATGCAGCCTGTTCAAGGTGGGAATGTTGCAGCTTTATTGTGTCTTGTTCTGTGTGTGAAAGGCATGGAGGCAGAATTAGGAGTCATTGTTGTTGTGCCTTTAAAGTTGGCACTGGAGGCACTGCAGTGACAGAAGCAAAGTGAGATCTGTGTAAAAGGCTAGTGCACCCTGTTGCGGAACAGGGATGTGATGTTTTGAATTGTGATGTATGTGACATATAAAGCTGGATGCAAAATAACAGATTTGTAAAATTGTTTCATTGAAGTCTTAACACAATTAAATATTATATTCCACCTATTCCACCATTTCATCCAGTTACCTCAGAAAAACGTTTGTACACACTAATGTGAACTTTGGCTTTAAATCTATAGTTGTCCATGGGTTTAAGAATTTATGTACAGGTTATGCTATCAGGGTTTAAAAGGTTTAAGTGACCATGTTCACTAATGGCTGAGCTGCATTACCTGAAGAGAAAGTAAACAACATGTTTAATTGACAGTCTTTTAACGCTTAGTGCACATGAGTTACAGAATGAAAGATTGTAAATCATGTCTAGAAAAACATCCACACACACATTTATTAGAAGATTAATAATGAAGCTCATTATTGCACAGTGGCTTTGGACTAGCCCAGTTCAGAGTATGATGAATGTGTAGTGTTATTGCACAAAGTTCCAGGCAGAAGTGGAATGTGTACAATGTGGACTGCAGAAGTGTGGATAATGCATTATCTGTCTTCATGAACTTCTGTCTTTTTGATAAAAACAGAGCTCTGCTCCTTGGCATTGGTTCTGCTTCTGCCAGGAAAGGCTCTTTAGCAAGTGTCTTAAAAAATAAATTCCTTTGTGAAGGAGAGGAAGAAACACTGCAGATCCAGCATACATGCTGTGTGTGAGATGAAGTGAAATCTCTGAGAATGAGTGCTTAATCAGCACTTTTGTTCTACATGCTGGGGTCTGGAGACAATCAAAACCTGAATGTGTGTGTTTGTGTATGTCTTGAATATACAAAGTCACATAGATGAATACTCAAGTCAGGGACAGCTTCTGTCCGTACTGAGCAAAAGCGGACGCTCTTCGCTGAAGTGATAACTGAAACTAAGCTGGGAGATTGTAGCTCATCCTGTAGTGCTTGAGAAATGAGAGGTATCAGTTTAGCATGCTTTTCGGCTGATGACGCTGCAAGGTTTTAATGTTCTTGTTTTCATAACAGTTATCGCTTCCATAGAAGCTCATTCAGAGGGATGTGAATGTAGAGCTGAATCAATTAAGCTGCATTTTCCATTTCTTAGTAACATAAAATAAGAAAAAAGAAGCGATTGTTTTAAAGTTGCTGTAACACAACTAATGTTCCACAACTTGTAATGAAACAATGAAATCTGTAATTGTTGCAGTGCTATAAACAGAATAAACATATGCCATTCTGGGAAAAGGATTATAGTGGGGATAGTTATTTTCCTAATTGCATCACTGATTATTTTACTTGTAACAACACAACACTGAGTGATTTGATTCCTCACTTACCACTTTCATGAAAAATAAATGACATTCTCCCTGTCTGTCTTCTCTGTTGTTCTTCCATCTTTCTTTGCGTCCTTTTGTTTCATCTGTGTCTCTTTGTTCTGTTGTGTAGGAAGCAGACGAATCTGTGGGCTCAGGGAGACGTGCTTCGCTCTAAGCAGCAGAAATCGCGGGGTTATGAGGAAAGCAACGTTCCTCGCCTCATCTCTAGCATGGATGACCTGACTATCAGCAGCGGTTTCTTTAGATCTAGCAGCATGGAAGAGGTGAGATGAAGTGTTAGAGACTTTCCTATCATTCCTCTGCAGTCATTGTTCAGATTGCAGCAGATTGATGAGATCCATTTGGTTTTCTCTTAGTAGAAGCCTGAGGGTGATGATCAGATTTCCACAAACCACATCATATTATATAGCTCGTAAAACCAACTATTTAAATAACAAGTCAGTGTGAAAATTGGTTCTTGTATGGAAAATTGGCCCATGTTACATACTCGACTTTGTACTAATTTTATTGTCAGATTAGCACAGCAGACTAACTGTACTAGATACTTACAGTACTGTACACTTACCCAGGAACACCAACAATATCTGCTACTTCCTTTTAAGCTTTATTTGTCTTTTTAATGTCTTATACATCGTTGATGAAATATCGTGTGTGTGTGTGTGTGTGTGTGAGAGAGAGAGAGAGAGTAACCAAGTGATAGTAGGGACTGTCTAAAGCTTAAGTGGGGAATGAAGAACAAATGTAGGGGTTGGGAACATAGACTGTATAAGTGAATTTGGAGTAATCAACTTTTTAGTTTCTTTTACCCTCATTACATTTATTTGTTGTATTTCTTAGTCAGAGAATAATGTTATGAATCGTTTAAAGGTGGTAGAGGCCTTTCACACTACCAAACATTTGTCCAAAAATCGCTGTGAGCATCTGATGTTCAGCCAATAATTGGGGTCATTTCAGAGCTTGGTAGAGTGAAAGCAGCATTTTCTATCAAGGTGCTTCACATGAATGTGACTATGCAGTGTGTGTCTGACTCATTTTACAGAACAGTGAATACAGTGAAAACGTTCTCGGTATGACTCAAGGAGACAAACTACGTGCCTTAAAGGGCAGGAGGCATCCCAGGTCATCCGCCTCCACAACTCTGAGGTAAGACCAGCCTGTGATTCAAAGAGATTTTAAGGCTCCTTTAACGTCTGTGGATCGATAACAGCGCTGATGATTTGAAAGTAAGCTAGACTCACTAGAGGAGAAGCTGAAAGCTGTGCACATTGAGCTCTATACTGACTAGAGGGATCAGTGTTAACAGGGAACTTCTGAGTGCAATTTTCTTTATAATTAGGAGAACTGCTAGCTTGTAAGTGCCATGTGAATACTTTATTCAATTTAGGAAGTAGAAAGGCTTCAACAGCTGTTTGACCGAGCAAAATATTTCTTTACATTAAACCATGAGCTTGACAAAATACACTAGCAGAGCTGATGAACATAGGAAACAAACAATATATGTAGTTCAGTGAGTTTAGTTTTCTAAATATGAACTATTTTCAGATTTTGTAGCATATCGTGTTTATCTAGACACATGTGAACCAGAGCAGTGCAGAAAAATAACAGAGAAACAAAATAACATTTTCTCCCAGTAGATCATAGTTGTACTGGGCTCATAACAAAAAAAGAAACTAAAAATATTTCTAAAAATAATAATGTTATGATTTATCTTACTTTTTTTTTTTAAACCTTAAGATTTTAATATATGTTTTGTTGTAATCCCTAAGGTGTCTCTTTATTTATTTGTTTAATTTAGTTTTTTTAAACAATTCCTCACCAGTGGATGTGGTTTATTTCAACTTTCTACTATTTGAACCTGGATGTGAAGTTTGATTCAGAGAGAACCTGACAGCAGTGTTAGAATCCCAGAATAGCAAAATAGACACAAATGGCCTTGTAGCATCAGATACCTATGCGCTTACATCATAACAGGGCAAAAAAACACAAGGGCTTTTATACGAAGACTAATCAAGAGAGAAACACAAAACACCTGAAACCAATAAGGACATACTAGGTAGACAACCAGTGAGCACACGGGAGGAGACAGGACAAGAATGTAAATAAACATATGACTATGTATAAATAAATGTAAAATAAATGTAAAATTTGAGAGCTGTGGAAGGAGTAGGGCTGGGTAATATGGCTGAAAACTGTATCACGATATCAGTGTTTCATATTGGTCGATATCGATAATTATTGATATTTTTATGACCCATTTAAAATAAGGACCAGGAGAAAAATATATTACATTTAAACATTTTTATTTTAAACTTAACCTTCCTCTGATCATATTTCCCTCAGTTTTTGAGACAGAAATGTCAATAACCATGGAAAACTCAAATAATTAAAATGTAAACATAAGTCTAAAGTCACAATGAACACTTAAAAATTCTCTTAACATTTAAGGTGCAAAATGAAAGAAAATGTAAGAAATGCTTAATAAGGTGTAATAAAATAAGTGCATTTTCTGCTTTTAAAGAGGACTCCAGTAGACCAGCATGAGACAACGACATGGCGCGTGATACTGTTACATGTTTGACGGTACTGTATCACTCCCTACGTTGCTAGGTTACCAAAGAGCGAGTGCCTTTGTTGCAACTGTCACGGGGAACCGGAAGCGGACCAGAAGACTAGCAGTTAGCCCTTGTAGCGTGGACGGTAAATCCAAACGCGGAAATAGCGCGAACAGGCAGGATAACCACTCGAGTCATTGTAAGAGAACTCTCTCACGCCAAGAGCAAGAGTTTACACAATTATACCCGCTGTTGCGGGAGAGAGGTTGATTTTACGGCAGCTGTTTACGGGATTGTAGTCCAGTGCGGGCAATGCTTTGTGGGTAATGCAGTCCAATGTGCGTGAACGCGGAAATGTGAGATGAGCTGGAATATAGAGCCTGAACCTGTTTTCTTTTAGTAGTTTTTGATTTGATTTAAGTACGTAATCCACCCGGAAGTTTGTAATATCGCCTGACAACGCAGAAAATAAAAGAATGGACATGCATCGACTCGTTTGTCTTTCCCATCACTACATGGGCATGAATTAACGGGCTGTTGCGCTGCCGCGAGAAACGACAAAATAAAGCGGAGAAGCTAACACCGCGTTCTAGCAACACACACTCAATCAGGAATTGGACCCAAAATCGTAATAACATATCGTTATCGTTTTATCGCCCAGCTCTAGCGAGGAGGAATACTGACTTTTTTTTTTTTTTTTTTTTAGATCTCTCTCCCCCCCCCTAACTTTTCTCACTAATTTTAAGTCGGATCCAATTCCGATCCATCTCATTAGGGCACTCAGGAAGTTGGTAACGGAAACCACCGGATTCATCTTTTTAAACTGCTGCTCACACAGATTTTGGGAGTGGAGTAACAGACTCAAAGGAAAACACTATCTTCCCCTTTCTACTAGCAGAAGCTCACAGGCACCCATGATTGGCTAGTGATTGGTCACTATAATGGATGTGGGAGTTTGAGTGTGCCACCCTCGAAAGAGCACAGCCAATCTACTCTCCAGACTTCCGGCTGCAGCATCACCTGGGAATTGAATTCATGGTCTCCTGATGAGAGTGGCAAACATGTTTCTTTTGCACCACTCAGGAGCCCTCTAATATCTTTTTATATTTTAAAATTTTATTTTTATTTTTAAATAAGTAATGCAAAGAATTACCACTAAAAAGGAGGGAAAATGAATTAAATCACATTTTTTTAAGGTTAGTTACAAAATATTACCATCAAACCAACAGCTTGTCTACTTTTTTATGGTTGAAAACATGGTCTAACAACTATCTCAGAAAGTCTGGGTTAATGCAATATCAACATTTATCCTGTATAATATCATTCAGGCACCATCTGAGTTGTAGACTAATAGCACATGTTCCTGTGCTTCTCAAGGAAAAGACGTAGAGCTAAAGTAATTATCCGCAAGCCGGATGCAGAGTATGCAGTTGCCATAGGAACATGTAGTGTCACTTGTCTCTTGTAGATGTTGTCTTTGTTCCTTAACACAGGTAGATCCTGAAACATTTTTCCCTTTAATGTTGTTCTGTCATTATGAGCTGTTAGTGTTTTATCTGGTTGATAAAAGCAATAAGGAAGCATCCATCCCTTTTTTTTAAATTTCTGAATGAATATTAAGAACTCTACTGATTTAATGCTGTAGTTTAATATTTATAAAAGCTGTTTAAAAGGGGTGTTAGGAGACCTCCTGTTCAGTTAATGATGAGCTCAAGATGAAGGTAAAAGTGCCGAAGAGCAAAAAATAATCCATCCTAAACAGTCTTACTGTGCATCTGGAAAGTATTCAAAGCGCATCACTTTTTCCACATTTGTTTATGTCACAGCCTTATTCTAAAATTGATTAAATTTATTTTTTCAGAATTCTACACAAAACACCCCATAATGACAACATAAAAAAAGTTTACTTGAGATTTTTGCAAATGAAAAATAAATTGAGAAAGCAAGGGAAAGGTTACAGAAAAATGTCTGCCGCTTTGAAGGTCCCAATGAGCACAGTGGCCTCCATCATCCGTAAGTGGAAGGAGTTTGAAACCACCAGGTCTCTTCCTAGAGCTGGCCGGCTATCTAAACTGAACGATCGGGGGAGAAGGGCCTTAGTCAGGGAGGTGACCAAGAACCCGATGGTCACTCTGTCAGAGCTCCAGAGGTCCTCTTTGGAGAGAAGAGAACCTTCCAGAAGGACAGCCATCTTTGCAGCAATCCACCAATCAGGCCTATATGGTAGAGTGGCCAGAGAGTCTCATCAGATCTGAGAAATTTGTTTCTCATGGTCTGAGAGTCTTTCAGGTGCCTTGTGCCTTTTTACTAAGGAATGCCTTTCGTCTGGCCACTCTATCATATAGGCCTAATTGGTGGATTGCTGTAGAGATGGTTGTCCTTCTGGAATGTTCTCCTCTCTCCACAGAGGACCTCGATATTGGGCAATATTAACTTTAATTAATTATCCAGAATGTCATTTGACTACCTGCTGATAGATCAGTGCAGCAGTGCTTTAGTTCCTCGACCAGTCCAGCTCTCTGACCTCCTCGTCCAAGCATTCTGATTAATCAGATTAGGTTCCAAATCTTTTATTTTACTGCTGTAATAATCTTTACTGTTAAAGTCATCATGCTCATTATCTTATATATTGCTGTCTAATGAAGCCAAGTCTCTGCTGTCACATAACTCAGCATTGTATAGCTGCATTGCATTCTTGGAATTTACTTTGAATCCAGCATTTGCAACAACATGAACAGTCAGGAACAGTGTGGCTTAGCTTATGCCAGTTAGTTTTTAAAGCCAAAAATCAGCAAAAACAGCTGCTGAATGCATGTATTTTTGACAACACTTTGCTTTTGTTTCATCTAACTGATTTTTCCCATTTTTTTCTTACATAAAAAACAGAACCTTGTGAAACTAACATCCACAGCACATTCCCATCACAAACTTTTTAAACTCTTTAAAATATCAGCCAAAATTAAGCATCCTTATTTAAAGCATCCTTGTTTCTACTATTTGTTTCAGTAAAAAAAATCCATGAACGATATTTACTGCACAACAACAAATAGTACTTAAAATCATCGCTTCTTCCCCACCTCGAAGTGCCCATTACGTAGCACATGGCACTTATCGCCCCTCTCAAAACCAATGGCTCTCAAAACTAACAAAGCAGCCAACAGGAGAGCAGAACAATCATATGCAGATATCGATGATGCTCACGATGATGTGTATGGCCTGCTTTTTAGCACTTCGTGCGAAATTAATTTAGGGCCGGACACTTGTTCAAAAGGAGGTTGTTGAATTTACATCAGAGCCTCAAGAGTGGTGAGAGAAGAGGTCTCTACTGTGCTGTAGAGAGAGACTGAGAAAGTTACGGAGAAAAGGATAGATAGATTGATGAAAGACATCTACGCAGATGGCCTGTTTGCTTGAAAAGACACAAAAAGTATGAAATGACCGAGTTTGAATGAAAGAGACGGATGAAGATGGAATGAGAGCACACTGCAGCTGCCTTTTTTTTAACCCATTCATCTGTTTTTTCCTTTTCTGAGTGAGAGAGAGGGAACTCATGATGAAGAGCTGATAAAGAACTACAGTAGTAGTAGCAGGACACAGCACTCTGTCTCTCTTTTACACTCTTTCTTTGCACCTTAACCCTGTGCTTATTACCAGTGCCTCCTTATTGTTCCTGCCTGGCTATTTTTGGCTCTTTCATAACTCCTTTCTGAGTCAAAGTAGGTCTCTGAGGAATCAATTTTGGAATCATTTTACCAAAGTAGTTTATATATATATATATATATATATATATATATATATATATATTTTTTTTTTTTTTTTTTTTTTTTTTAAAGGGAAATGTCATATTAATCCAAAATGTTTGAGAGTTTAATTTGTGTGGCTGATTTTTTTTAAAATGTCATGTTTAATATATTTTTGCTTGCTTATCATTAGGTATTCAGTTATGTAAGAGGAAATTTGGAACTGAAATGTTGGAATTTCCTCTGATTGATATCTAGAAAGTGGTGTTACATTTATTCTCTATGGCAGTGGAAAATTCCACAGAGGACTTCTTTCATTGCTGATTTCATGGCTGCTGCTACAGTACATGGTGTACAGTGTACTTCCATCAGTGGTGCACAAGGTGGACAGAATATTACATTTTATATTGACTCTAGCATTTTAAATTGTGAAACATTCATTATATTGCAAAGGGTCTCATGACTATTTTATACAAAAATAAATATGCCTTAGTACTATTCATCAAAATACTCACGGTACAGAAACACGATGAATGTCTGATTTAATATAGTATTTTGCACATAATGCTGCTATGATTAAAATGAATTTACAAAACAGTGTTATGTACAGTATTATCTGAATGTAAAGAACCATATGAATTAATACGTGAAACCTTAAGCTCAGCAGGTACGGCATGCTACAGATATATAAAAAAATATTTCATGATTTGTTACATTACATAATTAAACAAAAAAAAAGCTAAATTACTCTTTTCAGATGTTATTTTGCACTTTCCATTGCACTAATACATTAATAAAATCAACCAGAAAATGACTTGTTCTTGAAAGACTGACCATTGTTTTAGCGTTTCCTAATATGTCTATGTGCTTCACAGTAGACTGACTGGCTCCAGTACTCATAGCCCAAGTTCACCCCTCAAACTCTCAAAATTGTCGTCCTCTTCATCTACTTCCACCGGTGCCTCAGCCAAGAGAATCAGTCGACTCTCTTCATCCTCAACCAACCTGAAGAGGTGAGTTTTCATTTGCATAGTCCTTTATCATTGTCCATTCCCAGTCTGTCCTTCCTTTACGCATTTACATTTGCTTTCACTTTCCCTATCTTGGGCACATCAATTCACTTTAACTGTGTTAATGGTTTTCCTGAATTTCCTTGCACTTGTCTGATATATGAACCCCCCTTTTTTACCTCTTTTTCTCTTTTTCCTCCTTCCCTCTCAGCCCCCTGGTGGTGTTTTTTCCTCTCTGTGACTACTCTGTACGCTGATGCAGAGAAACCGCTGGTAGATATGGGTCACTTAATGAAGTGGGTGACTCACATCTTCATCAGCCCATCTTAAACGCTGAAATAACTTTTGACATATATTTTACATTATCACTCTCTTTCCACCAACTCATGCTAGGGAAGTAGGTCATTCTATTGTTTATTGCTGTGCACTCAACAGATCATTATGACCACAACCGCTAGGCACGTTTTTTTGGACATTTTAATCGGTCAGCAGCGACTAAACTGATAACACTAAGCACTTTTTGTGTTAAAAGGCCAAGCCACTTCTTCTGCTCATTCTGTATCTTCTGCCTCTTGTGGTAATGCATAGGATCTGTGGTGTGTGTCAAGTGTGTTGCAGTGATAAGTCCACCATCTCGTCCCCAATATGTGTCCATGTTCCCTCCCTCACTCCCCTTTCTCCTACCCTTTAACCACCTTCTAGCTCCTGTCTAAACTCCAGACTAACCACCTCATTGGGCAACCTACACGTCATCACCGGAGACTCTGGGAATCACCCCCGACCCATGTTTGCATCCTCGTTTCCATCATCTTCTTCGTCCGCCCATGTCCCCCGTTCCAGGTTTGCCAGCATCTCGGCTCTGGCTGCGCGCAATTTTCACTATGAAGTCAACAACAACAGTGATCAGTATAACGCCTCCAATGCCAATTCCAAGACCTCGGCACTTACCAACCACAACCACAGCAGCCTGTGTGTGGCCCCCAACACTGGAAGATCTGGCTTGGAGGAGCCCGTTCAGAATCCAGTCACAACGGGTCTGAGTCGGCCTTCGGCCCGCTACCTCAGCCGTTCCATTCCCGTAAGTGAGCTTGTCCTCCTCCTTACATATCCCTGCACACGCAACAGCAGCATTTTTTCTCAAAACTCCTTTCTCACTTTTCCTCATTCTCTGTTATTCTTTTGTTCAGGTGTAATTTAAACTTCTAATTTTACTAATTTCTGTAAGGATTAAAGGCATGATTTCTCTTGAGAAAAGGTTTCCCTTCACTTTTACAGCCATGAAACTAATGTTGCTCATGAGTAATGGAAGTCTGTGTCACCCAAATCTTTCAAATAATGGGCAAGTTTGCAAGTAATGGAGATCTATATCACAGAAAGCCTTTTCATACATGCATGGCTGTATTTTTTTTTTGCAAATTACTTGTAGCTTTTGGCTGCACATTTACCTTTGATTAAATCTTTGCATTGGCCAGGCCTAGTGGGTGGACCACAGGAAAACAGATTGTACTTTAGGTGGAAATGAATGATTTTGATGGTTAATTTTAGCAACCTTCATAACATTAAAGTCTTTAGCTATGCAGTAAAGTCTGGTTTATGTTCAGTAAAGATTTTGGGTGGCATATAGTTCCATGTAATTGAATTATATTGTCTAATACAACAAATTTGTCTTTGGTGAGAACTTTGTTCCTTTATAAAACTTATATGTCCTGTGTTCTGGCAAAGACATTAATAATTAAATTTTAATAAATGAGTTAGATTTCTGAATGTGTGTGTATGTGTGTCTGTAAGGGAGAGAGAGAGAGAGAGAGAGAGAGAGAAAGAAAAACATGTCCATGCTCTTTACAAATACTCTGCCTGGCCAAAACTAATGTTTGGTTTGACTGACTTTAGTGTTCTTCTCACACTCTGTGGAAATTCTCTTACTTTCACTATTAAGTGAAAGTAAAAGGATGTGATTTCTTTAACAAAAATTTCCAATGCAGCTTCATCAAGTGTTAACGTTAAGGTCATTCATGATGCAGACCAATAATTTGACTCTTTGACTCTACAGGAACATATTTACTGAAAGACAAACCTCTACTTACAAAATCAAAGTTTTACCTACAAAATACTTTATCATTTCCATAACTATTTGATACATCTTCCAGCATGGTTGTTTAAAAAACGAGAAGCTCGTTCCTGCGTCATTTAGGGACAAAGGAATTTGTGCCAGCTGAAACATAAGAATCACTGCAGTAATTAGCCTTTCATGTGTTTTCATATTTAAATCCAAAGAACAACTTTTTTTTTTTTGCCAGGCAGTGCATTTCTGATTATATCCAGGATGTTAAAACTCGAATGAAACTCTGTATGTTTGTCTTCTACATCCTCTAATAAAGCTCCTATTAAGGCCTGTAAATATACCCTAATTTATGTCATCTGGTGGGTTATAATTGATTGTAGTGCTGAAACAAATTTTCAGCAGCACTCAGATTCATGCTACCTTTTAACTCCTCTGCTTCTTTTTCATTTATTCGAGTGTATCCCACGCTTACTTATTAAACCATTTAAAAAAACAACAACTCGATCTCGTTTACAGCTAACATTAATAAATTTATCTTTCACAGTGGTTCTGGCTGCTCTTGGCTTTAATGCTGCCTCCAGCACTAACACAAAACAACTTACATCTCAATACATGCTGCTGTTCGATGCACTGGGATTGTTACAGGTTGCAGCACTGAAGCACTGTGACCGTAATCCTTCCCTGTTTCCCAGTTTATGGTCCTTGAGCAGTCATAAGATCTGTCCTTTACATTGACTGCTTGTTTTAATTCCAGGAAGCTACAAACATTACATATTAAATTTAGTTTTTCATATAATTATTAGCGACTTATGCTAAAAGACAAACCTTTACTTACAAAATCAACGTTTTAGCTACAAAATATTGGTTTACATCAATGCTCTCATTTTAATGTGTTATTGTTTGTCCAAGTACAGCTTATCAACAGGGAAGTGTACCCAAGACGTACCACATAATCTAATACCAACAGGAAAACCCATTACAAATTTATTCAATAAAGAAATACTTCTTATTGTTGATATGGGGAAATAGTCTGAATAAATGTCTAATTAACATTTATGGAAGCACTTTGTAAAAGACAGCACTGTAACAGTCATGGAATCAGGGTTATTATCGTTGTGCCTTTAATCCAGAGACGACGGTAGTGATAAGGGCGAGAAAAGGTCTGTGTAAAAGGGAAAGGCCTACTCCCAGGAATTGGGGTCAGACATATCAACGTGTTTAATGTGTGCAGCGATCATGAGGTTTAGAATCGGTTAGCAGATATCTTCTAGATTTCTTATACATACCAGATCAAATGTACCTACTGCACCTTAATAAGGCTTTAGCTGTAGTGCATTGAAAATATTAACAGCGGCAGTAATTTTTTAATAAAATGAAAAATAATCTAGTGTTTTAAAATAGCACTGACTGTAAAGTACTGGTCTGAGAATAAGGAAATTATTGTTATCTGAGAGCGTTTATTACCAACACTATTTCCTTGAATGTTACTGTAAGTAAAACATCAACGTAACAATTATATGAATTATTTGTTAAACAACAGCGTTTTTCAAATCTGTATATTATATTTCTTAGATTATGTGAAACATCTGCTCTGTGCATGAGCTATTACTATAGAAACAATAACATTAGTATGAGTGTATTAATGTTGATCCTTATATTACAGCTAACTTTTACTTAATATTTAATCAAATTAGAGAGTTCTTAAGTGCTGGGTACATGTTAAGGAATATTTGAAGTCTTCAAGGTGTAACCCCTGTTATTCTCTATGGAAAATTAGCAGCAACTTTTATGCATAGTATATAAAGACTTAGTTCCAGATGTTTGATGAAAGGGTCAGAAGTGAATTTCCTCCTATTGACATGCTATGGGCCTTTCGTGACTTGAGGAACAGGATGCAGGATAACTCTCCTCTTGCTTTTGAATGGACGCATTTAGAGCCAGTTTACGCCTACATGGTTACAGCTTGAACATAAATTCTAAGGAACAATGCAGAATTTCTGAAAGCATTAATTTGGCATTATAGAAATACTTTATTCCCACAGTCAGGATTGTAGGTTTCACTTAACTTTAGGTTTCCTTTTTTCCCCAAATATTTTGACTTTTTTTTTTTTATCACTTTCCATCACCTACACCTAATGACCCTAGTCCAGGTGACTAGAGAGAAGCGTCATTATGAAGTCCTAGGAGAGGACTTCATGAGAGAAGCGGCAGGATGCAGCTGGTTTACAAGCCTTGGAATTTGTGGAACAGCGTGGCAATGGTTTGCTTCTTACCTTAAAGATAGGTCATATGAGGTAACATGGAGGGGATCTACATCTGCCCCACGTAGACTCTCTACTGGTGTCCCGCAGGGCTCAGTACTTGGTCCTCTTCTGTTCTCCCTCTATACCCGGTCTCTTGGTAAGGTCATATTATCGCATGGATTCTCATACCACTGTTATGCAGACGACACCCAACTTGTCCTCTCCTTTCCTCCCTCTGACACTCAGGTTTCCACCCGGATCTCAGCATGTCTGGCAGACATCTCATTTTGGATGGCTGCTCATCAGCTGAAGCTCAATCTCAGTAAAACCGAACTGTTGTTTATCCCTTGTGACTCATCTCCAGGTCAAGACCTTGTGATATCCATGGACAACAACCAAATCACTCCCTCAACCACCGCCCGCAATCTTGGGGTAACCGTGGACAATCATCTGTCATTTTCCCCACACATCGCTAACCTTACTCGCTCTTGTCGATTTCTTCTTTACAATATCAGAAGAATTCGCCCATTTCTTTCTTCACAGGCTACTCAGGTGCTTGTTCAGTCCCTTGTTATTTCAAGACTGGACTACTGCAACTCACTCCTGGCAGGCCTGCCTCTGTCCACGATTCGTCCTCTGCAACTGATCCAGAATGCAGCAGCACGACTCGTTTTTAACCTTCCCAAGTTCTCCCACACCACCCCACTCCTCCGCTCCCTGCACTGGCTTCCTGTAGCTGCCCGCATCAAATTCAAAACACTGATGCTTGCCTACAAAGCCAAAAATGGCCCAGCACCCACTTACCTCTCTGCGCTAATTACACCACGCACTGCACCACGTTGCCTCCGATCCTCCAGCACTGCTCGCCTCATCCCACCATCTCTCAGGGATCGAGGGCGGCATTCATCCAGGCTCTTTTCTGTTCTGGCACCTAGATGGTGGAATGAACTTCCTCTAGATGTCCGTACATCAGAGACCTTGACTATCTTTAAACGACGACTCAAGACGCATCTGTTTCTCCAGTACTTGGACTAACCCCCCTCCCCCCGGGGGAAAAAAAAAAAAAAAAAAAAAACTCAGTTGTGTTGGACTAATGGTACTTAGTTATTAACCTAGTTAACCCAGTGTAAGTATGTATCCAATGTTGTAAACATTAAAGCACTTTTTGTAAGTCGCTCTGGATAAGAGCGTCTGCCAAATGCCTAAATGTAAATGTAAATGTTTATTTCCAGAACTTTCACTGACAAATCTCCTCCGCTATTTCAGTTGTTTGATTTAGAGCCAGTTCTCATCCATGTGTACCCATATGTAGTTGGTCTCCATCAAGAGGTACAGCTGCATATTTCCTGCAATCTAGGTTTGCTATTATGGAAACGTTCCCATGACGAAACATCTTGGATTAGGAGACATCAAATGGTCGTGAGAAGTTTAAATTGGTTGTGAGCATGCGTGTTGCCATGCAAGCAAGATCACCTACATGCTTCAAGAATGGAAAGAGGGAAAAAATTCACAAAGCGTCTTATTAAGTTTGTCCGAGTTCTGTTGCTTGTTCATCCATGCATTTCGCAGCCTTCATCTTCATTAAGTAGAGACAGACATACCTATTTAGAAGAATTCTTGTTATTTTCTTCTAACAAATCACTTAAGATAAATTAAACATTGCTGGGCAATATGAAGATATAATGCGAATATTGTGATTAGTTATGTCATATTTTTCTCAAATATTGTATGTATTATTTTTTAGTATTAGCTAATAATTACAAACTCTGATTAGAAGCAACTCACTTGGTTTTTTAAAACATTTTCCATCATATTTTTTATTTTTTTAGTTCTGATATATTTGTGACATATGCTGTAATCAGTATTTTCCACAGGTCAGAAATATACTTGCAGTGATATCCAGCAGAATGGGTTGGCATTACCTACCAGCAAAAAAGTAGTCTACTACATGGAACAAACCACAAATACATATGACTTGTATCACAATATTTAGATTTGATATTTTTATTTATTTTACATTTCAGAGAACCAACCTTCTAACTCTCCCCTCCCATTTACACATATAAGAAGAGTAAGAAAATAAAAAGTTAGGATCTGAACACTCTTTGGTGTACAGAGTTAGAGCACGTAGTCCTCCTGTTTTTTTTTTTTATTATTAAAAAAAAAATATATTTAAGAAGATCGTCACTATTCTTCTTCTTTGTCTTTCGGCTGTTCCCTTTCTTTTTTCTAGCATTTGTTGCATCTACTGCCTCTCAGTACAGCAGGATAAACTAAACTAAAACTAAAGTTACAGGAGGAGAGGGAACTGTCCGCTACTAGTTATTTTAATGCAGATGGTAATAAATACAGTACAATACAGTACAGGTTTCAATACAGAGTAACCTTGGTCTGTTAGTGTTTTGCAAGACGAGCAACATTTTTAAAATTTATTTTAACTTGATTAACGAGCAAGGGTCTTTAAATATGAGTACTGTAGTATGTATTACTTTGTCTGCTGAGCATTACATAGTCAGAAATTGAGCCAATGGTTTATTCCCCTCTCTTGCTGTGAGATTCTCATGGTCAATATCATCATTCTCATGGTTAATATCTACTTGTGTGTGTGAGAGAGAGAGAGTAAAAATCGTCCTATACAGTAGACCCCCTCCTCCTCTCCTCTCTCTGGTCTCAATTACACCAGCTACAATACATGTACTGTATATATGTATATATACAGGGGTTGGATAATGAAACTAAAATGCCTGGTTTTTAGACCACAATAATTCATTAGTATGGTGTAGGGCCTCCTTTTGCAGCCAATACAGCATTAATTCGTCTTGGGAATGACAGATACAAGTCCTGCACAGTGGCCAGAGGGATTTTAAGCCATTCATCTTGCAGAATAGTGGCCAGGTCAGATTATTTTCTGTTAATTGTGATGATAAATTACGCTGCCTGGCCAAAAAAAAAGTCATACACTCTAAGATTTTATTTATTTTTAGCTTTTATTGTAGCACACAATGCGGTGGCCGATTCATGTGTGAAAATGATTCCTCCTTCTTCCGGAACCACTTTTTCACAGTTTAAGTCCTGGAACACCCCTGTGCCATCAGGAAAGATTAACTTAATTAATTTGATAACCTGGTCATTCAGTTCATTCAGGTCGCCAGCTCATTTTATTGCCACATACCGTTGCTGAGCCTAGACCTGACCAACTGAAGCAACCCCAGATCATAACACTGCCTCCAGAGGTTCGGCACTGGGTGCATTGTTTTACGCTCTTCGTTTAAGTCCCACTAACAACCAGTTGTCTTATGGCCACACTGCTGTTTATTCCTAATCATGTGAGTTCCTATTACATTGTGTGTGTATGAAAATGCTGTTACTTTCACTAGTACCTATGGTTTACCTATGGATTTTTTTTTTACCTTGCAGCTACACCAAGTGAAGTGTTTAAGTAAAGTCTATTCATGTTTTTTTTTTCAAACCACTTTTTTCCAAAAACTTTATTGTTCAGCACTGTCTTTTTGGGTATAGTTTCAGTTATCTTGAAACAAGTTTAAAGTAAAATTGAGGTTGATTTTTTTCTATATATGAGTGAAAACATTGTAAATCCTCATTTGGTAGTGTTCTTAAAATGTTCTTTCCTAATGTTTTAAGGTCTGTATTATTCCTGCTATACATGCGGCTTTTCTTTCAAGCAAAATGTCACTGAATTACTGTATGCATGTGGTACCTGTGAATTCAAAAACGTTTTTTCTATTATTAATGTTGTTTCCTGTCTATTTAGAGAGGAGAGTGTGTATCATTTTTACATATTTAATGGAAATTTAATTTCCCTGTTCACATCAAGATGACTCCACTTCCTCCTTCTCTCTCTCATCTGTTTTTTCCATAAAAATAAGCCTTAAAGCTCAGCAGTTTATTGAAATGTATTTCTGTGCTATAATTTGCAATTTTCTGTAATTTTCAGCATGTTAATGGCTTTGTCTCTTACTATTCTCCCCTCTTTTCCCAGTCCCTTCAGTCGGAGTGTGTTCGGTATTAAAGCAGCAACCCTGCACTGATCCTGAACCTGTCCTCCTGACTCGTCAATCTTTCTCCATTTGCTGACATCCAGCCTGCCATGTGAGCACAAAAGGAACTAAAGCCAGAGGTGCTGGAACTGGGTCTGTTGATGCCCTGAAGGAAAATGATTATCGTTTTTTAAATACTGTAGTTTGGGTCTCTCTCTCTCTTTCTCACAATTATATATATATATATATATATATATATATATATATATATATATATAGTAATGTAATGTAAAGTGTACAGTATGTATTTCTGGTTAAAGGAACTTTGTTTAAAGGTAACTATTTTGTTATGACAAAGTATAAATCTATAGCATTTAAAACCAACAGTATGAGGGCTAAACTGTGGGATACAAATGTATTTAATGTATTAACAACGCTAACCTTTAACAGATTCATGTATGCAGTATAGTGTTCAGGGAAAAATACTGGCACAAATTTGTAAATGTGGTACTTTCACCCAGTACTTATTTGTTTTATTTTACCCAACAACATAAAAGTCACACATTGACATGTTTTTGTACATTTTCATTCACTTTTTATTTCTTTTATTTTTTTTTAGAAACCAGTTAATTGGTCAGATTTATTTTGGACATTGAAATGGACATAAAGCTTTAAAAAGTAAATGCAATAAACAAAACCCAAGTTCTCCATGCTAGGGAGATTTTAGGGATTTCTTCCTGCACTTGGTGAATGATTGTTCATCATTTTCTGTCACCATATTTCTCACTGGTGAATGGGTTTTGCAAGCCTATTATCAGTCCTACATACCTGCTTTTGGTTCATTTAATACAAAACATACACACAGAATTTTTAATAGAAAAATTCTGATTTCATAATATGAGGTGTAAAGGTCGTCAGAAATCAGATAATGTTATTTTTTCTGAAGTTGCATAGTAAAAAGCATTGATGTCTTGATATTGTTTGAAAAGTGAGAGATATTACATTGACAACACAACCAAGTTTAACAGATTAGTTTTATTGCTCTCTGATGGTCCATAAGTCTTATTTATGCACCATATGAGTGTTAAAGAAGTACTAAGGATTCCAACAGGATCTTCACGTAATTGCGATATCGATACATTGCTCTCTAGGTTTAGTCAAATCTGCAGCATGACTGTTCTGTATGAAAGTCTATTTCTGTGAAATAATCAATGGCCTTATTTTCCTTTAGCAACTTTAGATATGTTCATGATTATCAGAATATATAAAAAAAAATCCTGCATCACCTTGGAGTGTGTGAGCATGATGCTGTGAGGTGGTACTGGTCCCGACATGCTCTGCAGTGTGATTGTATCATTTTGTTATAGCTCCAGACTGTGGCTGAGATGCTTTAGGGACTTTACTCCAACTCCTACACACATTTCATTGTGATGCAGATAAGCACAAGCAATCTTAATTCTGTATTTAATGCATACAGAAAATACACGCTGCTTGCCATAAGTATACATCCCATACTTGACACTTTCCACTTTTTTGTAGTGTTATTGACTTAACTGAGTTATTACTCACCTAAAAATATTACATACTATTGAAGTGTAAGGAGGAAGAATTATATATATATATATAAAATAAAACTTGGATTTGAATGAAATTATATTCGCTTAATTACTGTGAAATGTCCAAATTAGTTCTCTGACTAGCCCCTATTTTATTTGTGGTTGCATTATATTCTTTCCCCTTTATTTAATAGCAACAGAGTGTGGAGTTGGAGTTACTTGTAAACAATCACAGCTTTGTTTTGTTTGTCAATAATTCTTCTTGTAATATTGCACAATATGTTTGCCCTCTTGCTTTACTATTATGAGACTTACTATTAAGACTTATTAGGACATTTCCTCCCAATTAAATCTATTTCAGTCACAAGTTGTAACATTACAAAATGTGGAAAAGTTCAACATGGATGGTGAGAACTTATGCACACCACTGTAGCGACAGGGACTGTTGATTTACCATATTACGTGTGGTATTTGGTTCGTTGGATGCATGTTAATGCTGATGGTAAATTAGGTTTTATATATGAATTTATAGGAAAATCAGAGGATCTGATGTTTTTGTGATTTTAACACAAAAGCTACCTAATTTAACTACAATATTAATGATCTTAAGACGAGTTTGGCTGACGAGCTTTGCTTATCTACTGAAGATAAAACCCAGATGGGGTTTAAAACTGCTTTTGGAGTTCAACTGATTTAATAACAAAAAAAAAAAAGGTTTAGATAGACATTTTATTCAGTTGTTTGCTGTTGTGTGTATTAGCCTGATTACTGTGTCACCTCTTTAGCCCTGTAGTAGCACTCTTTACATTCCAAATGATGTAGTGCTTTTCTATGTTTTTGTCAATTTACAAATATTTTTTCAATATACAATATTTTGTCAATTTAAGTATTCTACCTCTTATCTACAGGTTACAGATATACAGATGATGGCTGTACACTATTCTCCTGCATATACAGGATAGCTCAGTATTTTGCTTTTCTTGAGTAGTGAATGGACAAAATGAAATGCAAACACTGTACTGCTTTTAAAAAAGAAAAAAGAAGAGAAAAAAAACAAACAATTAAATTTTAGTTGTTTTGGGCAGTTGATGCAAAAATTGTGTTTTGTCTTTCTTTGTTTAGAAGATTACACTCCACACTGCATTACACTCCACAAAGAAAATAGTGGTATGCTATTAATACCATACAAGATCTTCCATCTATTTGCACAGGAGGAGCAACTACAAAACAGAAATCTAATGAGTGTATGTTCTCTATGACACGCAGCAGAGCATACAAATGGCTGTGCTTTAATGGAGCAGTGGTTTGAGCTTTGTCTCTCTGAGCTCTTTTCACAGCAGGCGCAGCATAGTGGGCGGTTGGAGATGTGAGCATTTCCACAGCTCATGCTTTTTTTGAGGCGCTAATTGTGTTCGTTCATAAGTGAATGTGTTGCAGGCTGCACTTTGCTGTATTTTTTTATGTTCTGTTTCTTGGATCATTGAAGCCTCCAGTGCACCGTATTCCTTATTTCTTTTCCATGTGAATTGAACTAAGAATTAAAAATAAAAGTAATGCTGAGCTTTGACTGATTAGCAATGTACACACAGATATGCAAGTAAAGTTTATGCAAAATGTGTGGTTTAATGATGTGCCGGCTCAAAGAGCCAACTTTTTTGTGATTGACACATCACTCAGTCCTAAATGGGATGGTTCACACCAGTCATTCATAAATGAGTCAGCTTTTTTACGTGAACACTGAAAGTCAAATATACAATTGACTCCGCCAGAACGATACAGTTGTGGGGAAGTTTTGACATCCCTTTTGTTGATTTTTGAAGTGAAAAGTTGTAAGCTATTTAACAAATTTAACAGTTTGTAATGATGTGCTCAAAATCTTTAACACGTTTCGTGTTGTCATTAGTTATCCAGGTCAATAATTGTCATTAGGAATTATATTGTTTTAATTATGTGTTAACCCAACAACCATGGGCTCAAAGCAACTTACTGAGCATTTGAAAATAAAGCTAACTGGTACAACAAAGCAGAGAATGGCTGCAAAAAGCATCATAGTGCATCTAGTTTGCACTCTACTGTCCAAAATGTCATTTAAGGCAGTTATGAGATGGCAGTTAAGGAGAGATTTGGATGTCACAGATCTCGAACACTGATAGAACCCTCAAAGAGAACTGGCTATATGCTATACGCTGCCAAAAAAAAAAAAAAAGCAAACAGCAAAGACCTGCAGAAAGGTTTAGCTGAAACAACGGTGGTGTTGCAACTTTCACCACTGTAGTGTTGCTTGCACAAATATTATCTGCCTAGAAGAAGCCTTGCCTGTAACATCTTCACAATAGTGAACATCTAGTAGATGCAAAGCAACATCTAAATAATCCATGTGAATTTTGGAAATGAGTGTGAACTTATAAAGTTAAATTAAAATACTGACTGCAATCATCAAAGGTAGGTTTGGAGAGAAATAGAAGCAGCATTTGATGATTTCTACAGAGTAGAAATATTCTGCAATAAAAAGTGGATAAGAATTTACTACATAGAAAGAACTGAAAGACTCACAAAATTTGCCAAAATTAGTATTTTATTAAAAGGCATTTATTAATTCATTTATTCATTTTCTGTGCAGCTTATCCTGTACAAAGCCATGGGGCCCTGGAACCTACTCCAGAAGACTAAAAAGGCAGGGCACACCCTGGACAGAGTGCCAATCCATTATGGGACACACATACACAGACTCTCACACAACAAGCCAAGTAACCTACTCTGCACGCACACAGACCTGAGTCAAAAATTAAAACCTCTGCTTTGGTGGTCAGAGGCCACAGTGCTAACTACTACACCATCATGCCGACCTCAAAGGCATTTATATTTCATTCATTTTTTTTTTTTTAAAGTTGATCCAATATAAATTAATTAAACATAAATATACCACCCAGTCAAAAAAGTCACCCCCTGGATTTAGATAAGGAAATAGGTAAGAGCCTTCCATTGGATAAGTCTGACAATGATTAATATGGTTCGGCTGGTTCCTTAACCCCTACTGATGCAGTGAGTAGTTTCTCATTTCTTAAACAACCATGTGAGAAGACACATCCTGTGGTAGTGGCAAAGATGTTGCTCTCTTTCAGAAGTGTCAAATTATTGTCATGAATCAAGAAAAGGATTTGATTAAAGAGACTGCTTAAACTACTAAAATTTGGTTAAGAACCTAAAAGGGTAGTGGTGAACCATCTTTTTCGAGAAAGAAATGTGGTTGGAAAAACATCCTGAATGAACATGATGGGATATCACTTAAATGCTTAATGAAATCAAATTGTAAAAAAACTAAAAAACAACAACATAGAACTCACTGCTATGTTTAATAGTGAATGTAGGAACATTTCCACACACACAATGCAAAGAGAATTTGAGGGATTGGGACTAAAAAACTGTGTAGCCTTAAGAAAAACACTTATCAGCGTTGCTATTTGGAAAAACGGCTTCAATTTGCTATGGAGCATAAAAATAGACTGAGGAGGAATGGAAAAAGGTCATGTGGTCTGATGAGTCTAGATTTACCCTGCTCCAAATTGATGGGAGAGTCAGGGTTTAAACTGAGGCAGATGAAGTGATGTACCCATCATGTCTGATGCCCACCATCCACACCAGTGGGGGGCAGTGTCATGATCTGGGGTTGCTTCTGGTGGTCAGGTTTACAATCAGTGATGTTATCTACCCAAAAAATTAGGTGAGATGATGACCTGAATATACTGAGTGACCAGGTTTTTTCCATCAGTGTATTTTTTCTTCCATGATGGCATAGCCATATTCCAAGATGATGATGACACATATGGATCACAGAGTCCTGACCTTAACCCAATTAAGAATCTTTGGAATGTGCTGGACCAAGCTTTATGCAATGGTTTGACTCTCCCATCATTAATACAAGACCTTGGAGTGAAATTAATGTGACTCAAAACTGAAATAAATGCTGTGTGGCATTGCATAAGCTTATCAAAACGATACCATGGCTGTTATCAAAGGAAAGGGCAGTCCAATGTAATATTAGAGTGTGAGACTTTTTTTGGCCAGGCAGTGCAGAAATAAATTAAACTGTTTGTTGTCGAGGGTACAGTGGTGCAGTGGTTAGCACTGTGGACACGCACCTCCAGGGTCAAGAGTACGATTCTCACTTTCAGTATATTTGCATGGAATTTGTGTGATCTTCCTGTGTTAGCTGGGTTTCCTCCAGGTGATTTGGTTTCAAGGCTAATTGGCATGTAGTGTTTATGTATGTGCTTGTGTCCTGTGATGTATTGGGACTGCGACCAGGGTGTACCTTGCCAGTGCCCAGGGTCCAGGATTTCAGGACTTCCTTGCAGGATAACCAGTATGAGTATGAGAGTTTGCAGTTCTTGTAATACTTGTGATTCCTGTGAGCCTTGGTGATACTACACCATGCATCATGAAAGCTACAGGTCACCACACTTTTTTGAGAGTGTGTGGGGAGAGGGTGAGGCGATCTACTGTGCATATCATTTGTGCTACAGTTAACTAGTATACAGTAGTTAACACTCGCTGTACACTTAAATAGAAACACCAATACATTTGCACATAAAAATGTGTCAACAGCACACTGGTATTAATCATGCAGAAATAGGTCAAGTGTTTTGGTTAACATTCACATCAAATATTAAAATGTAGAGGAAAGTGATTTCTGTGACTTCAACCGTGGAATGGTTGTTGATGCTAGATGGGCTGGATTGAGTATTGCAGATATTGCTGGTCACCTGGGAATTTTACACACATCAATCAAAGAGATCACTTTTTTCTTCATTCTGCTGTTTGATATCAACATTAACTGAAGCTCTTGACTAGAACCTGCATTATTTTTACCATTGCACTGCTGCAACACGATTGATTGATTGATTGATTGATGATTGATTGGATAACTGCATTAATGTACAGATTTATTATCTACAGTTATGTCGATTTGGGAAGCTGAGTGATGATCATTTTGTTCCCACCAGTAAAAACTAAAAGCTGGACCAGTGTTCTCTCACTCGCTCGGAGGATGGATGGAGAGAGAAAGCGCGCGCGCACACCCGCGTGTGTACAAATCCGCTGCTGCAGCATCAGCGCTCAGCACCAGTAAAGACGTGTGGAGAGACATGTACGCGCGCTCGCTTCCCTTCCCTCGTACAGGGAGCCGTGATGTGATGTGATGTGATGTGAACTTGAGGCTGGTGAGCGGTCATGGAGAACAGCACGGCGGTTCGGTGCGACACCGGAGCCGCGCAGCGCATCTCCATCGTCGCTCTGTTTTCCTTCATGTGCGCTCTCGGCACCATCCTCAACCTGTTGGTCATCGGTCTGGTGTTGAGCTTCAAGAAGCTGCGCACTGCGAGCAACGCCTTCATCGTGAACGGCTGCGCGGCCGACCTGCTCGTGTGCGCGGTCTGGATGCCGCACGAGGCGGCCGTGGCGGCGTCAGTACAATCCCCGCTCTACGGGGCCGCCCCCAGGGACGCGCTGCTCTTCATCGGCGCCACCGTGTCGCTCCTGTCGCACTCGCTGATCGCCGTGAACCGCTACGTGCTGATCACCAAGCCGCCGGCCGCTTACCACGCGCTCTACCAGCGGAGGCGCGCGCAGGCGATGATAGCCGGCTCGTGGCTCGTCGCGCTCGCGTGTCTGCTGCCGCTGTGGCTCGCGGTGAGTCGGCGCCCGGTGCTCGCGTGCGGACTGATGCTGCTGAAGCTGCTCTCCGAGCCCTGGGCCGCCGCCACGCTCGCGCTCACCATTCTCGGCCAGACCGCAGTCGTGACGTACTGCTACTTCAAGATCTTCCGGCGCGTGCAGATCAGCACCAAACGCGTCAGCGTGCTGCACTTTCAACTCGTCAACAGCCTGCCGTACTCGTTCCCGAGAAAGGACAAACGCCTCGGTGTGCACGTGCTGGCCGTGTGCCTGGTGTTCGTCCTGACCACCGAGCCGGTGCTGTGGACCCTGACCGCGGGCCTGTTCGCTCCCGTACCGGCGGCGGTCCGCACCTGCGCGTGGCTCGTCTTCTGCTCCGTCTTCGTGTCCGACCCGTTTCTGTACACGTGGAAGAACGAGGAGTTCCGAAAGGCGTTCAGGTCCGTCCTGAGGGGGGACTTCTGGCGAGGCTCCACCGTGGCCGCTGAGCCCGTTACCGTCAGCACCGTTTCTCACGTGTTCCCCAGACAGAACAGCCGCAGGGCGTTTTTAGCCGAGATGAGCTAAAATGTGTTTTAACTAATGCTGCCTTTCTCTTACAGTGCATGCTGGGCCGGATTCAGCTTTAAATAACCTGAGTCCATGCGTTTTTACACAACGAACTCTCATTTTAAACTGGACCTTTCCTCATCACTTCTCATGTACACCTGTGTACATCTATTCTAGTGAAGGATGCATCAACAAAATGACCTACGGTGCACAAATTGACCACTTTTAGAGCTTAGCTCTAAAATCTATTAGATCTTGACGTGTAATAGATTTTGAAACTACAAACGGTGTGACTTGACGGTGACAAGGAAAGGTACACTTTACACTTAGAAAAGTAAAGTGCATTTTAAATGAAACTAATTAACATTCCCTGCATTCACACTGCAAATCCCTGCTCCAGTTCTCAATTGGTCTAACTTACTGGACATATCCAGGTAACAATCTGATACAATTCTATACTATTCTAATGATTGCAATTAATTTATTAATTAGGCCACCTCACTTTTTGATTAGGCCACCAACATATAACTTATGTTTGCAAATGAACGAGTAAGAAAACAGACTCTACTACACATGATGCTTTACTCGTCCTTGTGCTGCAAGTGGCTATGTGTGTAACACACAAGCTGCATAATTTCTAACTTTTTCTATTCTCACAAACCTGATATAGTTCCTTGGCTCATTCCCGAGACCTCTGGAGTGGAATTGAAACTCGCTGATAGAGAATGAGTTGTGAAAGAGGTGAGGTGATGATTATTGAGGTGAGGGCATGGTAATAATGATACTGAAACAGCTATGAAGGGACAGTGTGTGCAGAGTTTATCCTTCTACCTCATTACACAGAAACAAAGTTATTATCATTATCATCATCATCATCATCATCATCATTATTATTATTATTATTATTATTGTTATTATTGTTTATTTCAGTTGTAAAATGGGACATTTCCAAAGTAGTAAAAAGCAACACTGATTTACACAGAAACACTGATATTTAAAAAATGTTAATGAATAACATTTGAATTTGATTTGAATTTGAATTTGAATATCCTGCTGATGCCGATCTTTGAAGACTAAGCCTAATCTTCATAAAACAACAAATCAAGCCAAATCAAATCAATGTACTTGAAAGAAAGCTAAAAGAAATACAGATTAATGTGAAATCTTTGATTTTCTAAAAAGATAATTTGCACGATAATCAGAGGACCAAGAATGTCATGGATTTTATTTTGAACCTAAAGCTTTACTTTTTACAGGGTTTTGGTAAGGGTTTATGGCTTTGTAAAATTTTATGTTTCAAAACACAACTTTTCTAACATGATGTCAGTGACGTCAATAAAAAATATCCACAAAAGAGTTTAAACAAATGAGAATCATGACATAAATTTAAGAAAATCACTGGAGTTATTCTTTACACACCTGATTTGATGCATGATTTAAATTGCATTAGATGTGGTATAAGATGGAAAATATTTTCATTTCTACAGCAACACACAGTGTTTGTGTCAAATGCATGCCTCTTGTTGATGTGGAGAATGAGCCAGTGTTTTTCATATCGTTTTGTAAGTGCAGTATTTAATGTCAGGATTTTTTTGCTAACAGTTTATACTTCGCTGCTGCTTTTTCTAGTAAAACTGTATTTGTATTATGATGTTGAAATAAACTGTGATAAACTGTTTACTGCTTACTTTGGGGTGTATTTTTATCACTTCACCATTCATATCTTAAGGAGTTTCCATGGAAACCTCTGGTATGAAATATCATGAGCTACACAAAACGAGCTGAAAATCAGATCAATGTGTGACTGAGCTTAATAATAGATCATAAAGACGACTGAGTCCTAATTAATACCATACATAATAGCACATACTAGTATGTGTACAAAACAAAAAGATAGCTATCATGCTTCATGCTTGATTTATGCTATAGGTCCTCCAGTTTCCTCTCACAGTCCAAAAGCATGCAGATTAAGCTAACTGGCATTCCCAAATTGTCCATAGTGTGTGAATGAGTGTGTAAGTGTGTGTGTGTGTATATATATATATATATATATATATATATATATATATGTATATATACACACAGTGGGTACAGAAAGCAAATGTACACCCAGCATTCATACAAGAGTCATCACCTGTCCAATACAGTCCCAACAGTGAAGCATGGTGGTGGCATCATCATGCTGTGGGGGTGTTTTTCAGCTGGAGGGATAGGATGGCTGGTTGCAATCGAGGTATCAATGAATGCCTCCAAGTACAGGGATATCCTGGATGAAAACCTTTTCCAGAGTACCCAGGACCTCAGACTGGGCCAAAGGTTTACCTTCCAACAAGAGAATGACCCTAAGCATACAGATACAATAACAAAGGAGTGGCTTCACCACACACCTCTGTGACTGTTCTTGAATGGCCCAGCCAGAGCCCTGACTTAAACCCAACTGAGCATCTCTGGAGAGACCTACAAATAGCTGACAACCAACGTTTACCATCCAACCTGACAGAACTGGAGAGGATGTGCAAGGAGGAATGTCAGAGGATTCCCAAATTCAGGTGTGAAAAGCTTGATGGATCTTTCCCCAAAAGACTCATGGCTGTATTAGATTAAAAGGGTGCTACTACTAAATACTGAGCAAAGGGTCTGAATACTTAGGCCCCATGTGATATTTCAGTTTTTATATATTTTATATATATAAAGTCAAACTGTAGCCCATTTCCTGCACACGCCTGTACACAGTGGCTCTGGATCTTTCTACTCCAGACTCAGTCCACTGCTTCCGCAGGTCCCCCAAGGTCTGGAATCGGTCCTTCTCCACAATCTTCCTCAGGGTCCGGTCACCTCTTCTCGTTGTGCAGCGTTTTCTGCCACACTTTTTCCTTCCCACAGACTCCCACTGAGGTGCCTTGATACAGCACTCTGGGAACATCCTATTCGTTCAGAAATTTCTTTCTGTGTCTTACCCTTTTGCTTGAGGGTGTCAATGATGGCCTTCTGGACAGCAGTCAGGTCCGCAGTCTTACCCATGATTGCGGTTTTGAGTAATGAACCAGGCTGGGAGTTTTTAAAAGCCTCAGGAATCTTTTGCAGGTGTTTAGAGTTAATTAGTTGATTCAGATGATTAGGTTAATAGCTCGTTAAGAGAACCTTTTCATGATATGCTAATTTTTTGAGATAGGAATTTGAGGTTTTTATGAGCTGTATGCCAAAATCATCAATCTTAAAACGATAAAAGGCTTGAACTACTTCAGTTGTGTGTAATTAATCTAAAATATATGAAAGTCTAATGTTTATTAGTACATTACAGAAAATAATGAACTTTATCACAATATGCAAATGTTTTGAAAAGGACACACACACACACACATATATATATATATATATATATATATATATATATATATATATATATATATATAGAGAGAGAGAGAGAGAGAGAGACAGAGAGTGTATAAAGTATATACACTACAAAGTGGTATAGTAAGTGAGTGAGGCCGTTGAGTGTCAGAAACATACAGACAACTAGACTACACTCAAGCAGCTTGAGGGGTTACTTCAGGGGTAATTGAGTCAGCAGTGGGCAACAGTTCCATCCGAACTGTATGGGAAAATGTACAAAAGACCTGAAACTATCCAAAAAGACAGCTGACTACAAAATTATTTTATTATTTAAAAAAACTTTTAAATTTAATATATGTTTGCCCTTTAGGTTACAAAATCTTGCCATTCCTCCATAACCCTGCAGGTGATGCACTCTAAACTATTCACACATTAGCAGTCAGTACAGCGTAGGAGTAGGTGGATTTTTTAAGACATCTAAAAATACTGGATATTGGAATATTTATAGAATCACAATGCAGATTGAATCAGCACCTCACCACAACATGTGTTGTGATAATAACCTATTGGATGATCCCTGGTGATTCCCATCCCTAATATGAAATGAGGTTTGTTATTTACAGTATATGCTTTTGATTAAATTTTTATGTTGATGATACTGTATGTTGTTTTTAATACAAAAAGTATCAAACAAAACTACAGTGCTAAGGTAGTATAGAAGCTTAATAAATGTCTTAGATGTCTTAATGTGTTAGACTTCCTGGTTTGTAAACTATTCTGCACAGTGCTCCTAATTACAGTATAACACATATCAGTCACCTTATGTATGAATACGAAGATAAAAGGCCACCTGAGCAACTGTGGCGATTTATACACACAATATGAGTTTTATTTTTAATCTGCTGCTGCTGTTTTTTTCATCTTCTTCAGCTGGGGTAAGGACTGGGATTTCTTCCATATTTATCCATAAGTACCAATAAAACATGTTTAATGTATTTTGTACAATTTGTACAAATTCTACACATGAAACTTAAAAGCACTTTTTCACATCACTGAAATATTACTGAAATCTGCACACTAATATTTAAAAGTTTTAATTTGTAGAGTTTTAATAGCAGTTTTGCAGAGACTAATATAAACATTCATACAAGAGTCAAGGCTGTTTAAATAAACTAAATTTTCCTTCCAGCAGTCCTCTAGTTTCCTGTGTCTATTGTAGTATTATACTGCATTTACAGTAGATATCTTTCCATCTACTCAGCTTTCGGTTTCTCTCCAACTCTAAGTTTCAAGTAAATTCTTCATTGTGTATTCAAGCCGTAGTTTATGGAACACATCAGATAATAATAATTATTTAAGTAGGTTTCTAATGAGAGGATTTTCTAAATTATAGTGGTTCATCAGCAACTGATTAGCAAAGCTGAATATCAAATTCAGAGATCTTCAACATAAAAAAAAGTCTTTTTTTTTTTTTTTAAACATCAGAGGAAGCAGTGCTTTTGAGTCTCTTAGGGGGGAAATAGGAAAATACCAACATTGTGTTCTCAGAGTGGGTATTTCCTCTCCTCTGCAGGTTTTGTTCACATCATTATACATTAAAATAACCTGCTGTCACGTTCTGGGTGTAAAGGCAGGTGTTGACGCCGTGGGCGGAAGGAGCAGGCATAGAGGCAGAGGGGTGGTGTAACCAAAAAAAGAGTCTTTTTAATGATAATTAAACAAAGTATAAATAAAGATACAACCAAAGGAACAAACAAACTTAAATGATACTTAACTTTGTGCTAACAGGAGCTCTCTGGCAAGACACAGACAAGGGGAGACACATAACACGCCCTGCGGCGAGACACCTAACGCGCCCTGCGGCGAGACACATAACACGCCCTGCGGCGAGACACATAACACGCCCTGCGGCGAGACACATAACACGCCCTGCGGCGAGACACATAACACGCCCTGCGGCGAGACACATAACACGCCCTGCGGCGAGACACATAACACGCCCTGCGGCGAGACACATAACACGCCCTGCGGCGAGACACATAACAGGGGGACAAACACAACAGGACATAAACGAGGTGTGGAGCTGAAACGAGACACTAGGGAGAACAGGAGACACTAGAGACACAGGAGACACTAGAGACACTAGAGACACTGGAGACACTGGAGACACTGGAGACACTGGAGACACTGGAGACACTGGAGACACTGGAGAGGACAGGAGACACTGGAGAGGACAGGAGACACGTAACGACGAGACGAGAGACCAAGAGAGGGACAGGACAAGGGCTAAAGACATGGCAATCAGCTAGGCATGGCTTCTAGCTAAACATGGTTAAGCATTGCTTAACCATGGCAGTTAGCTACACATACACCTAGCTAAGCATGTCTTCAGCCCCAACATGCACTAAGCTATACTTACCTCCTAGCTTAAACACACTAGGGAATAGGGGCACAGAAACACAGACAAAGACTACCCAGTGGCTAGGCGAGGCAGCCCTCCAAGGCTAAGCGAGGCAGCACTCACAAGCTAGTCGTTACTCCAAAGCCCGGAGGGACCGCACTCTAAACCTAGGCACACTGGGACGCTAGGGGGAGAGGAAACACAGACAAGGGATACCCAGTGGCTAGGCTAGGGGGCCCTCATAGGCTAGGCTAGGGGACCATCAAAGGCTAGGCTAGGGGACCATCATATGCTAGGCTAGGGGACCATCATAGGCTAGGCTAGGGGACCATCCAAGGCTAGGCTAGGGGACCATCATAGGCTAGGCTAGGGGACCATCATAGGCTAAGCTAGGGGACCAGCAAAGGCTAGGCTCAGGACACAAAGGCTAGGCTCAGGACACATCAAAGGCTAGGCTCAGGACACATCAAAGGCTAGGTTCAGGAAACATCAAAGGCTAGGCTGAGGACACATCAAAGGCTAGGCTAGGGGACACCTAAAGGCTAGGCTCACTGGGCAACTCGGGAAAGAGGAAACACAGGATAGCTAGAGACACAGAAGGGCTATGGCTAGAAGCATGCTAGTACTGTAACTGTACTATAAACTCAACATAGCATTTAGCTAATCATGCTCCTAGCCACACATACACCTAACTGCTTACCTGCTCTAGCTAACCACAAGAACACAGGAGGACAGGACCGAATCAGCTCCACTAACACAGACACACAAAACATACACAGAGACATTGCCAATAAGAGAGCCCAAGTTAACACAATCTAAAATCAAAATACAAATTAAACAAATAAAAACAAACCAAAATGCCCACATAACTGACAGTGGTTTTACCCAAAAATGCTCGACCCAGTTTCCCAGTCTAAACAGCTATTTATAGATTGGTTGATGGCTACCTCGGTTCAGGTGTGCACTGCATCACCTGACCGAGGTGCCTGCTGGGAAACTGAGTCGGCCAACAAAAACTACAAACTAAAAACAGTGACCTCTAGTGGAGGACCCTTACAGTACCCCCCCCCTTAAACCGCTCCTCCGGAGCGCTATTGGTGGTCCCAGGGCACTTCCCTGGTGTCCCTTCACCCGACCCCGACGGGCTAGCTCCCATAGTCAACTGTGTGGCGGAGGCAGCACCGGATCGCTGTTGTAGGCCGGGCGGAGGGGGCAGCACTGTATTGCTCTGAGAAGTAGAGCCCTTGAAGACAGTGCTGTGTTGTCCCCCAATCCGGGCGGCCGATGCAGTACTGGCTTTTCCTCCGCCGTGCAGCGGTGGGTGCCCGACATCGAAGCCGGGTGCTGGACGCTGTGCTGGGGTGTCGCTCCGAAGGCGGTGAGCCTTGAATAAGGGCTACTGGACGAAGGTGGGGGCCTCCACATGAGGCCTGCTGGTGTTGCTGGGACCTCCTCGAGGCGCTCGGCGGGTGCTGCAGCGGTGGCCTCCCCGTGAGGCTCGAAGCGTGCTGCAGCGGTGGCCTCCCCGTGAGGCTCGAAGCGTGCTGCAGCGGTGGCCTCCCCGTGAGGCTCGAAGCGTGCTGCAGCGGTGGCCTCCCCGTGAGGCTCGAAGCGTGCTGCAGCGGTGGCCTCCCCGTGAGGCTCGAAGCGTGCTGCAGCGGTGGCCTCCCCGTGAGGCTCGAAGCGTGCTGCAGCGGTGGCCTCCCCGTGAGGCTCGAAGCGTGCTGCAGCGGTGGCCTCCCCGTGAGGCTCGAAGCGTGCTGCAGCGGTGGCCTCCCCGTGAGGCTCGAAGCGTGCTGCAGCGGTGGCCTCCCCGTGAGGCTCGAAGCGTGCTGCAGCGGTGGCCTCCCCGTGAGGCCTGAAGGGTGCTGCAGCGGTGGCCTCCCCGTGAGGCCTGAAGGGTGCTGCAGCTGTGGCCTCCACGTGAGGCCTGAAGGGTGCTGCAGCTGTGGCCTCCACGTGAGGCCTGAAGGGTGCTGCAGCTGTGGCCTCCACGTGAGGCCTGAAGGGTGCTGCAGCTGTGGCCTCCACGTGAGGCCTGAAGGGTGCTGCAGCTGTGGCCTCCACGTGAGGCCTGAAGGGTGCTGCAGCTGTGGCCTCCACGTGAGGCCTGAAGGGTGCTGCAGCTGTGGCCTCCACGTGAGGCCTGAAGGGTGCTGCAGCTGTGGCCTCTTTAGTCCCAGCCCCCTCTGCTATGCCTTGGTGGGTCGAGCATTCTGTCACGTTCTGGGTGTAAAGGCAGGTGTTGACGCCGTGGGCGGAAGGAGCAGGCATAGAGGCAGAGGGGTGGTGTAACCAAAAAAAGAGTCTTTTTAATGATAATTAAACAAAGTATAAATAAAGATACAACCAAAGGAACAAACAAACTTAAATGATACTTAACTTTGTGCTAACAGGAGCTCTCTGGCAAGACACAGACAAGGGGAGACACATAACACGCCCTGCGGCGAGACACCTAACACGCCCTGCGGCGAGACACCTAACACGCCCTGCGGCGAGACACATAACACGCCCTGCGGCGAGACACATAACACGCCCTGCGGCGAGACACATAACACGCCCTGCGGCGAGACACATAACACGCCCTGCGGCGAGACACATAACACGCCCTGCGGCGAGACACATAACACGCCCTGCGGCGAGACACATAACACGCCCTGCGGCGAGACACATAACACGCCCTGCGGCGAGACACATAACAGGGGGACAAACACAACAGGACATAAACGAGGTGTGGAGCTGAAACGAGACACTAGGGAGAACAGGAGACACTAGAGACACAGGAGACACTAGAGACACAGGAGACACTAGAGACACTAGAGACACAGGAGACACTGGAGACACTGGAGACACTGGAGAGGACAGGAGACACGTAACGACGAGACGAGAGACCAAGAGAGGGACAGGACAAGGGCTAAAGACATGGCAATCAGCTAGGCATGGCTTCTAGCTAAACATGGTTAAGCATTGCTTAACCATGGCAGTTAGCTACACATACACCTAGCTAAGCATGTCTTCAGCCCCAACATGCACTAAGCTATACTTACCTCCTAGCTTAAACACACTAGGGAATAGGGGCACAGAAACACAGACAAAGACTACCCAGTGGCTAGGCGAGGCAGCCCTCCAAGGCTAAGCGAGGCAGCACTCACAAGCTAGTCGTTACTCCAAAGCCCGGAGGGACCGCACTCTAAACCTAGGCACACTGGGACGCTAGGGGGAGAGGAAACACAGACAAGGGATACCCAGTGGCTAGGCTAGGGGGCCCTCATAGGCTAGGCTAGGGGACCATCAAAGGCTAGGCTAGGGGACCATCATATGCTAGGCTAGGGGACCATCATAGGCTAGGCTAGGGGACCATCCAAGGCTAGGCTAGGGGACCATCATAGGCTAGGCTAGGGGACCATCATAGGCTAAGCTAGGGGACCAGCAAAGGCTAGGCTCAGGACACATCAAAGGCTAGGCTGAGGACACATCAAAGGCTAGGCTCAGGACACATCAAAGGCTAGGTTCAGGAAACATCAAAGGCTAGGCTGAGGACACATCAAAGGCTAGGCTAGGGGACACCTAAAGGCTAGGCTCACTGGGCAACTCGGGAAAGAGGAAACACAGGATAGCTAGAGACACAGAAGGGCTATGGCTAGAAGCATGCTAGTACTGTAACTGTACTATAAACTCAACATAGCATTTAGCTAATCATGCTCCTAGCCACACATACACCTAACTGCTTACCTGCTCTAGCTAACCACAAGAACACAGGAGGACAGGACCGAATCAGCTCCACTAACACAGACACACAAAACATACACAGAGACATTGCCAATAAGAGAGCCCAAGTTAACACAATCTAAAATCAAAATACAAATTAAACAAATAAAAACAAACCAAAATGCCCACATAACTGACAGTGGTTTTACCCAAAAATGCTCGACCCAGTTTCCCAGTCTAAACAGCTATTTATAGATTGGTTGATGGCTACCTCGGTTCAGGTGTGCACTGCATCACCTGACCGAGGTGCCTGCTGGGAAACTGAGTCGGCCAACAAAAACTACAAACTAAAAACAGTGACCTCTAGTGGAGGACCCTTACACCTGCTTTAGATTTTAAAATTAATAATAATAAAATGGCATTTTTCCTGATGGGAATATCCAATGCTGTGATTACATGACTGCTACTTACAAAAGTGGCAAGTAACAAAGTACAAATACTTAATTACTGTACTTTCCACATGAGATACGTTTTGCTCACTTAAACTACATTTTTATGGAACACTCACTCACTCACTCACTCACTCATTGTCTATACCACTTTATCCTTTATTCAGGGTCACAAAGGTCCTGGTGCAGATTCATTGCAGGGCACACACATATACACACGCTCACATACTATGGGCAATTTGGGAATGCCAATAACCTTAATCTGCAGGTCTTTGGACTGTTGGAAGAACATTTTTCTGGCTTGATTTTGTTTCATTCAAGACATATTGGCAACCACTACAGCACGGACTATTAGAAGCTCAAACCATTTTTTTCCCTTTTTTTTTCTTTTTCTTTTTTTTAAGAAAGTTAATTAATCATTTATTTTTTTTAGCATTTGAAAAGCTTTCAAAAAAACCAATAAAACCAACACGAAAAGTTCTTCAACATTCCACCTGTAATGCCTTTTGCCTAAAATGCACACAGTTTTCACTCCTCTCTGTTCAGCCATGTCTAAACTAACCAATCAAATATTAATGTGAATTATGTTAAAACATTCTAATCATTATAAATCTTTTATAACACCTCGGTTTTATGAAGCATCTGTACCTTGACCAGGAATTGTACATTTATTTATTGATCAGATAAGACTTGCAAATTCATGTTATAAACAGTATCAACTTTAACTCTGTTTAAAATACTTTAACATACTTTTTATCAGTAACTTGGAGGGATATTTTTATGGAGTACTTGTAGTCTTTTTTAAAAAGTACAGTTAAAAGCGAATTCTACTTCAGTAAAAAAAAAATGAAGTGGGACCTTTACTTGTAGTCGAGTACATTCTTAGGCAAGTACTTTTATTCAAGTATTGTGTTTGTGTTCTCCTGCCACCTCTGGTCACTTCAAGTTCAAGAACCCTTTTACAGCTTTTTTTGGGCAATGAAAAATGTGTATAAAGTAACTTTTATAACTAATCTAAAACAGTTTTGTATGAAAACATAATTTAGTCTTTGTAGATATGCCAATACCCACAGGTCTCTGGTCTGGGTAATCATCCATTTTGTGTTTTGTATATTTTGCAAATGATAAGCCACTTTTCCTTGGAAAAAAAATACTCCAGTTCTCCTGTACACAGCCCTATTCAAGTCATTAACTTGTGGATTGAGTCATTATTATGCTTAAAACTGAACTTTCCCTTTCTCTTTTATCTTCACCATTCTAACAGAAGCGTGCTTCATGGAGCTATCCATTATTATTCCCTTTATATTGACTAGAGCAACAGTCCCAGATGAAGAAAAAAAAAACACGTACGGTGTGGCCACCACCATATTTGCGAGATAAACTGTTTTTTTTTTGTGTCTAACATATCTTTTAGACTTTAATCCTGACCATGACATTTGTGTGCTTGATTTTTGTAGACTTTGTCTTTAGCGGGATAAAACCACGAGGATGTCAAGAAAATCATACAGTGTATTTTTATTTGGAGTTAATCAGTTGACAAGCATATGGTAATTACTTTCCAACATAAGTTTGGATTACTTTTTCATATAGGGCCAGGTAGGTTTGGACAGCTTTTTTCCCTCTTACATGAAAAAGTCATTTAATTTGTTAGATGACCTAAATCATTTAAGTGTGACAAGTATCCAAAACAATTAAAAACTCAGGAAGCGGAACAAGTTACCAATTTTCTTATGATCCAAGGAGATTTTTTTTTTTCTGTGAATACACAATAATTTTGACCTACATACAGAGATGTTGTATATTTTTCTTTTCTTTGTTTCTTTGTTTTTTGTTTGGGTTTTTTTGTCTTTGTAGGAGTATTTTTGAAAAGGGGATTTTGGTCTATAATTCTATAGCACACCCCTTGCCCAAAATATTTACCTTTGATAACATGACTCATGCAACCATTCTTTTAAGCAATCTGATAAAGTGGGAATCTTAAAACAACCTTGTTAGAAGATATATCCTGTGTTCATAAGAAAGATGTTTCTGGGGTTCATATCTGGGGATCAGATTATTGAAGGAGATTACAGAACTGACTACAATAGGTTTAAGAAGTCCGATGCATAAAACTCTTTTCTTATGGTCGTTCAGCTGTTTAGATACATCATGTGTGACAATAAATAGCTCTGTTTAGAAAGAACTCCAATTATCTAATCTATCTAAAATTATTTAATCATGATGATTCATTTATTCTACAAGTAGGTCTACAATTATTTGCTATATATTTTTCTTGATTATATTAAATATTCAGATTTATTTGATTCTAATTATGATATTTTCATTTTGGATAGTTCATTTTAAATATATTTTTTTCAATTTATTATAAATTATAAATTATAAATTGAGTAAAATGTTCTTTTCCCGTATATCCTGTTTTTTGAGTTATGATTTGGGCTCATCCATCCATCCAAGCCAGGTATAAAGTTGGCCGAACAACTGCATATTAGCCCTCTTTGGCTGAGCTGTCCCTCAGGAGGAAAAAAATAATGCAATTAAATTTTATTTATGGTGCAGGTTTAACTTCAGGCAAATACAGAAGGACTACCAAAGTTTCTTTAAATTCCTTCGGGCCAGTTTTGCATGATGCTAAATGACAAAACTGGCCAGACAGATAACAATATACATACAGTACATACAGGCAAACAGACATACAGTTTTTTTTAGACTGGCTTCGGGTCCTCCAATGTCTGAAACCTAAAAATATCATTGAAAGACCAAGTTCTGACTAAAGTACAGGAAAAAAATACATTTTATTTATATAGACGACACAACATTAACCAATCTTAGCTAGGTGGCTAACATATAGGCAGTTACATCACAGTTTGAAATTTGGATATCAGTTTTCTTTATGAAGGAGCATTGTGTCATTTGAAACTGTTATAACTCTGATAGCTGATACATGGCAGTGTTCATGTCAAGCTTCTCATACTCATATTGCTACCAAAACTAGTTTTAAGAATTTCAATTTGAAAAAAAAAGATAACTTTAACTAGGTTGATTTTATTTATCCTTCAAATTTAAAACAATTTACAAATAAATTTTTTAACTGTGGTTAGTTAAGTGATCATATTTTACACAATTTAGATACATGCTAAAATCAGGCGATGACCCTTTTTTCAGGGTAGAGTCAGGATCATTTGAAATATCTTTGCACATCTCTGTACACCATACAACCTAAAATACATGCCTTCATACAACATGTAGTTATAAACTAATACAAAAAATACATATTTACTTACATATGTATGCTGATATAATGATTATGGCTATTCTAGAAGCACTGTAGTGCTGTGATTAAAGGAGGAAACAGACTGTTCAGGTTGTGAAGGTTGAGAGACTGCAGTTATATCATTACAGTGGCATTGTTTCCACAAACTTATGCAAGATCACAGAAACTATTTTTTGCCGAGTTGCATTAATTTTTGTTAGAGATCTTTTATTGATGACGGGAGAGTCAAACCACTTTATAAAGACTTCTCCAGGACATCCCAAAGTCTTTTCATTTGGTTAAGGCCAGGACTCTGTGACAGCTAATTCATGTGTAAAAATTATTCCTTATGCTCCAAGAACCACACTTTCATAAGAGTCCTGGAATGTGCATTCAGTATATTCAGGTCATCAGCTGACTTAATTTTATTGCCACATACTGTAGCATTGCTAAGCCTAGACCTGACCAAATGAACCAAACCCAGATTATAACACTGCTTCCAAAGGCTTGTACAGTGGTCACTATGTGCGATGGGTCAATCTGAACTCATCAGACTTCATGACCTTTTACAGATGCTGCAAAGTCCACTCTTTAGCCTCCCTAGCAAATTTAATCCTATTTTCTGATAAGTCTCACTATCGCATTTTTTTTAATGGCCACACAGCTATGAGTTCTTGTTGCATTGTGTGTGTGTGTGTGTGTGAGGCAATGCTCTTAATTTCACTATTAAACATACTGTAGCTGTAATTTCTACCGTAGGACTCTTTATGATGCCCAGCATTTAAATGATCTTTGATCATGTTTTATGAATTCTTTTAACTACATTTCTTCTGTGAAGTAGATGGTTTAGCACTATCCTTCCACTTTATAATAAGATGTTGAACAGTTCTATTTCTGCTCTTTATCTCCTTTGTAAATTCTTTTGCTTGAGGCAAGCCAATAATTTTACACTTTTTTTTAAAGGAAATAATATGTTTTCCATATATGAGATATTTCTTTCAACATGAGTGTTAAAGAAATGTAAAGCTACATGCTGTTATTTACAAGTGTAGCCAGCTGAAACATATGAATTACTGCAGTAATTATTAAATGAAAGGATCTTAGGTATTTGTTCATTTAAATCCAAACCACGATTATTTTTGGCCAGTTTTTGTACGATAGTCTGTGAACAGCCCCTCAGAAGAAAAAAAAACATTAAAGCTTCCTGTGGTCATTTTGGTAGTTGTTTTATCTACTGACAGTTTGGTTTCCCTACAACACTGGATTTCTCAGAAACTCCTACTTGTTGCCCACTTGACAGATGCATTCTTTAGACTGGCACTAATGGAAGGAATTTCTACGTGGGTATCCATCAGCTATGTATTGTAAGCAGATAAAAAGAAACATTCTGCCCATTTTTTTTAGTCGTTGCTATAAAACATTGTAAGCCAGCAGAAAATGAAAAAACCCAACCATGCGTTGCCAGGGTGGGAATTTCCTTGAATTAATACATAACTTTTAAACAGATTTATTTATTTATTTATTTATTTATTTTTACAATTTTAAAGTTCAATTTGACAGGGAGAAAATCTAATATCAATATGTAATCATGTGATTATGTCACTTCATGTTCAATAATTCTTTTCTTACAAAAGCTCTTCAATTTAACAATTATTATTATAACCTTTTTAATGCTGCAGTAAAAAATAAAGTATGAATAACAAATAAAATAACTGCAATGTTTAACAAAATGTTGTTATAGGTAAATTTTGCATTATCCTTTATAGAAGGTACAGTTTGTGTGAAGTGTTCAATATTGACCATGCTACATAACAATAGGAATGATACATACATGGAAAACAGAATAGAGTATATGTATCAAAATAAGCATAATATTGTTTGTGATTATTGTGATGAAAAATACTGCTTTTCTTGTTGTGTACCATGACTTTCCAGTTAATATTGATTATCATCTCACTTACACACTAGGTGGCAGCAACAGAGATAGAAGCGTCCAGCATCCAGGTTGTTTGCCAGTGGGAACATAACTGCCCCAAAGCATGCTTAAACTAGCCAGAGGAAAGATTTATGACACACGTGTCAAACACAATAAGTAAATGATATAAATATGTACATATAAAAGATTTGCCATTAGCTAAAATTAGTTTACCATTAGCTAAAACTCGGTCCCTAGTCCTTTGTTAGCTACTCGAATAGTAAAATAAAAAGCATGCACATTCAGTTAAATTTAAAATAAAATAAAAAAACATTAACATCAACATGCTTTATCTAATTGAGTGCCCTGTATGAATTTAAAGCTAAAAAAATTACAAAAAGAAATTATTGATATTATGTTGCCAAAGAACAAAAGGAAAGATAACGCAGGACTTCTGTAGAGTGAATAGTGAAAGTTCCACCGGGAATTTCAGGGAATTTTCCATGGAGTTTCACATAAGGGAATTTTAGGAAGTACTTGTCTGGTGCTTAAAGTGCTTGTGTACGTGTGTGTGTGTGTGTGTGTGCGCGCGCGCGTGTGGGGGCCTGCTTTCCCATCCTCCGTTCTCTGATCCAAATTTCCCTCCCCCATTCCAAAATTCAGAGTATAAAGCAGCTCACAATGAGAGGGCTCTGGAGTTGTTAATCTGCACAGACTCACTGATTTTATACTTACACACAGATCCTGGTAGTGGATTTAAAGCGTTTCAACATGATTCCAGTTCTACGTGTTACACTGACCATATTCCTGCAACTCATCATCTGCCACTCAGGAGGTATGTGAATTCCTAGAATCATGCAAGAAGTACACTAGTTTAAAAAATAATAATAATAATTTATGCATGTGCAAGTATTTTTTATCTGCTTAACTGAAAAATATGGTAATCCGATCCAATGTTTCTGTATGCAGTGCATTTTTTTTATATTATAAAATTTTTAAACATAATGTGAGACATAAATCTAGAATGATCTGGATCTGGATTTTTATTCTGATTCTGATTGTTGTTTTTATTTTGATTGTAATTTTAGTTCTTATATCTGTTCTTATTCTCAAGTCAACTCTGATTTAAATTTATTGTGATTTAGAATACTTTTACTTGGGATTTTGATTCTAGTTTTGATTCATTTTCATTCTGATGCATATTTTGATTCTGATTTTTAAGTCTGATCATAATTTACCAAATGTGTTTTGATTTTTAATCCTATCCAAAGTTTCCCCATTTAAAGTGATGGTCAGTCAGAAGACACCACTATTTCGAGTGGGAGACAGACAGGAGCTCACGTGTCAAGTGAGTGAGTGCTCTGGTGAAGTGACATTCTCCTGGAGCAGTCTAGAGGACAAACCCCTGTATGCTGAAACCCAACACTTCACATCTTCATCGACTCTGCTCTTCAAGAATGTTAATAAAAAACATGAAAATAAAATTCGCTGCACTGCAACCTGCAAAGGCACAAGAGGACAGGCAGCAGCAACAGTTAAAGTGTACTGTAAGTTTATTTATTGATCAGTAAAACATATTACTAAAAACTACCCAAAGTTCCAACTAGATCAGAATCATAAAAAATATCTTGCTTTATTTCAATTTCAGCTTTTGCAAATAATCCAGTCATCTCTGGGCACAACAACCTGGAGTCAGGAAAAGAGAACACCCTGACCTGTGAGGTTTCAGATGTTTATCCAGCAGAACGCATGACATTGGAGTGGGTGAGAGGAGGTGAAGTGGTCCAGACAGAGAATAGAGAATATGACAAAGAATCCATTCAGTCCTTCTACAAGTTTACACCAGAAATCACCAACAACGGAGAGTCAATAACATGTCGAGCAACACTCAGTCTTGAAGGCTTGCCTCAGACGGAGAGCACCAGAGAGACCACAGAGTCCATGACTGTCCTGTGTAAGTTTTATAACTTCACTATGCATTTTTCTCTTCTGTAACAACATGCAAACATTTCCTGCTGTTTTCCTGCTTATTAGTTTCTGATGCAGCTACAATATACAAGTAGCTAATTTTCTTTCTGTGCTATCTAGTTAGCTGTATTGGTATGTTAGAGCAGTGAAGCAGGATTTGTTGGACCGAATCCTTGACATTAAGGGCATAACCTTGGGTTAAACATCGAGGGGGTTGAGATGTCCACCCCTATACTGTAGGAAGTGTCTGTGGACAAGTCCCAAAAACCCACCCGCTTCCGGCCAAAGAGTTGAACACTACCAAGTCTCACACAGTGATGGTGTGTGTGTGTGGGTGGGTGGATGTGTGTGTGTGTGGGTGGGTGGATGTGTGTGTGGGTGGGTGGGTGGATGTGTGTGTGGGTGGATGTGTGTGTGTGTGGGTGGGTGGATGTGTGTGTGGGTGGATGTGTGTGTGGGTGGGTGTGTGTGGGTGGGTGTGTGTGTGTGGGTGGGTGGATGTGTGTGTGGGTGGGTGGATGTGTGTGTGCGTGGGTGTATGTGTGCGTGGGTGGATGTGTGTGTGTGTGTGTGTGTGGGTGTATGTGTTATTTTTGGCTTGCCAATTACATTGATTTGTGAAAATAAAAGGAAGTGACTCAGCTTGTGGATCTATTTATTTCAGAAGGCATGAGAAATTTTAGTAAAAAGGTGGAGCATTCGGTTGTGGAAAGGGAGGAGGTAATAATGTATTGCAATTGAATTCTTGGAAAGCAGAGGGCTCTAAACCTGACAAACCGCTTCTTTAAGACATTACTGACATACAAATGCAATTGATATATTTTTTGGTTTGATCTGAATTGAGTTTAGTGTATTAAAGATGCATAATGTACATTTCTTTAAGATCACTAATTTAGAGCTTTGTTTTTGTAGGTCCTCCTGTGAACACAGTGATCTTTGTCTCTCCTAATAATCTAAAAGAAATGGAGTTTTTAAACATCTCCTGTGTGAGTGACAGCAGTCCCGTTGGTCACATGGTGCTAAGCAAAGTGCTGGATGGAAAGGAGACAGAGCTGGTGTCAGGCGATGGACCGCAAGTCTCTGTTTCTTACCGCGAAGCCAACGTCAGTCACTCAGGTTTCTACATTTGCACAACAACAACCTCCTGCAGCAGAAAGACAGACAACATCACCGTTACTGTTACAGGTGAGTTATAGGTGGTTTGGGAATGTGTTATTTGAAAGCTAGAGGATTAACTCCTGGCCATCGAAAAATGGAAAGAGGGCAGTCATAGACAAAACTATTAGACATAACATTGTGAAACAAATAAAAATAAATGCACATATTTCCTGACCACAAATCACAAAAACAGGGCAGGTTCATGAACACGTGCACAAATTAAGGATGAACTTAGTACCAATTAAGGTTGTTAATTAAAAGTCTGGTGAAGTTTGCACAAGACCTCATATGTATTACATGGATTTCTTTATATCAACATGATTATCCTTTAATGGAAAAAAGGTTTAACCTTTTACATCCTCCAAACTGACCCTCACATTTTCTCTCCCAGCTCATCCCGTGGAGGTTTCCCTGCGGCCAGATAAGATCCTCATTCCAGTACAGCGAGGTTCCTCTATGGAACTGACGTGCATTAGTTCAGCGTGTCCTCACCCTCGTATCACCTGGCCAAATCTGAAGCATCAACCACGATTAAGCCGGAGTGACAATCAGACAGTTGAATCCCAGCTAGGCCCGTGGATCGTAGGTCTGGAGGATAACCAAACGTTCATTTGTGAAGTTGAATGTGGCTCTGTCGTGAAGTCTAAACGCACAGAGCTGAGGGTTTTCTGTAAGTATCATTCAAGCTTACTTTTAATAATAATATATTTGGGATCATTTTTAATATTCATTTTAATAAAAAGAATCTAAATGATCAACAGTAGAATGTGTAAGTTTGACATCAATAGAATAGATTTAATAATCTTACAGTATATTAGGTTTATATTTGTTATCTTATAATAGGCGATAATAGGAAATTTAATTATAATAAAGTTCTGCTTCCTTGCTAAAATGTCTTTTGGTGCATTGTTCCAGGATTTTCCTCTTTTATTTCCCTATCAGAAAGGGTACCAAGTAGACCTAAGAATGGACAATATAACAAAAAATATTATATCACGATATATAAAAATGTTTTGCTAAGCATAATATGTAACCAATTATAAAGACTTTTTATAATCAACTACAAGTAAAACAAAAGCGAAACAAACTATAAACAAAATTATGAACAAAAAATTAACTTTTTTTTTATTGATAATGGACAGAACATAATGAGATTCATCGGAAATGAACTGTTTGAAATGTGTCCCGCCACAGAGCTGATTATCACCAAATCTCACACAGTGTGTGTGTGTGTGTGTGTGTGTGTGTTATTCGTGGCTTGCCAGTTACATTGATTCATGAAAATAAAAGATAATGACTCAGTTTGTAGATGTATTTTTTTCATAAGGGATGAGTAATTATAATAAAAAGGTGCAGCATTCAGTTGTGAAAAGGGAGGAGTTAATAATGTATTGCAAAACTTGTTTTATTTCAATTTCAGCTTTTGCAAATAATCCAGTCATCTCTGGGCACAACAACCTGGAGTCAGGGAAAGAGAACACCCTGACCTGTGAGGTTTCAGATGTTTATCCAGCAGAACGTATGACATTGAAGTGGGTGAGAGGAGGTGAAGTGGTCCAGACAGAGAATGGAGAATATGGCAAAGGATCCATTCAGTCCTTCTACAAGTTTACACCAGAAATCACCAACAACGGAGAGTCAATAACATGTCGAGCAACACTCAGTCTTGAAGGCTTGCCTCAGACGGAGAGCACCAGAGAGACCACAGAGTCCATGACTGTCCTGTGTAAGTTTTATTACTTCACTATGCATTTTTCTATTCTGTAACAACATGCAAACATTTCCTGCTGTTTTCCTGCTTCGTTTCTGATGCAGCTACAATATACAAGTAGTTAATTTTTCTTTCTGTGCTATCTAGTTAGCTGTATTGGTATGTTAGAGCAGTGAAGAAGGATTTGTTGGATCGAATCCTTGACATCAAGGGCATAACCTTGGGTTAAACATCGAGGGGGTTGAGATCTCCACCCCTATAGGAAGTGTCTGTGGACTAGTCCCAAAAACCCACCCGCTTCCGGCCAAAGAGTTAAACACTACCAAGTCTCACACAGTGATGGTGTGTGTGTGTGGGTGGGTGGATGTGTGTGTGTGTGGGTGGGTGGATGTGTGTGTGGGTGGGTGGGTGGATGTGTGTGTGGGTGGGTGGATGTGTGGGTGGATGTGTGTGTGGGTGGGTGAATGTGTGTGTGGGTGTGTGTGTGGGTGGGTGGATGTGTGTGTGTGTGTGGGTGGGTGTGTGTGTGTGTGTGTGTGTGGGTGTATGTGTGTGTGGGTGTATGTGTGTGTGTGTGTGTGTGTGTGTGGGTGGGTGGGTGGATGTGTGTGGGTGTGTGTGTGTGTGTGTGTGTGTGTGTGGGTGTATGTGTTATTTTTGGCTTGCCAATTACATTAATTTGTGAAAATAAAAGGAAGTGACTCAGCTTGTGGATCTATTTATTTCAGAAGGCATGAGAAATTTTAGTAAAAAGGTGGAGCATTCGGTTGTGGAAAGGGAGGAGTTAATAATGTATTGCAATTGAATTCTTGGAAAGCAGAGGGCTCTTAACCTGACTAACTGCTCCTTTAAGACATTACTGACATACAAATGCAATTGATATATTATTTGGTTTGATCTGAATTGAGTTTAGTGTATTAAAGATGCATAATGTACATTTCTTTAAGATCACTAATTTAGAGCTTTGTTTTTGTAGGTCCTCCTGTGAACACAGTGATCTCTGTCTCTCCTAATAATCCAAAAGAAATGGAGTTTTTAAACATCTCCTGTGTGAGTGACAGCAGTCCCGTTGGTCACATGGTGCTAAGCAAAGTGCTGGATGGAAAGGAGACAGAGCTGGTGTCAGGCGATGGACCGCAAGTCTCTGTTTCTTACCGCGAAGCCAACGTCAGTCACTCAGGTTTCTACATTTGCACAACAACAACCTCCTGCAGCAGAAAGACAGACAACATCACCATTACTGTCACAGGTGAGTTATAGGTGGTTTGGGAATGTGTTATTTGAAAGCTAGAGGATTAACTCCTGGTCATCGAAAATGGAAAGAGGGCAGTCATAGACAAAACTATTAGACATAAAATTGTGAAACAAATAAAAATAAATGCAATATTTCCTGACCACAAATCACAAAAACAGGGCAGGTTCATGAACACGTGTTCAAACTAAGGATGAACTTAGTACCAATTAAAGTTGTTTATTAAAAGTCTGGTGAAGTTTGCACAAGACCTCATATGTATTACATGGATTTCTTTATATCAACATGATTATCCTTTAATGGAAAAAAGGTTTAACCTTTTTCATCCTCCAAACTGACCCTCACATTCTCTCTCCCAGCTCATCCCGTGGAGGTTTCCCTGCGGCCAGATAAGATCCTCATTCCAGTACAGCGAGGTTCCTCTATGGAACTGACGTGCATTAGTTCAGCGTGTCCTCACCCTCGTATCACCTGGCCAAATGTGAAGCATCAACCACGATTAAGCCGGAGTGACAATCAGACAGTTGAATCCCAGCTAGGCCCGTGGATCGTAGGTCTGGAGGATAACCAAACGTTCATTTGTGAAGTTGAATGTGGCTCTGTCGTGAAGTCTAAACGCACAGAGCTGAGGGTTTTCTGTAAGTATCATTCAAGCCTTACTTTTAATAATAATATATTTGTGATCATTTTTAATATTCATTTTTATAAAAAGAATCTAAATGATCAACAGTACAACAGTAAGTGTAAGTTTGACATCAATAGAATAGATTTAATAATCTTACAGTATATTAGGTTTATATTTGTTATCTTATAATAGGCGATAATAGGAAATTTAATTATAATAAAGTTACTGTATGCTTCCTTGCTATAATGTCTTTTGGTGCCGCCACAGAGCTGAACATCACCAAATCTCACACAGTGTGTGTGTGTGTGTGTGTGTTATCCTTGGCTTGCCAGTTACATTGATTCATGAAAATGAAAAATAATGACTCAGTTTATAGATGTATTTTTTCCATAAGGAATATAAAATTATAATAAAAAGGTGAAGCATGCGGTTGTGGAAAGGGAGGAGTTAATAATGTATTGCAAAACTTGTTTTATTTCAATTTCAGCTTTTGCAAATAGTCCAGTCATCTCTGGGCACAACAACCTGGAGTCAGGAGCTAAGAGCATCCTGACCTGTGAGGTTTCAGATGTTTATCCAGCAGAACGTATGACATTGAAGTGGGTGAGAGGAGGTGAAGTGGTCCAGACAGAGAATGGAGAATATGGCAAAGAATCCATTCAGTCCCACTACGAGTTTACACCAAATATCACCAACAATAATGAGTCAATAACATGTCGAGCAACACTCAGGCTTGAAGGCTTGCCTCCGACAGAGAGCACCAGAAACACCACCGTGTCCATGACTGTCCTGTGTAAGTCTTATAACTTCACTCCGCATATTTCTCTTTCTATAACAATATGCAAACATTTCCTGCTGATCTCTTGCCAATTAAATTAATTTGTGAAAAAAAAAATACTTGAGCTTGTAGATCTTTATTTTCCTTACAACTCAGAAGAAATTAGATATTTTAATAAAAAGGTGGAGCATTCGGTTTTGGAAATTGGGGAGTTAATAATGTATTGCAATTTAATTATTGGACAGCAGAGGAATCATGACAAACATGACAAACTGCTCCTGTAAGACATTACTGACATACACAAGCAAATTATGTTTTTTTGAATTGAGTTTAATGTATAAAGATGCATAATGTACATTTCTTTGTGGATCACTAATTTATAGGTTAGTTATAGGTGGTATGGGAATGTTCTACTGTATGTGAAAGCTTGAGGCATTCAAAACATACTTAGCAACCAAAAATTCCCAAAACAGGTCAGGTTCATGGACAAAGAACATGTGCCAGAAAAAGTTAGCATGAAATTAGTACCAATTATGATTGTTAATTCAAAGTAAAAAAAAAAAATACTGATGTCCGCTAAAGTCTTTCACCTGCTTTATAAAGAAGAAATGATAAAGCTTTTTATCCACTACAAGTAAAACAAAAGTGAAGCAATCTAAGAACAAAATTATGTACTTTTTCTTTTTTTTCTTTGTTTTTGATAATGGACAGAATGTAATGAAATTTACCAGGAATGAAACGTTTGAGAAATTGCATGTTTATGTGGGGGGGTTTTGGTTTTTGTAGGATGCACAAAGATGTTCCCCCACAAAGCGCTTTAAAGTATTCCCTGGTAATAGATAACTCTTATACCAAGCCAAGTATTCTGCCTGAGTGATGTGTAATCTCTGATTCATTCAGTAAAGTGTCTGATAACTTCTGAAAGCAGTTAATAAGAATTGTGATAAGAAGCAGCCACTGATTCAGTGATTAGGGAGGATGAGGAAGAGCAACTATGATGAAATTTCTCTAAAGTTATTAAAAAGGGAGTATGTTTAAACTTTGCTAGCTTGAAACATTTTGTTTAAAGCATGATGTCATTTCAACTTCCCACAAAATGTTCTTTTACCGATACTGCCAGGAAGCCATGTTTTATTTAGAAATAATTACATTTTAAAAGTATAATGATGAAACATGGCTTGTAGGGAATTAATTCCCAAGACCTTAATAATGTTTCTTTTTTTCTTTATTAGCCTTTTCCACAGATCCTACTATTGAAAGTTCTGGAACATTTCTGGAGGGTCAAGTAACCAACCTGACCTGTACAGTTGTACAGGTCTTCCCAGTTGGCTCTTTTCATATGCAGTGGCTGGATGGACAGCAAAAGCTGAACTCAGTGCGTGGGAATTTCTCGGACAAATTGCAGAACCTTAGCTTGACGGTCCCATTGAAACCTAAGGACACTGACCGAAATAAGACATTTACTTGCGTAGTATCACTGGAGATGAAGGGTTTATCAAGAAAAAAGACAGTATCTACCACAAAGACAGTGCAATGTGAGTAAAAAAAAGCTTGTTTTGGGGATGTTAAGCAAATGTAAAAGGTTGCTTGATAGGATGCATTTGCAATTTTATCACTTGTCCCTTGACAGTATTGTTATGGTTTTTACAGATTCACCCAAGTTTACCACCATTGATGTGAGACCCCATAAGAAACCGAGTGAAGGGGAAACTGTGACCATCTCCTGTCAGACCGACAGCTCTCCAGAGGGTCATGTGACCTTGAAAAGGGTGCTAAATGGAGAAGAGACCAAATTAGTTTCCAGTAATGGGACCCAAACCTCTTTTAACATTTCCTTTCTTACTCTGTCCCACTCTGGAAACTATGTATGTGAGGCCGTTAATAAATATGGCCATCAGAGAAAGGATGTCCAGATTACAGTGCAAAGTAAGGATGATATCACTCTTTAACCACTATACTGATCTATGGATATGAGTTCAACTTAGAGACTATTTAGGAAGTCATAACACTTTGTTTCAGACTCTACCAAGATTGTTTAATCCTACGAATTTAATCCTACCAGACGTCATCCACTTGATCCATGTTTCCAATGTTTTACACTAAGGTTACACAGTTGTAGTATAGGGGTTAGCCCACTAGGTAAACCTGGAAATTAACGAGAAGACCAAAATTTTTAGGAAGCTTTAAACAAAATCTTCATTAATACAGGTAGCACTGTGGCATCGCTGCCTCTTTGTTCTACAGTTTGCTTCAATAATCGAGTTAGCATGTGTAGCCTGGTCAGGTTTCCTCTGCTCATATCCTCCTTCCACTCCTTTCTTCATGGCCCACTACCATGCTAAGTGGATTGGCAGACTTACATTGGCTCTAGATCTGAATGTGCTATTGTGTTCCATAAATAGTATATTTTCATTTGGGATAAAGGATCAGTTAGGTCAAGTAGAGTTAGACAGAGGCTATATTAATGAAACAATATGCATTAAAATGTTATTTTTTTAATAATATATTGTAAGATTGTAAAGTGGTAGTGCTATGAGATGTAAACACTGCAGTTATAAGCAGGATACTTGAGTGGAATTCAAATTGCACCTCAGTGAAAGCACTGTCAGCACTGTAAACACTGCAAAGAGCAATAAAATAAACAGAGGTATACAATAGTGTGAATACAAGAAAATAATTAAAAGCGGGGAAATGTATGGAATTAAAGTAAACGTACAAATGGATATAAATGATCAGTTGTGAAAGGTTCACCTTGTCTGATGATATTGTACGACTAACTTTATACAAAGTAGTGTCCCAGCACTATTTTGTTCCTGCGGATGTTACCCAGTTACCTAATACAAATGGCAAAACCTGTTTCATCAAGTACAACAAAATTAATCTAATCTTAGTATCTAATTATACTTACCTGTTTTTTTCATGTCTCCTTATTTTCCAACAGCACCTCCAAGGAATATCACTGTGGCAGTACTCCCATCAAAGGAGGTGCAAGAGGGTGAAAATATCACAATCAGCTGCCAGTCAGTGAGTTTCCCACCATCCAATATCACCTTAAGGAAATTGAACAATGGAAATGAAATCTACTCTTCTAATGGCACCTTTCAACTGGTCAATCTCACTTCCAACGATACAGGCCTGTACCAGGTCATTGCTACAAATGTCGTGGGTTCTGAGACTGAGAATTTCACACTTAATGTAATGAGTAAGAGGAAAAATCATAAGGAAATATACAAAGCCATGTTCGAAAAACTTACTTCCACTGACTTTATAATCCCAGCCATTGGCGTGGGAGTTCTGGCAATGGTAATCAGCTCTCTGGGACTTATAAGGAAAGCGAAAATGAAGGGTGCCTATGAGCTGTCTGAGATCAAAGCAGAACTTCCATAGACTGCCTGGACAAACCTCAACCGAGTCTTCTGCACTGAACGCAAGCGGAGTCTACTGAACCTAATCAGACTCACATATTGTTGGACTGAACGGAATCACACTCAGTCTCTGTTCAACCGCAACACACACTGCTGAACTGAAATACTGATTGGTGATTCACACTCTAAATGAATGACTCAGAATATTAATGAATCACACTTTGCTGGATGGAATTGCCCTTTCCTGATCTGAATCATACTCCACTGAACGGATTTTGCATAACTAAAGCAAAATCTGCTGAACTAAGCTGTGCTTTAATCAACTGAATTATAGACTGTTAAACTGACTCATACTAGACTAAACTGAATCACACTGCTGGATGCACAACACTAAACTTATATAAAGAGTCATCTGATCTGTCCTGTCATAACCTGCTTTTCATTTGTTGTGGTATTGCAAGTTTAATAAGTTTCAGACTTATAACATTTCTGTGTGTGCGTGTGTGTGTGTGAGAGAGAGAGAGAGAGAGAGTCTGACAGATATGGAACATGATGTATATAAGAACATGATGTATATATTTTTTAGCAAAAAAAAAATGTTTTAGACAGCTTTCTCATGTCGTGCATTGTTCCAGGTATTATGTGGTAAAGTAGTAGCACAAGCTGTGGTGAGAATGATTACCCTGAGTATAGTTTGTGTGCAGCTTAATGTAATGTCCCTTAATGTTTCTGTTAAACAGTTTGCCCTCTTGTATTTTTATAACGGTCTCATTATCTCTCTGATGTGATATCAGAATGGCTGTATAACTTCACAAGTGTCATTTATGTTTTTTAGAGAATTTTAGTTTCCTATATTTTCTGAAATAAATATTTATTTCTAAAATGTACCTATGATGTAAAAACATGAAGTGGGGAAAGTTTTGCCGTAAGTGACGTGTAATTTCCTCCTTGATTTACTTTCGGTTTACTTTATTAAGTTTCCAGGAATTTATTGTTCAAAAATTGAGAAATTCTCTAGGGATACTTTCAGCCATTGTTTGCACAGTTCCTTTCCAATTTAATGTGGTGCCGTGGATTCAGAGAATATGTATGTGCATACCGCAGTGCGACAGTCACTTCCATATAACCTTTGTGCATAGATGTTTTGTTTGCAAAGAAAACAATTTAAATAAATATTTATTTTGTAAATGCTTTAATATTACATTTTGTTGTCATGAAGTCAGCTAGCACCACAAAGAACCTTTCGGTCCATCATTATTAAGCCAGTTTTGTTGCTGCAACTGTAACAGAAAATATTCATGTTATTTCATATATTGGTAACAATATATTGGTAAAACAATGATTTTATTCTCTGGGATACAATATATAATTTAAACCAAAATGTTCAGCCTTTTAAGGATATGCTGTTATATGACATTAATACATGATGGAGTGTTATGTTGTGCTGTTATCACACTGAAGTTGAAAATCTTCCAAGAACATTGAGTTCTGAAGTCTTTCTTTTTCTTATACTTGTCAAAGATTAGAGACCTTAAACCTTTGTCCCAAAGTAATTATTTGATAATGTTCCAGAGTCTGCTTCAGTTTCCCATGTTAAGTAATTTAAGATGATCCAGGATGTAACCATTATATAATATCCGTTCCTTAAAAAGTGGCTTCATTCGTTGCTGCCGTCTGGGATTTTCTGAATTAACCTTTCTATCTATTGTACTGGAGATATAACACAATGAGAAGCCAAGGTCCTTATGTCATTGTTGTTTCCTGACAGGAAGCTGTGACATGGCTCAGATGCAGGCAGTGTTACTTTCTTCCTTCTTTGTGCTTACCATTAACAGTCGCAATATCACACTTTATCTTTATTTAGAAATGACAAGAGAAAGTGTTATAACAGGCCTGGTTTGAGTGGTTTGCCCCCCCCTCCCCCCTCCTTTTTTTTCAGTTTCTATTGATTATCGTCTCTTGCTGATGGTGCTATAAGAGACTGTTGTCATGGAGACAGGCTTGATCCCTTGTGCTCCCCCAGAGAAAAAAGACGAGGCGGCACAACCAGAGGTGCAAATCACAACCTTTTCTACTGGGGAAGAAGCCGTCCTTTTTGAATTTGAATCAAAATCTAGTGTCTTCTTTCATCATCTCATCATCTTTTTATCTTAATTCGGGTTGTAATTATAATTATAATCAATTATAATCAATTACAATTAATTCATTATATAATTTGTTGTAAAGATGGTGTCAGAATATTTCTGATAAAAGCTAAGGGTATGATGACCGGGAACCAAGCCCATGAAGCAGCACTTTGACACGTACGTATCAGTATACAGTACCAATCTGTGCATTATTACACTTGGTCGGGTGGAAGCAGCATTCTAATTAAGAGTTAGACTGAAGCACTGGAAAAATAAGCTTAACAAAAGAAGCACTTATCTGCAGGCACATTTGCTACAAATAACATGCAGTCACAGAGGCTATACCTTCAGTGGGTCGAGATGAGCTTCATGGGACAATGTCCTACACAAACAACGCTAACTTAATATTTGCTCACGCTGATGTGCTTCCCTGAGATGTGTTCATTACACACTGTGATTATATCTGGAGGAGAGCTGAACAAAGTTTGGGAAGGAGAGAGATAGTGTCTTTGAAGTGATTGGGTAATAAGTGTTCATTTAAAATGTACATTTTGACCAGGTCATACGCAGTTAATATGAACATATTATTTTGCCTGGGTTGAACAGAACTATGAGGGAAAGCCCTGAGTTTCTTTCTCTGTGTTCTGGATCTGCTCATCTTAATTCATTCAGGAGAATCAAAATGTAGGGCTGGACACAGCAGGGAGGAAAGGGCTGGCAGGGACAATCTTACAGAGCCTGAGGGGAATCAGAAAGTACAACATCTGTGCTCAAACTCAAGGGAATGAAAACCAGAAACTCATTAATCTCCAGAATGTGTTCTGTCAATGTTTTACTTCAGGTGTAGGTAAATGATATGTTGTATAGTTTATCTATCTATCCTTCCATCCATCCATCCATAAATCCATCCATCCATCCATCCATCCATCCATCCATCCATCCATCCATCTATGCAATAAAGCTAATGATAACTCTGCAACCCCATAGCCTGTTTTATGTCTTAAATCTGGATATCTACTTACAACTTAGAGCATTAAACTGTAATAACACTCCAGGACCTGTGTGGAAATATTATACTGGGTAAGCAGCCAGAAAAAGATTTTCTGGCAGAAAAGTCTGATCTCAGCTTTTACTTCGAAGAAATGCGAACACTTTGCTGCATCTAGACTTTTTTTTTTTTTTGTCATTTTCACAGTTTACACTTTAAATTTGTTTACAATTATACATTATTTATGTGACGCATCAGCATGCAAAATCTTGCGAATAAGCCGTTACCATAGAAACGATAGTGTATTAGAATGGGTGCATTAATATACTGTAAACCTGTGATGTGTAGCTGCACTAATGTCAAAGCTGTTGGTATTAAAAAATGATTTTTCCTGGTTCATGATTGCGGTGGAGACACTGTCCTCTCCTCTGTAGGAGTTCGGATCATGTAGCTGCCTCCGCAGAGCATGGATGTACGATCGCTGGCTGAACAATGGCAGAATATTTATGGAGGTGTAGAAGCCTGAGGTTCAGCAGATGGAGTGTGACCCAAAGACACCGCGCTCATGCTGAGCGTCCTCCGCTTTAGTGCAGCAACTGTCTCAACATGCTATCTGCAGTCCTCAGCAACTTTTTAAGACCCCATACTCTTTTTTTCATGCTAACTTCATGGTTATTTAATGCGCACAAATTGTTATATAAGATGTTTCAACATCCGGGGAAGGAAGCTGATGGACCGCTGACCAGGATGTTTGTCCTTCCTGCTTTTTATCATCTTGTTCCTTGCAGTACATATGACTTTGTTTGAAGCTTACTGGGCTGAAGGTTCTTGCCTTTCCTGATTGTGATCCTAGACTCTCCTGACACCTGAGTACTTTCACTTGTTTTATTACATAAGTGTGTATTGTCCCTTTTTCATCCAACAGCCTTGGCCTCTGACTCATTGCATCGGAATTTAAATACCTAACCCGTATGTCATCTGCCCTAATCTACCAGATTAACTCTTTCATCCTTAGTATCCACACTGTCTGTTTTTAGATTTATAAAAAATATATAAGGGGTAACTAGAGATGCATTTCTTACAGAAAATGTGCAGTACGATTGCTCAACCTCAGCAGAGGATGTTGTACAGCTGGCAGAACAAGTAATGTCACGGTTGCTGACTTTACAACCATTCATCTCAATGGAAAAGAACTGCGTGAAAAACAACAATAACAAAAAAATGACAAAAGGGCGGGCGATCATTTTTACATCAGCACTACACAGGATATAAATTAACATACCAGAGATGTGTTGACATGCCAAAAGCAGTAGGATCAGAAGTGGCGCCAAACAACTGATGAAATAAAGATAATAGAGATAAAACCTAAGAAGAACAATCATGTGTTTGCTTGACCTATCACACTAATCACACACATACACACACACATATGCGCGCACACACACACAAATAGCCTTTGTTTTTTTTTTTGTTTTTTTTTAATTAACTTAAAAATGTTTTTATTTAACACTGTATATCAGCTGTAGCAACTATATATCATCTTCCCACCATTTTTTATCTCTGTTTTTCCAGATTCCTTCTTAACCTAATCTGTTTTTACTGGACAGGGCCCTACACATACCACTGTGTCCAGAGAACATTCTTGTGATACCTGGAACACATACTCTCAAGTGTCTTGTTGAGTTACTTGAGGAAAAAAATATTACTGTTCTGCTTATTCTAGCAGATTTTGAAAACTGTAAAATATTTTCCCAGCTATTATGCTGATGAAAAGACATTGGACATTTCATGCTTGTTGTTCCTGGAGTGTTATATGTGTTGTGCATCTGAATATTCCGTACACAAACCACACGATTGTATGATTCCTCCTATATAGCCTCACAGGATACGTCAGGTCACATGCTGTGTTAGCACTGTGGATATAAGTGCAATTTGACCTCACATACAACTGCTTTGTCCTCTTTGCGCATTTAAAAATATGCGGAGATTAAAAACCGTTCAGCACATGTTGCTGTCCTCAGCAGAACTGTGTACTGTACAAATAGTTTTATTATTATTCAGGAAATTTTGTTTCAGAAGTCATGCTCCCCAGCCCCCTTGTTGCCTCCCACACATTCTCTCCTATTAATGTGCATGTTTTAAGCACAACTAGTTAAGGCACTGGTATCCCTTCCGTAGGTGATCTGTGATATATTTGGAATAAAATGTGTTTAATTGGGAGAAAAAAAATAAAATGGGCCATTATAATAAAGCAGAGTTAAAGTTACCACCTTGAGGTGAGTATGTTCCTTAAAAGTCCTAAAGTGTTTCATTCTTCTTACACCACAGCAGTTTGCCAATCAATACAGTCCTTTATTTATTTTAAATGTCATGTCATCATGTTGTGGATGTCCTCAAAACAAGTAAGATTCTGTTCTCACAGACACTCTTTTCTCTGTATTTTCCCTATGATTCATTTATATACAGATGTTTGTTTGTTCAGTTTAATCATTGACTGTTTGTTTCACATGATTATCAGACAATGATAGGCTAACACAATTGTAGGTTCAAAAAATACCAGGAATAAAAAACAGATGTAGGGAAAATGGGCTCCGATAAACAGGCAAAGGTCGGGCGACCATCAAACGGCATAAACTGGGCCAAGACAATCTCAGAATACAGATAAGCAGAAACAAGATCAAAACCTGGGAGGACATCACGACCACAGATAATACACAAAGTGTTTACCACACAGTGGATGTGGGTGTAACTAAGTCCAGATGTTGCCAATCGGTGCTAAGGTAAGTTGGAGCGTACTGTATGTGTAGGGAGTTAGCAGTCTTGGTGGCCATGATTGTAGCTCCGGCTGTGTCTTTCTATTGAGTCTAGGTACTACTGTCAGTGCGTTCATCATGAGAGAACTCTCTCCCTCTTGACCTTTGCACTGATTGGTTTATCTCATTGTAGCTTTAGGTGAGTTTTGGAATTTTGCATTCTCCACTACTGAGCTTCTCAATCACAGTGGTGATTTCTTTACTTTGGACTCAATCCGGGAGAAAACACTGCCCAAAGGCAGCATGAAATTCATCATGTCAGGGGGTCAGGGGTAGCTCAGGTTTAAATCCCACAACCACCAGGTTGTCCCTGTTGGGCCCTTGAACATTGCCCTTAAACCTCAACTGCTCAAATGTATAATGAGATAAAAATGTAAGTTGCTCTGGATAAGGGCATCTTGCCAAATGTACTTGCTAAATGTAAATGTGAATCATGTGTGTGTGCAAGACTGCATGACATATTAACTGAACCCAATCAGAATGAACTTCCTCTGATTGTGGAGTTGAGATTGGACCAGATGGGATAGCCTTCACTTTTCACACAAATTAATGATCCACTTATGACCCCACCTATATATAGAAGGGAAGAACTTCAAACTATTTTCATTGACAGCACCTTTTCTTTTTTTTTCTTTTGCACACGTTCCATGGCTAAGTGCATAGGCAACCAGATATTTAGGCATGTGTGAAGACATGATCCTCAGCTAATACCCTGTTAATAAGTTTTTTACATGGACAAACCATATGTAGCCTTAACCAGGGCCTGATAATGTTGTTGCTCATGCATTTCTGTGACATCCTGGAGAGTACAAAAGCAGCAATCAGTCAGCAGACTCTCTGAGTGTGCTCTTGCTGAGCCAGAACAAACATAACTGTAGATTTTGTTATTCAAGCCTGAATCAGGGATCTGTTTAAAATCAGCTCTCACTGCATAATTGTTTTTTCCTAAAGGAAGTTTAAACAGACCAGGGAAGTGTGTGAGCATGAGATGATCTGCATTGTCTTCTGGCCAATTCAATATATAATAACCTTGGAAAAGAAACTTAAAATAACCATGGCGTTTGGAAAGTGAGGACGTCTATACATACAAGAAAATAATTTTAATTACTAATGGAAGTAAGGAGGAGACACGATGGTGTAGTGGGTAGCACTGCTGCTTTGCATTCCCAGTGTCTGTGTTCGAGTCCCACCTTGGGTCTGTGTGCATGGAGTTTGAGTGAGGACAAATTTTAGTTGTAGATGTTCACTTAAATATATTCGTATAAAAAAAGTTATGTGCCTAGAGTACAGTACTCGGGGCACTAGACAGGATACAACCTGAACCGGGTGCCAATTCATTGCACACCATGGCCAATTTGGAAATGTTAATTATCCCAACCTGCATGTCTTTAGACTGTAGGAGGAAACTGAAGTACCTGGAGGAAATCCACCAAGCACAGGGAGAACATGCAAACTTCACGCACACAGACCTGGGGCCTCACAACCTTGAACCTTGAGGTGCAAGGTCATAGTGCTAACCACTATGCCACCATCCTCATTACATTACCAGATTTAATGTTGCTAATGCAGCAGATCTTTGATATCTCATACAGACATAGTATCTAATCCCATGGTTTCATAAATGTGAACGCGTCTCACTTTGAAAGTGTTCTGTATCTTCACAGATGCATTAACGACTTAAAATAGGGGGCTCTTGTGGGTGATCCTATAATCTAGTATGTTATCTGGAATGCTCAGAGAAACCGCAGCTCTTATGAGAAGTTATTTATAGAGCTGGCTATGTGTTAAGTGATATTTCAAGCCCAGTGTTAGCACAGCCGAACGATTACTGTTTCCTTTAAGCTTTACATTCATTTACCTAAACTTCCTAAAATATAAAGTCTGGTGTAATATTATGATTCATAATTGCAGAGTATATGCAGAGTGTTTGTGAAGTTTTAAAATTAGTAAGGTGTAACGTAGTACAGTAAGTAGAAAGTAGTAAAGAATTATGTTTTAAGGCTGTATTTGTATATTATGCAGTACTTTATATTGTAAAATGCTATAATGCAGTGTTATAATGTATGGTAGTATTACAATCATAGTATAACAAAATATAGTATAGAAGAATGCATTATGCCAAAATTTACTACAGTAGAATGTACAAGGTAGTATAGACACACTTACTCACTCACTCACTCATCGTCTATACTGCTTTATCCTCTATACAGGATCACGGGGACCTGGAGCCCATCCTAAGAGACTTAGAGCACAAGGAAACCAGAGTACCTGGAGGAACCCCACCAAGCACAGGGAGAACATGCAAACTCCAGGGAATCAAACCTGACTGGGAATTGAACCGAGACCCTGGAGGTGCAAAGTGACAGTGCTAACCAACAAGCCACCTTGGTAGTATACAGTGTGGTAGAATGTGGTATTATCGTATCAAGAATAAGTGCAAGAATAAGTATTAAGATATACACCGATAAGCCACATCACTAACACCACTGCCAGGTGAATCGAATAACATTTCTTATCAAATATTAACCAGTATATTGTTGACTGGATTATGTGCATCCAAATCTCATTAATGTCTGTTGGGACCAAAGGCCACCCTGTCCAGTCTGATCTCATAGAAAAGCCAATGTAGCACAAATTTCTGGAAAACATCAAAGTTGTTTGTTATAGAAAGATTAGGTCGCTGTGTATGGGGCTAAGCAGGCTAAAGAGTTCAAGGTTGTTGATCCTATTGATTATATTAGGCTTAACGTTATGGCTGATTGGTACAATGCAGTCCACTATAATGCAGTAAGGTATAGTGCATTATACTAGAATTTACTATAAGAATAAGTATTTAGGATGGTAGTATACAATGTGGTAGCATGGTGGTGTAGTGTTTGGCACTGTTGCCTTGCACCTCCAGGGTCCGGGTTCAAGTCCCGTCTCTGTGTGCATGGAGTTTGCATGTTCTCCCTGGGTGCTGGGTGGTTTTCTCCGGGTACTCAGGTTTCCTCCCACAGTTCAAAGATATGCAGGTTAGGCTAACTGGCGTTCCCAAATTGCCTGTGGTGTGTGTGTGTGTTCCCTGCAGTGGATTGGCACCCTGTCCAGGGTGATATATTGTAGTAGAGTAGTACAAGAGTGTTTACTAATATTGTAGTGTTTTGTTGTTGTTGGTAGTATTTTGATTTGTTCATGCACCATCTGTCACATATGGCAACCGACACTCCCCACCCTGGAGATGTATCAATTCGTAGCAGTTACTTAGGGGGTTGTGTTGCCAGCTTGATGCCAGATTGTCATTCACACACTACGGGTTATTTTAAAACTCCAATTAGCCTAACCTGCATGTCTTTGGACTGTGGGACTAAACCGGTGTATCCCTCCAAGCACAGGGAGAAAAAGCAAACTCCATGCACACAGACGGGAATTGAACCCTGACCTTAGAGGTGCAAGGCCAGAGTGCTAACCACTACACCGCCGTGCCACCATTGTAGTGTTTTCTATGATGGAAACCAGTAAGAGAACTTTTCAGCAAGCTAATGCAAATCAATATCTAATTCAACACCCTATCACACTTGCAATGACAACAGCAGTCTGTGGAACCTGTCAGGTGAATTAAAGTGGTTCTCCAGTTTTTAAAAGGGTTTTGAATTGTTCTGCATGAAGGAGGCGCTAATCAGGGTGAGATGCAATGCTTCCCAAAATAGGAATTTTTGAGCACCAATAATGTTTGGACCAGAGGGGGGGAGGGGGCACAATGTATTGTGTTACTCAACATCTACTCACTTTGCAACAATTACTGTGTGTTTGGTTTATGTTATATACTAATTTCTTGTAGAACATACCATGATAAGAAGAAGTACAGGATCTGTTCGTGTCCCTCCCACAGCTTCACACTTATTGTTCCTTGAGCTGACCCACTGGCGGGGCCCCTGGATGGTGCCTCGCTTCTGCCGCTGAAACCGTTTCCATGGTTACTCCTTTAGTTCAGACTGTGTGAATTATTTGTTCTTTTTCCACTTTAAAGTGTTTAAAATGCAGCTCGCGCGCAGTTTGTTCAACCACTTACAGCTCCGGTGGCTCATTATCCCAGACAGCAGTTCATTATTTTTTCTCTTTCGTCTTTCTTTCCTGCTGTCTTTCCTGCCTTCTCTTCGTTTTTAATATCATGGTTTTCTTTTCTATCTCATGTTCAATGAGGGAAAAACTGTAACGATAAAGGGAAAACAAAATACACATGTTTATTAAATTTTGTTGTCGTTATTTTGTTTCTACGTTTGGCTTCACGGGCTTTGTATAATTGAACAATAAGAAAAATATATAGTATACATCATGCACATTTTGACTCGGAGTCTGCATGACTGAAAACGTGGCCACAGAAATGTATGCGATACAATGCAATGCTGCCACCTGCTGGATGAAACTCGTCACTGATCATTTATTCATTAATCATTCATTAAAATGAAGCAAAATACATAGACTGTATTATAGAAAACCTACCATAGGAAATATTTCACAAAAAAATTCATGTATTAGTATTAGTATATTTTAATTATTAGATGAATTTCCATTTAAGTAAAATCTGACTGTTGAAAAAAATAACAATGACAGACCTAATTTAATTTATTACAATTGCCGTGATATAAACTTTTGAAAGCTATGTATGAGACCATAATAGTCGTATGAATGTAATTAAGTAGGGTTCACAACTGTAAATGAATCCAGTACAGAACTGATATTGTACTATTTAGTGTGTCAGAAAGCAGCACAGTTGGATTTAGTATATTTGTTCTTTATCTTTAGTATTTAATATTTTCAATCTGTATATATATATATATACACCATTTGCCGCAATGACAGCTTGACAGCGACGTCTCATGTTCCTTACTAGCCTCATGATGTTGTTCTGATGCAATGCGTTCCACTCTTCCACAAGTGCTACACGCAGGGTACAATCATCCAGTCTTTGCTTTAACTGGTCCCAGACATGCTCTATGGGGTTCAGGTCAGGGGACATTGATGGCCATACAGTACCATATAAGGCACTCCAACTGTGCAACTGTGACAATTCTACCACGATGTGGTGGAGCATTATCATCCATGAACAGAAAGTTGGGGGTGTGCTGGCGGAATTTGGGGATGATGATGGGTTCTACGATGTCTCTGACGTAAGAAAGTGCAGTGCCTGAGCAATGTACAATAACCAAATCTGTTTTGCGCTGACTGGTGATGCCTGGCCAGACTGTTGCACCTCCTCCACTAAAGCAAACCCTGGGGACCATGTTGACCTCAGCGTATCGCTCCTCGCCTTCTCCAGCAACGCTAATGACAATTATCAGTGAACAGGACAGTAGACCACTGCTGCATTGTCCACACTGCGGTGTCTTGGTGTCAATGGAGTCACCTACAATGGTCATCTGGCATTCAATCCTAGTACCCCTTTGCATCTCGTAAATGGGCCTGCAGCTGTGTGGCAGTTGCATAACGATGTCTGAGTGCATAGGTCCTTAGGTACTGGTCATCATTGCGGTCTGTCAACAATTACAGAGGTCAAACGGTTCCTGTAGTTCTTCACCAGGTTTGCACACACTGCAGGAGGGATTTTGGCCCACTCCTCCATACAGATCTTCTCTAGATCTGTCAGGTTTTGGGGCTGTCGAATAGCAACACGGAGTTTCAGCTCCCTCCAAAGATTTTCTTTAGGATTTAGGTCTGGAGACTGGCTAGGCCACTCCAGAACCTTGATATGCTTCTTATGGAGCCACTCCCTGGTTTTCCTGGCTGTGTGCTTTGGGTCATTGTCATGTTGGAAGACCCAGCCACGACCCATCTTTAATGCTCTGACTGAGGAAAGGAGGTTTTTTCCCAAGATGTCACAATACATGTCCTCGTTCATCCTCTCCTTAATACAGTGCAGTTGTCCTGTCCCCTGAGCAGAAAAACACCCCCAGAGCATGATGCTTCCAGCCCCATGCTTCACTGTAGGTATGGTATTATTGGGATGATACTCATCATTCTTCTTCCTCCAAACACTGAGAATGGAGTTAAGACCAAAAAGTTCTACTTTGGTCTCATCTGGCCACAGGACTTTCTCCCATGAGTCCTCTGGATCATCCAGATGGTCCCTGGCAAACTTCAGACGGGCGTGGACATGGGCTGACTTAAGCAGGGGAACCTTCCGTGCGATGCAAGATTCTAAACCATCACATCTTAGTGTATTACTAATAGTAGCCTTGGAAACGATGGTCCCAGCTCTCTTCACGGCATTGACCAGCTCCTCCCGTGTTGTTCTGGGCTGATTCTCCACCATTCTTAGCTTCATTAAACCCCACGAGGAGAGATCTTCCGTGGGGCTCCAGTCTGTGGGACATTGACAGTCATCATTAACCTCCTCCATTTTCTGACAAATTCAAATTCAAATTTATTTGTCACATACACAGTCATACACAGTACGATATGCAGTGAAATGCTTAGACAACTGCTCGTGACCTAAAAATAAAAGAATAGGAATAGGAATAGGAAATAAATATGAAAACTAAAATAGAGGGTAAATTTAACTAGGAAAGAATAAAAATCAAATATACAAATAAAAGTTAAAAATAAAATAACTGTACACAAAAATACACAATATAGAAAATATATGGAGAATATAGGAAGAAATGTAGAGCAATAAGAGCAGCGGAATAAATGGTAATAAAAAATAAAAGAATGGTAATGTCCATGCTCCAACAGTTGTTCTTTTTTCACCAAGCTGCTTGGCAATTGTCCCGTAGCCCTTTCCAGCTTTGTAAAGGTCTACATTTTTGTCTCTTGTGTCTTTTGACAGCTCTTTGGTTTTGTCCACTTAGACTTTGGCTGATTGTGGGGCGCACAGGTGTCTTTATGACCGCTAACAACCTCAAACAGGTGCTACTAATTAAGAATCATATTTTTGACATTCGAAAATAATTTTTGAACAGCAATTTAGTAACTTGAATATTTTTGCATTTAATGTTAAGTGCTTGAAATACATTTTCATTCAAAATATACAACCACAATAAATTGCAATGCCACAAATTTCAAGCATTGTAAATGCTCATTGTAAATGGACTTTCGTCAATTCAGATCAAATTGCAATGCAGAAAATTTAAAACATTTTTATTGCAATAAGTTTTTATTCAGTTCATCACTATTTCATTTCCATATGTTTGACTATATTGTCAAGCTGCTTAACACAGAACAGCTTAAAAGCATCACTGAACCGTCTAGCATATCTGATTGAGTATGAGGACTAGTTTGTCTAGAGAAATTAAAGTCCTACTTTTTGTGTTAACTTCTGTTTATATATATATATATATATATATATATATATATATATATATATATATATATATATATATCCACTTGGAGATATTTGTATATTGGCTGTGTTATATCTCTGTAATGCACAAATACTGTATATTTGCCAAGGCAAACTGTGGTTAAGTGGTTTATAAACCACAGCACTCTTAAGGATTCAGACTGCTTAAGTCTAGGCTAAAGACCCATTTATTTAGCCAAGCATTTTTGTGAATAAATAAATTGGCTTATAGACTTAGATTATTACGGTGAACTGGAATGTTTAGATGCTGTCTTCCCCACTCTCAATGATCACTCAGGTTTGTTGACAGTAAAGTGATTGGTCGCTTTACATCTTAGGGAGCCCTCATGTCTGTGTTTTTTTCTGGCTCTCCTTTTTAGTTATGCTGTCAGAGTTAGTTCCACCAGAGTCCATGCTTGCACTCTACACTAAATGTACATTCACCCTATATATTGTGTGACTGTGACCACACCTAACTCCTACTCTTCTGCTCTCTCCTGTTCTCTCTCTTCTCCTCTCTCTCTCCTGGTGCCCTGCTTCTGGTTGGAGATCTCATTGCATGGATGCCCTGTGAGGTCTGTCTGGAATGCGTGTGGTGACTGGGGACGGTTCCACTTTAACATGAAGATGGTCCTAGCCTCGGGTGATTCAGACAGCTGTTCTCTGTTCTCTGACTGCAGTCGCTTGATACTTTAGGATTTGAATTTTCTACAGTCTACCTGTGCCTCCAATAACAAACTGGACCCCGATTTAATAATAATAATAATAATAATAATAATATTTTTAAAAAATGTTATATTGAACTGCTAGCCACCTAACACACAGTACGACTGCAGATCAATCCCCGCTATCTGTTATCGCCCAAGTCTCAGGGAGTTTTTCTTTGCCACAAATTGCCGTCGCCGTCTGCTGCTCATCAGGGACAATCTGATCTTTAGATTCATACACATTTCATACAAACTTTCATAATATTGATTGCATAAAGCTGATTTGCGACAATGACAATTGTTAAAGCGCTGTACAAATAAAATTTTATTGAATTGAGTAGTATTTAGCATTGCGGAATGCGGTCCAGTGGGATATAGTACTGCAATATTTAGCATGACAAATTTGTGGTACAGTGGGATACAGTGCTGTAATATTAAGTGTGTAAAATTTGTGGTACAGTGGGATACAGTGCTGTAATATTAAGTGTGTAAAATGTGTGGTACAGTGGGATACAGTGCTGTAATATTAAGTGTGTAAAATGTGTGGTACAGTGGGATACAGTGCTGTAATATTAAGTGTGTAAAATTTGTGGTACAGTGGGATACAGTGCTGTAATATTAAGTGTGTAAAATTTGTGGTACAGTGGGATATGGTGCTGTAGTATTTAGTGTGACGAACTCGTGGTACAGTAGGATATGGTGCTGTAGTATTTTAATAAAACAAACTGTAGTTAAATGAGTTTGGTGTTGGAAGGCGGTAGCGCGATGACGTCATTAGCCCGCCCCTCTCTGTCTCCCGTAATAACAGCTGAAGGTACCCGGGCTGCAGGTGTCCGTGCTGGCTATCTAAGATGTTACCTTTATCCATTAAAGATGATGAATACAAACCTGCAAAATTCAATCTGGTTCTCAAACTCTCCGGGTGGTTCAGGTAATCCTTAATCATTTTATTCATTTTAGAACCGCTTCTCTAAATGAACATGAGAAGCTAAGCAGCTAAACAGTTAGCACGCTAATTCACCCGGCTGTGGACTAATACAGTAACTTAAGTTTTTTTTCTTTCTCAGGTGGAAGGAGATTATTAACTTTTGGTTAAATGGAAAAATAAACACAACATTGTTTTATAAGTAACTAGAAACGTAATAAATGCACGTGTGTTTAATAGTTACTAGCTGGAGCGGCTAAGTTAGTGATCTATCTAACTTTGATATAACACTAGCTTTGCTAACTATCTAGTGTAATATCGACTAAGACGAATAAATCAGAACAGTGTTTTTATTGTTTACACAAATAAGATATGCTGTTATCAGGCTGTTCTTTGACTTGTGTTAAGTTAACAGGCTGCCTTTAAATGAACTGACACGGATAAGCTAACGCGACTGTGTGTGTGTGTGTGTGTGTGTGTCTGTTTTTCATCGCTTCAGATCAATTCTGGCTGACAAGACATCGCGGAATTTGTTTTTCTTCCTGTGCCTGAATCTGTCTTTTGCCTTTGTGGAGTTAACGTACGGCATCTGGAGTAACAGGTAAGTGTGTGGGTGTGAGGTTTTAGCTAAAGCTAACCGCTAACGGCTTTAGCTCAATAAACGTCACTGTGAGCTCAGATGTGCCACGTAGGTCTAAAGACTGCAGCAGTGTGTATACACACACACACACACACACGTACACACACAGCTTCCCTTTACTGACTGTCAGATGGACACTTCATGTTGTCCACGTTCTGTAAAATTCACATGTCATGCTTTAAAGGAGTACCGAGTGTGTATTGTCCGCTTATTTAACACTGTGCTTATAAACATATCCGGGGTGATAAGACAGCAGGCTTGTGATGTTTTCACGGCAGTCGGCACATTTCTAAACTCTGATAACATATCAGCAAAACAACACGTATTATCCCAAAACATTACTTGATCCTCTTTTTTTTTTTTTTTTTTATTAGATTGTTTTATTTCTTACATGGAGAAGTTGTCTTGGCACCATGAGTCAGAAATTAAACCAAGAAAAAAATAACTTGATTTTATTAAATTTTTTAAAGAGGAACAAATGTGTGTGCGCGCGTCTAATAGTTGTGATCAGGGGTTGGATGTTGGGAGCAATAATTCTCAGGGCTCAGTTGTTGGAGATGACGGTGGTTAGGGCTCGGCCTGTCGGGGAGAGATGCCGGTCTGCAGGGCTCGGCCTGCCGGGGAGAGATGCCGGTCTGCAGGGCTCGGCCTGCCGGGGAGAGATGCCGGTCTTCTGTGGCTAACTCTTAACCTCCTGGCAGAGGCAGCCAGGCTTTAGGTTGAACCATGACTTATGCTTGACTATATTGTCAAGAGCTGCTTAACACAGAACAGCTCAAAAGCATCACTGACCCATGTGCAGCATATCTGACAGTGAGTTTGAGGACAGAGAGTTTGAGGACTAGTTTTGGTATGCAGTGCATTTTAGTGCATTGTGGTAGGTGTGAGATTTTTAACCATCAAACTTTACAGAGAAATTAAAGACCTGTTCTTGGTATTGAAAGAGCAGAGTTGAGAGCAAAGCTCTGAAATTCTCTGAAAGCTGTCCCTTTTTTTTTTTTTTTTTTTAATACAATTTTTTGGCTTTAATTTTAGATGTATTAAGGATTATGTTATTCCTTCTCTCTGTTTCTCCCCATATCAGTTTAGGGCTGATATCTGACTCCTTTCACATGTTCTTCGACTGCACAGCACTTCTGGCAGGTCTCGCCGCATCAGTGATTTCACGGTGGAGGTCCAATGACTCCTTCTCATACGGGTAAGTGCTCACACACACACAGTGCTTTAAACACTGACGGGATATGTGATTGGCTTTATTTTACTAAAAGTATTTTTCTGTTTTTCACCTAGATACAGTATTTATATGTTGGCTGTGTTATACTGCCATAACATGCACTGTAATAATAAATAATAGTCATGTTGAAGTTTGAGCATTTTATTACTTGTAGTGATACAGTTTTTAAACTGTGTGATTACTGATGTATTTAGGAGTATAACTTCCCCCCCCAAAAATATTCATTTGATATCATATGAAAAACATCCTCTAAAGATGTCTGATGAAAGAAAAGTTACTGCATTCTGCTTACATGGGCAATCACCACACACATGGAGTTAGATTGTAAAAAAAAACAGGCCTGGGTAGATAGTAACATGCCCTCAGTATAAAAGAAGCGATTTTAGGGTAGAGGAGACTGATTTAACACTTGAAGATGATGATTTTTACTTATTTATTTATTTTTTTGCTGCTTTCTGTGGCTGGGAAAAACAGAAGAACACTGAAGGCCAGTTCAATGTGAATTTGAGGTTCAGACACACATAGAAGTATGTTGTTCATCTTTTGTTGCAGTGGCATTAAATTACCTGTCATTGTAAGCATTCTAGTACTGTATAGTCACTCAACTTGCAGGTAAATGATTATTTTACAATGTAAAAAGATCTTAAAAAAAAAAAAATTCTGTGATCTCTGTGTTGTGATAGATTTAATTTTATAAACAAATCAGTTACAAACTCTCATACACTTAATTTTATGACAAGTTTTAATAGATAACATTTTATATTAAGCCATTAAAATGGCAACAAATTTTAGGTTGATGAGTAAAATGATCAGCTTAAAATAAATGTTTACAGTGTGGACAGGTTATTCATTGCACAATGAAACACTACTGTTTTGCTAATGGTTATTTAGGTAACTTGTATTCTTGTAGGGTTTTTTTTGACACCTATAACATAGAAGTGTCTCCAAATATTGGGAAAAATGTAAAATTTGACCCTGTTTGTAAAAACCCAGCCAGAGTAATTATTTTGTGATTTATTGTTTTCTATATAAAGTCATATTTAGAAATAGCAATCCAAGTTAGTTAAGGTAGAACTACTCCACTCCACCTTCTAATTGTTTTTGCATCATCCAACAAATTCATTTAGTGTTAACACTGAACGTTGTGTGTTTTACAATATGCAAACATTCACTATAAACTAAGGTGAAACTTCTAACTAGCTACTGCAAATAGATAAAACTTAAAGTGATCACTAGCTACAGCCTTTGTTGTTGTAGTGTCTGGTTTTGGTGTAACGTTTTGCTTCTCAAGATTTACCAATTATTTGGCTGACCTAGTGCTGCACACAACACTATTACAGTAATGACTTATTTATTTTGGACAAATGATTTTTGCTGCTGCAAGCTAGCGATAGATTACCCATTAAAGAAAACTAGCACAGAAATGAGCTTACTATTATACTTGCTTAGATTTGAGGAAAAATCATTATATTGTAAGAAGTCATGGGAATAGGTATAAGGCAGACAGAAAAGGTAATTGAATGGTAATTTAAAACAAGCTAGTCTTTTATCAGACAACTTTAAAAATTATTCAAAAACAGTGCACTGGTGTTGCTTACTTTGTTTATTTAACCTGCTGTTCAGTATTGCAAGCTGTTGCACTGATCCTATAATGGTAACATTCTGTGTTCACAAGCCAGATAAATCTAATAGTTGCAACAGGTCAAAGAAAATTAGTTAAAGCCTGTGCTGTACCCTGATTGGTGTGCCTGCTGTGCTTCAGTTTGGACAATCACTTTTGTCCACTGATGAGTATCAATAAAAGGCTGATGTTACATAGCACATGTAGTGGAGTAGCAAGTACAAAATGTTTCTTTTAAATGTAGGCAAGTTAAAGTAAAAAGTCCCCTACACTGATTAATTTGGTAAATTCCAGATAGTTGAAAAAAGTACAAAAGTTTTACACATAAGAATTAAATTTGTCATTACTGTCCAGCACTGCATGTCACCCAGCACTTATGTTTTGTTTGATTAGATGAAATGTCATACTTTTATTCTTGTCTTATTAGTGTGCAAACATTTGCACTAGACTGTAGTATAAAGACTTGATTATGTAATTGACTAGTTTTGTAAAGTGTTCTGATCACATGCTCATGTTTTGCAGTTATGTGAGAGCAGAAGTGCTGGCAGGTTTCGTCAACGGTCTCTTCCTCATCTTCACTGCTTTTTTTATTTTCTCAGAAGGCGTGGAGGTGAGTGCAGGACTTTTATTTTTCCTCTTACCAATGAGCCAAGTTGTTCTGCTCACATCTGATGATCTCTTTTCTTCCTCTCATACTTCAGAGAGCATTAGAACCCCCAGATGTGCACCATGAACGCCTGCTGCCTGTGTCCATCGCAGGGCTCCTCGTCAACCTTGTTGGCATCTTTGTGTTTCAGCACGGGGGACATGGACACTCTCACAGTGGAGAAGGTGAAGGGTGTTTCCGTTTGTTTAAGCTTAACGTTGCTCTTCAGGTCTGGCATCTAAAAGACAGAAGCTTGCTTAAGTTGCACTTCTGATTGATTTGAAGGTGTTGTCATTTTCTGTTCTTAGGTTTATATGAATGCATACATTTTAATATTGTTATTTCTACAGTGCAACACTTCTTCAGTAGCTACTCTATGTAACTTGGTTAAAATAACATTTTTATTCATACTTATGGAAGGAGTCTCCAGTATTAACATTTTGTAACAGTTAATGTTAAATTTTGGACATTATGTTTTCTAACAGTTTTAGGATGAAGGAGTTTCTTACAGTAACATGACAACCTGTATTTTTCATCTGTCCTCATCCTCCTGGACCTGTCAGCTGCATTTGACACCATGAACCACAAGATTCTATTATCTATTCTTACAAGCCTTGGAATTTGTGGAACAGCGTGTCAATGGTTTGCTTCTTACCTAAAAGATAGGTCATATGAGGTAACATGGAGGGGATCTACATCTGCCTCACGTAGACTCTCTACTGGTGTCCCACAGGGCTCAGTTCTTGGTCCTCTTCTGTTCTCCCTCTATACCCGGTCTCTTGGTGAGGTCATATCATCGCATGGATTCTCATACCACTGTTATGCAGACGACACCCAACTTGTTCTCTCCTTTCCTCCCTCTGACACTCAGGTTTCCACCCAGATCTCAGCATGTCTGGCAGACATCTCATTTTGGATGGCTGCTCATCAGCTGAAGCCCAAATATTAGTAAAACCGAACTGTTGTTTATCCCTTGTGACTCATCTCCAGGTCAAGACCTTGTGATATCCATGGACAACAACCAAATCACTCCCTTAACCACTGCCCGCAATCTTGGGGTAACCATGGACAATCATCTGTCATTTTCCCCACACATCGCTAACCTTACTCGCTCTTGTCGATTTCTTCTTTACAATATCAGAAGAATTCGCCCATTTCTTTCTTCACAGGCTACTCAGGTGCTTGTTCAGTCCCTTGTTATTTCAAGACTGGACTACTGCAACTCACTCCTGGCAGGCCTGCCTTTGTCCACGATTCATCCCCTGCAACTGATCCAGAATGCAGCAGCACAACTAGTTTTTAACCTTCCCAAGTTCTCCCACACCACCCCACTCCTCCGCTCCCTGCACTGGCTTCCTGTAGCTGCCCGCATCAAATTCAAAACACTGATGCTTGCCTACAAAGCTAAAAATGGCCCAGCACCCACTTACCTCTCTGCGCTAATTACACCACGCACTGCACCACGTTCCCTCCGATCCTCCAGCACTGCTCGCCTCATCCCACCATCTCTCAGGGATCGAGGGCGGCATTCATCCAGGCTCTTTTCTGTTCTGGCACCTAGGTGGTGGAATGAACTTCCTCTAGATGTCCGTACATCAGAGACTTTGACTATCTTTAAACGACGACTTAAGACGCATCTGTTTCTCCAGTACTTGGACTAACCCCCCCCCCAAAAAAAAAAAAAAAAAAAAAAAAATCTTCTCAGATGTGTTGGACTAATGGTACTTAGTTATTAACCTGGTTAACCCAGTGTAAGTATGTATCCAATGTTGTAAACATTAAAGCACTTTTTGTAAGTCGCTCTGGATTAGAGCGTCTGCCAAATGCCTAAATGTAAATCTAAATGTATTTTTTTGGTTTTGTCAAGTTGTATTCATTTACTTCAAGAGAGAAAAAAAAAGAACAGCTTTTTACAAGGAAACATGACTGTTTATAGCTGCTACAACATAAGCCTTAACAGGAACTAACGAGTCCCAAATGTTCTCAGTGTAAAATGTAACTACAAATGGACTAGTGTAATTGTTTAAAAATTTTGGTGGTATAAGAAGATTAGTGAAAATAGGAGCATAATGAGCGGCCCGAAAAATATATACACACTTCAACAGTTATCCATGCCGTTTTTTTAAAACTCAAATTGTATTATGGCAGTAATGTACAGTATAGTATTACGTTTCCTCGAATGATGTCAGTAGTTACACTGTCGGTAAATCATGTAACCATAAAAAGAGAGGCATTTATTTTTCTGTTTACTGAGTGTATGCATTTCTTGGGTTTGTGTTAAACTTCCACTTAATTTAATAACAGTATCTTGTTGATAATGTTCCTAAAACACCATTTAAAATGGTTGATTTGTTTTTTTGGTAGGTCACGGGCACAGCCACTCTCTTTTTAACGGCAGCGTGGGCCACGGACACAGCCACGGGGGACACGGACACAGCCACGATTCTAAACACGGGCATGGGCATGGACACAATCATGGACACAGTCATGGACATGATCATGATCATGGACATGGACATGAACATGGACATGGCCATTCACACGAGGAGCCTCACTGCCATGGTAAGATCTGGAGCTGTTTTTGCTTATGTTGTTTATGGATTTTCAGTTTTAAACTTTTCTATTTCAATAATTTTAAAAATCTCTTTTTATTCAAGTCATCTTGAAAAAAATTCTTTTGTTCTGGCTCAGTAAGAAAGTACTGCTGAACATAACCAATAATTATTAAAATATTGATCTTAGCTACTGTATATTGATATTGCAGTTTCTTTTAAGTACATAATTAAGAATGAAGAGACAGCTTGGTCTTAATGGATAAAACAGAAGGTGCGCCTTTTTTTTTTTTTTTTTTTAACCAAAAAAAAAAAAAAGAGTTTGCAGAGTTTGCTTGGTGTTAAGGATAGCACACTGACACTTACTTTATTTTATTTTATTTGTCAAATATCTTTATTGAACATTTTTCAACAAAACAAAAATACACCTAACAGGCCACAAAAAAAAGGGAAACCTGAAGATATTCTGAAGATATTCAGAATACATAAATTAGTAAAAAGAATGAATAGATAAACAAAAAATAAAATAATTAAAATAAAATAGGTAAAGCATGGTAGCACAATACCAATTAAAAATCCTATGCACTCACTTGAGGTACTTGGGGAGGAAAAACTTTCCACAGAATAGTTGACAAATCGGTCTCTAAATTGCCAATATAAGGCTTCCAAACATTATTGAACTGATCTGGTCGGCCATTAACTAAACATGTTAAATATTCCAGCGGGATTAGTTCTATTAAAATCTTGTGCCATCCCAAAATAGTCGGAGTCTTATCGCTTATCCATCTCAATAATATATTTTTCCTGGCTGCAAACGTAAGAAGATTGTAAAGTATCTTTTCATTGGATAAAATCAAAGATTGATCTTGTAGACCAAGGATCAAACATACAGGATCCATAGCCAACTCCTTGTCAAAAATAATGCACATTTCAGATACAATCTTGGCCCAGTATATTTGTTACTGATTTTATGACCAGAGACAATGAGTAAGAGTGCCAATTTGTGTTTTGTACCCAAGGCATAGAGGTGAAAGGGCATTGTTAAATGTATGTCTACGGTTTGGTGATATATGCAACCTGTGCACAATTTTGAATGGTATTGCTTTGGCACGGTTACATACTGAGAGAGATTTGGCATATTTTCAGATATCATCCCATTCTTCCTTACTTCCCAAGCAGATCTAGTATTCAAAACCACTTGTTTCTCAAATGTACCACTAAGTATCTTATATAACATACAGACTTCTTTCCGGGTATTTGAAAAATAAACTTTTCTGTAGGAGACAGACTTCTATTAGTACATAACAAGGTATCCTTCAAAATATAGCTCCTAATTTGTAAAAAAAAACGAAAGAAGTCCTTTTGTGATAATTGATATTTTTGTCTTAAATCCTCAAAAGACATTAGGCCTTCTCCATCAAACACATCCTGAAGCCGAGAAATACCTTGGTTTTCCCAAAATCTAAACCCCCCCATCAAATCTGCCTGGAGGTAAGCTCGGATTATTCACAATTGGCGTGAGGGCAGAAGTTATTTTCATTCCTCCCTCAAAACGATTAATGGCCCTCCATGCCTTAAGTGCAATTACAGTTACAGGGTTTTCACAGTTCTCCGATAAAAACTTCTTTTAGGGGAATTTGACAGTAATTGCTCAAGGTCCAACCAGGTAGAAGAATTATCGAGATCAACCCAGTCAGAAATATATCTTAAATGTGCAGACCATTGATATAGCTTAATATTGGGTAAATCCAGTCCTCCGATTGAACCAGGTATCATTTGAATTGGATACAAAAGCTTGGGAAAGACAGTCATTTTTTTTAAAGGCACTCTACCCAACCACGAAATAGGTAGTGTGTGCCATCGGTTTAAATCCTCTCTAATTTTACTAAACAATGGGGAGAAATTATCTTTGAATACATTTTTACACATAGGGCTAACAAATACCCAAATATATAAATCCTCCAGGGGACCATTTAAATGGAAATAAGGGGCTAATATTTGGAATTGTCTTCATGGAACCAACAGGCATAGCCTCTGACTTAGTAAGATTAATTTTGTATCCTGAGAACGTGCTGAAGGTATTAATGATATTGAGAAAAGATGGTACTGAAGAGTCAGGTTTTGAAAGGAAAATGACCCCATCATCTGCATGAAGTGGCAACTTATGGTGCCTTTCTTTAGTCTGCAAGCCTTTAATTAAGGGCTCGGTTCTGATTGCTTCAGCTAGGGGCTCAATAGCCAGCGCAAAAAGCAGGGGTGAAAGTGGGCACCCTTGTCTAGTTCCTCTATATAATGAAAAACTTGCTGATCTGGAACAATTTGTAAGAACGAAAGCTTTAGGCTCATTATATAATACTCTAACCCATCTAATGAAAGCATCACCAAAATTAAATTTCTCCAAAACAAAAAATTAATATAACCATTCAATACAGTCAAATGCTTTCTCTGCATCGAGAGAAAGTATTAGCCCATCAATCTTACGCTGTTTATAGACTTGTATAACATTAAGGAGACGTCTCATGTTATTGCATGAAGAGCGGCCTTTTATAAAACCTACTTGATTATCTTTAATAACATCTGTTATTATGTTCTCTATATGAGGAGCAGGCTTCGGGAGGTTTACCTTTTTTAAGTATAAGGGAAATATTAGCTTCTCTTAGAGATTCAGGGAGCTGCCCACTTCTATGTGAATGATTAAACATTAAGCATAGGTTCAAGTAACAAAGTTTGCCATTCTTTATAGAATTCACAACCATTGCCATCTGGACCTGGCACTTTTCCATTCTGCATTTGTGAAATCGCCTTAATTAACTCCTCTTTAGAAATGGGAGCATTTAACTTTGCTTTCTGATCTAATGAGATAATTGGTAAACTAATTTTGGAAAAAAAGCTTCTAATAGTATAGTACTTCTACTAGACACTTCAGTATTATATAGGTTCTTATAGTTATCTCATAATGTAGTTCGTCATTTGTCTAGTATTGATATAATTGAGCGTGAATCACTCATTCTTTTTAGTGAGGTAAGCCAGAAATTTACCTGGCTTATCTCCATGCTCATAAAATTTCTGTTTCACAAACCTCAGTTTGTATTCTGCAATGTGGGTCTATTGTGCTTCTCAGTGCTGATATTTCTTTGAGTAACGCATTATCTGCAGTCTTAATATATTTTCCTCCATACTCTTCAAATCCTCCTCTAGTAATCTTTGGGTCAGTTTCTTAGAAACAGAAAAGGACAAAATTAACCTTCTTATGTAAGCTTTGCTAGTCTCCCATAAGAGAGAAGGGTCTTGCGTGGATTTAGCATTAATAGCATAAAGATGTAAATTCCCCAAAGAAAAAGGGATAAAATGTCTGAACTTTGAGTATATTGGTGTTTAATCTCCATTGCCGGAAGTTATCTCTATTTGATGCCTTTACATTGAGAACAACCATCGCATTATCTAAAATGACAATATTGTTAATACAACATGATAAAGTTAAATGCATTAAACTCTTGGGAATAAATCCCAATCCTAATCAATTCTCGTATAACACTGATGTGGTGGGGGAAAAAAAACTGTATTCTTTACCAGATGGGTGAAGCGCTCTCCAAACATCTATAAATTCTAAGTCTTCACAAATGCCATTAATTTGTTTAGCTATGTTAGATGGCACCATTATTTTATGGGGAAATCGATCAATCAGAAATAAACAGTTAAAGTTACCAGCAGCAACCATATAATCTGATCTCGAATCAAAAAAGACAGCAAAAGCCTTAATAAGGAAATTAGAGGGGTGCCCTGGAGGATAATATACATTAAACAAGGTAATAGACTTGCCATATAAAGTCCCATATATATTGACAAAACAGTACTGCTACTCCTCTACTATTTGACGAAAAGGATGAGGAGTATAATTGATTATACCCCCCCTGCTTCAACTACTTCAAATGTTCCTGTTTGTCCAAGTGTGTTTCCTGTAACAGAGCTATGCCAATTTTCTCCTTTCTAATGTAAGTCAGGATTTTTTCTCTTTATAGGATTATGAATTCCCCTAATGTTCCAAGTACATATACGAAGTGTGCTATCTATTGCCGTAAACCTCAGTCATGAAACAGTTGTACCTAAACATCTTTAAGTAATACTATGACCTTAAACATACTAACTTAAACAAAAGCCTAAAACATTTACCCAACGTATAATATAAATAAGAAACAAATAGCAGAACACAGAGAACAGGGGAAACCACCGTTACATCCATCTCCCAAGGGCTTCCACACAGACCTTATTGTGAAGAGAAATACAAAACTCCTCAAACCACCATCTTCGTTTTTACGAAAAGTCAGCGCATCCAAATCTGTCATCTGCAGAACTGCGCAGACAGCCTCTTTTTAATGTAAAATAAGACGTAAAAAATACAATGTAAAAGTTGTATCCACTGAGGAAATAACACCGCATTTTACTCCGACACTTGTCGGGAATCAAGGAAAGAAATCACCTCCTCCGGAGAAACAAACCTCTTGCGCTCACGGCCAGCTTTAACACTTAATGTGGCCGGGTAGAGCAACGCATATTCCACCTGCAGCTCTCGGAGACGGATTTTGACCTTGTAAAACGCTCTTCTCTTTTGCACCACCGCCGCAGAATAATCATTAAAAAAAAGTGATTTTTGGGGCATCTGCATCCCGCGATGATGTTTGCTTACTGTTTAGCGTGAATAGCCTCGTGGTGGCTGTCATCACTCTTTGCTTGTCCTGAAAGTTATGAAATTGAACGATGAGCGGACGAGGGCGGCCGTCCTGAGCCGGCTTTGGAGCGAGGGAGCGGTGGGCTCTTTCACATTTCCAGTTCCAAACATTTATTTCCCTTCCAAATTCCTTTCCAACCTTGTAATTTTTACCCCATTAAAAAAAAAAAAAAATTCTGATATCATATCCCCCATTGTTTGCTGGTCTTCAATTATTATAAAATGATATTTTAAATGTCACCCTTTTTGTGAAAACCAAGCCTGAGTATTGGCCGTTTTCTTTATAAAATTATATCTAGGAATAGCAATCCCAGTTGGTTAAAGCAGATCTCTACTCCACCTGCTAATTGTTTTGGCATCCTCCGCTGCACAAAACACTCCCAGATCTTAGTGAAACACTAAGTATTTTGCATTTCACGATATGCAAACATTCACTACAAACTAAGGTGGAACATCTAACTAGTTACTGGAAAATATATAAAACCTCAAGTGATCACTATCGACAGCCCGTGCTGCTGTTTTTATCATGTTTAGTTTTGGTGGTGTTAACATTTCGCTTCCCAAGATTTATCAATTATTTAGCTGACTAACTACAAATGCACACAACATAATCACAGTAAGGCCTTGTTCACACGGGCGTTAAAATCGAGCGTTTTTCTTGCGTTCGTAGCGTCCGGTGAGCGCGGATCAAGCGCAGAGTGTTTTCTACACATAGGAGTCAATGAGAGTGTTCACACGGGCTTTGGTTACGTGCGTTTGTCCGGCTGCGCGTTTATACGGCATTAAAAAACTTTGCAACTTTTTCTTGGCGTTGAAAACCCAACGAACGCAAGGAAACCGCTTCTAGTTCGTTTTCTTCGCGTTCATTTTACGCTTCGGAGGACCGGATATATCCCATGATCCTACATGCTATACAGAGGGAAATGCGGAAAAGGGCAACATAAAAAAATGTTGAAAAACCTACGCGGAAATTTTTGCATTTCTTCATAAACCACAAAAAAACTTCCTTTAATCCGACGTTGTGCAGTCAGAGAGTGAACCCAGTAGCGGCGGGCTTTCATATCCAGTTCCCGACACACTGCCCCCACAGGTTAACACACAAACTACAATTTGGGCTGCAGGCTGACGTTAGACAGAGACAAACGAACGCCGGTGTAGAAGTCAATCAAGTGCCACTACAAAACACAACATAAACGTCTAGGACGTTCAGAGCACGTTCGTTTATCCAAAAACTTAATGCCCATGTGAACAAGGCCTAATGATTAATTTATTTTAATTACATGCATAACAAATGATTTTTGTTGCTGCAGCCTAATGTTAGATTACCCATTAAAGAAAACCAGCACAAGTAATGCCTTTCCAAATCCCTTTCCAACCGTGTCATTTATTTACTTTTTTTCAGGATTTAATATCATGTATGTTCTCTCTGATCTCCTACTTCCCTTGCTGGCTTTGGCTCAGTATCAATACTGAGTAGCAGATCAAGTATTTGTGACTAGAGGTGTACACCGAAACACAACCAAAAAGTAGCCTAAGCAGGAGGTTTTCACTTTCATGTGGGCACAGTTGGTCAAATTTTTCTAGACAGATGCTGCATCCAGCTTACCTCAGTGGTATGAAGTCGAAACTCAAAATGACCATTATAACATATGTGTGATGTGTTTGTGCTACAAATGGGTAAAGAGTAAAGAGACTAGTGTTCATTTTTTTTTACTTCAACAAGCCAGATACAAACTGAACAAGTGAACATGCCTGTATGTGCATGTATGTAAAGTTAGATGCAATGACATGCAGTATAATTAATTGATACTTAAGATGTTCTTAAATTAAGTTAAAGCTGAGACCATTCCAACCCGCCCCTAAATAGGAATTATTTACATTTAGACATTTGGCAGACGCTCTTATCCAGAGCGAGTTACATTTTTATCTCATTACACATCTGAGCAGTTGATGGTTAAGTGCCTTGCTCAAGGGCCTAACAGTGGCAACTTGGTGGTTGTGGGGTTTGAACCTGGGATCTTCCGAACCGTAGTCCAATGCCTTAACCACTGAGCTACCCCTGGCCCCTTATGTGTTAGATGAATGAATTCACACAAAAGCTACAAAAGGAAACTCAATTTTAAAGTGGTAGTGCAGTGTGGTTTCAGAAAATAATAGTGTAGCCAGTGTTTTAGTGTTTTCGGAATTAATAAGATGTATAAATATATATTTAAATACTCAATATTTAATTATGGAGTTGAATGTTACAATTAAATAACACTTTAATCATGGCATAAGTGGATGTGGCTCAAGGTTGCTTTATTTCTTTATTTTTTTCGGTGTTTAATTATTGAATTATTTCTTTCAAAAGTCCTTAGGTGCACCATGAACAGTAACATTAAGCAACATAAACAGACATAAAATACTAAACATTTTTTATTTGTAATCATCTAATTTATTTTATCTTGTATTAATATTGAATCACAATGAGCTGTTTATGTTGTGAAGCCCAGCTTTATCATTTTGGATAACATGACTTGTGTGATATAATTAATTTATATATATTTTTTTGTTGTTGTTGTTTGGTAGATGATCACTTGCACTTACCAGAAAGAGGCTCCAGCAAACAGATCTTACAAGGTAAAAGTTTGCTTTCAGTCTTCTGACCACCAGATGGTGTAAGAGTCTTATTTATAGTGTGTTACTGTACTGCTCTGTGTCGCCCCTTTTTTCCCCTAAGAAAATATTTGCTTTTCTAACGGTCATTTTTCGCATAGTGGCATTGCTTGTTTTGTCAGTGCATGAAAAAAAAAAAAACAGGGTCACAAGAAAAATGATGCACCACGTGACACATTCATTATCACCAGACATGATTAGTTGATGGAGTTTTATTTGCAGCAAGGTGATGGGTCAGACCAGCCCATAGGTTGACCTTTTGACCCCCATGGGACTAACCGGGTTAACGCTGGCATCTGAGAAGAGCTGGAGCGCTGTCACTTTAAAGCATTTTGTGTAAGGTTGTGTGGGAAAAATTAACAAAGAGGAGAAAGTGAGTGTGTCCCCTTTACTTTGGTGCGCACACATAGAATGGGTCCTGTGGGAGGCCCGCTCGGGGGAAATGAGGAGAGGGAGGAGGTGGTGGTGCAAAAGGTTACCCTGTTTTTGGGCTCTGAGACCTTTTCACCTTTCACATCTCCGCCCCATGATAAATCGACCCTCAAATCCTTTCCACTATTCTTTGTGTGTGCCGCTGCTGTTTAAGGGACATGGCGTTGCTTTAAAAAATTTTTTTTTTTTTTTTTAATGCCCTTTTCTCTGGTTGTTCTCTCACTCAACTTGGATGAGCTTTCCACTTAATTTAGGGTTGTGTGGTTGTGCATTCTGGGAACCTGAAAGCAGCCTCAGTCACGTGCTCAGCTCAAGGGAAACTTTTTTAAGAGAGAGGTTATTGTGCCATCACAGCTAGCTCGTTCATTCACCACACACTTCTACCGTTTATTTGCCATGTGTACTGGTGCTCGCAGACCTCTTCCTGCATGCAAGGTGTCTGAATGCCTGCCATTTTTGGTAGTGCTGATGTAAAGCCTTCCTCTGACTTCATCTGACATGGGCTATTTCTAGAAATTAAATACCTGACCCTTGGCTTATATTCTGCGTCATGGTTCACTGAAAAAACATCCACTCTACTGGAATCGCAGCCAAAAATAACTGTTGTTTTGTATGAGAACTGGTTTGAATTTCAGATTGTCAGACAAACGTATGTGTGTGTGCGCGAGAAAGAGGGAGGAGGAGAGAGAGAGCTATTAGATGTCAGTAATGTGAAGTAGCTTTGCTTGCTGTCCCACAGGAGTTTTTCTCCACATTGTCGCTGATACGTTGGGAAGCATCGGCGTCATCATCTCAGCCTTCCTGATGCAGAAGTACGACCTGATGATCGCTGATCCGATTTGCTCGATGCTCATCGCCATTCTCATAGGCGTCAGGTGGAAAAACACACGCACACGCGCACACACAAATGAAATCAGAGCACAGTTGTACATTGTATAGGAGAACAGTCCTGACCATAACCAGAAATACAACAAACTAATTTTACAGGTCACTTATACCGCTTTATTTACTGAGTTAAACAGTTTTTCTAACATTTGAGTCTTACTCATGTTGAGTCAATATACCTATGGATTTTACTTGCTTTCTTTATTCATTGTGACTTGAGGTAGGATTAATCCATTATACTTATTTATCTAATTTATTTATATTATAAAAACTGACATGAAAAGAAATGTTTTTTTATTTATTTATGGTTTTTTTTTTTTTTTGCCATATCGTCCAGCCCTACAAATAAAGGTACATTTTAATGGATTTAAAAAGATTCAGATAGACAGAACACATACTTACATTGACAGACACGCATGCAAGAACACAAATAAACACGTGCATAGACGGATGCACAAACATACACACGAGTGAACTATGCAACTTTCTTGCACATTTTCACTTCTGTATATACTCACTGCTTATGAATGCTCATCGTCAGAGTTGCGCGTGTGTGAGATGGTTTCATTGAAGTGGCTTCAGTTTGTTGTGTTTCAGGTGTAGCTTTGAGTTCCGGGTGGGGTTGACTGAGCAGGTCTCTCTTCCACTCGCTCGCTTGCTCACGCACACTCTGTCCCTCTCACACACGCATACAAAGCTGAAAGAGTATTATACACAGGGTGGAGACCAAATTTTCCCACATGTGGTAAAGCCAGCAGCAGTCTTGTGTACTATTCTTTTAGTAAGAGTAGTGCTTACGGAGGCCACATATCTTCTGGATGTTTGACTACGTAACATTTTATAATGTTGCACATTTAAACAGTATTTTTGCTGTTAGCTGGGAATTTGTAATTTTTTGTTATTTTAAATTTTTATAAAAGAAAACATTAAAATTAAACCATCCAGCACAAGTCTTGATTGTTTAATTTTAAGGTTATGTGTTCTGTTAAAATTTTAGCTGATTGCAGGTAACACACTTGAAGTAAAGTTATGAAAACTCGTATTAATTAATGAATTAATGTTTGGAAAATGATTCCAAGCGACTTCCTCTTAAAGCTGGTTGAGAAAATGGTAAGTTTGTGCAATGTTGTCATCAAAGCAAAAGATGGCTACTCTTCAAATCTTCATCTTTACTTACTACATGATCCCATGTGTTATTTCATAGTTTATTAATTGTTCTACAAAATAGAATATAGTGGAAAATAAGGGGAAAAAAAATCAAACTTTTGACTAGTACTGTATAGTGAGAATTTACTTTTAACATGATTCTTAATGAAAATGGAAACAGAAAACGCATTACTCGTAGTAAACACCTTCTCTCTTCTTCACTGCCTCCCCATGTTTGAGGCTTTTCTTCTCTGCTCTCTGGAATGCGGCCGTGATCCCTGACTGTTACATTAAAAACGTGAGAACAAAGGCATCTTTTTAGGATGGATATTCCCTCCTCCTTCCATGATCTCAGAAGAGATGTGGGCTTTATGTCATTTTTTTCCCCCCCTATCTTCCACCCCTAGGTCAGAATGTGGTATGCAGTAAATGCAAAGAAATGAACACATCAGTAGGGTGACAATAGACACAAAGCCTCCTGCATGTCCTGCTGTTTCTGTTTAAAACACGAACATTGAGCTGTTAATGAGAGAGAGATGTTTCAAATACAAGTTCATGGTTAAGAGAGAAACCGGGTGCAGGAACGGACAAGTTCACAATACTGTTATACAACCTGACTTGGCAATTAAAATTGGCCGAATAATAAGAAAAAGGTGCAGGGTTCTTTAATAAGACATACGGACATGAGAACTGCTTGTTGAAATTACAGTCATGCTGTGAGATTCTTTAAGAATTGTGAGTGTTAAGAATTATTATTATGCACTGTGATTATCTTTGTAAGCTCTAGGCTACTATAAAAGGCTAATGTCATATTTTCCAGGCTATACGGTAACATTCTTTAGTAGAATTCTGTCTATTTGTAAACTCGTTACACTAGTTTAGTTAATTTATTTTAGATTAATTTTAGAGCATAGAGCTTGAGTTTCGTGAGCTTGAGGATTTTGTAGGTCATTACATGATTTTGTACAGTAATTATAGGAGGCGTTTATACTAACACCTTGTAGTACATTTAATCCATAGTTTTTGTTTGGCAGATTACTGAGAATTCTTACTTTAACAAGCATAACTATGTGATCTAAAATGTCTCTAGCACTGATCAACAAAATTATTTTGCCATTATTTCAGAAAACCTGCTAAAAACATGAACAAATAAAAATTCAGGCCTGCCAGAGATATAAATATATATTATAGTCTGGAATTGTTTCTACCTGTGGAGTCTTTAAAACACCTGAATTATTCTTAAATAATTACATATGTTACAGCAGTGACTACATTGAGTTGTGCCTAAAAAGACCTTTTACTTGTAATAGATTTACCGTGATACATGTTCTACATTGGTATTTATTAAACTGCAACTAAAACTATTATTGAACTCCAGTTTTCGAAAAAATATACAAATTGGTGGAAAAAACATTTTTACACAGAGTAGCTAGTTATGCTAGAGTTACAAGTGCATGTTTAATATACTCACTCACTCACTCACTCATCTTCTGTACCGCTTTATCCTGTATTCAGGGTCGCGGGGGGCCTGGAACCTTTCCCAGGAGGCTTAGTGCACGAGGCAGGGTACACCCCGGACAGGGTGCCAATCCATCACAGGGCACACGCACTCATTCACACACTACGGGCAATTTGGGAACGCCAATCAACCTAACTTACATATTTTTGGACTGTGGGAGGAAACCGGAGTACCCGGAGGAAACCTACCAAACACGGGAAGAACATGCAAACTCCTTGCACACAGATACGGGAATCGAGTCTGGCCAAGAATCGAACCCGGAGGTGCAAGGCGAGAGTGCTATCCCTTTGATTTATAACCAATTTTAATAATAGGTGTCATTGAGCTTCAATGTGACCGTCATTAAATCAATTTTGTATAGAACACTTGGATTTAAAATACAGATCTGTCTAGACCTAACACAGATCAAAGTCAGCAAACGGAGGCTATAATAGCAATGATTTTTTAAAAGTTTAAAAGTTGAAAATGGTTGAAATTCTTAGCTGAGTGTTTAGGAGTCATTGAACTTGGTGTCCTTATGCATCTCATTGCATTTGCTTTTCATGAGTTTGGCAGATATTGGTCCACTGGCATCATCTCTCATTTGTTCAGGGAGGTCATGTACTGTAACCGCTCTGCGGGAATGCCTGTGGTTTCTGTAGTTGGACTGTAAGATGGACATTTTGGTTATTGAATTGCTGAAGCATGCATTTTCCAGCTCCATGAGATCAGTAGGCATGAGCGAAGCCTTCATTTTTTTTTTTTTTTTTTTTTTTTTTAAACTTTAAAACCATAATTATGATCAACTCATGAGTCTCATATTAAATATCTAGTTTCATTTCACCCTGCGGGAGTGTTTAGGATATCTGTATAGCAGAAGCTTTGTGTGTGTTAGCTGGACGTATTCAGAAAGCTCCTGCTGTTATGACCCTGATTTTTCCAAAATGCTGCTTAATCGCTTTAAGCCCTTGCCTACAGCCAGATGACTGGCCAGAGGGAGAAACATTAACATAAATTAACATTTGGGCAAACCCAGAAGGATGGATTTATTTGGCTGTGATCAGGGGGTGAGGTATTTAGCAGTGGCTCGGGGAAGTTAGTGTGTCAGCGTGTAAAAATTTTTTTTTTTTTTTTTTTCTTTTTTCTTTTTTTTTAACCTGAATATCCAACAAGCGTTGCTTTGAGGAGAGAAAAAGACTAAAATGAATGAACTTAGCTCACAGGTTGTTTGAGAACCTGCTGCAAAGAATACACCTCTTTCAGCTGAGCTTTACACACAGACATGCTGGATGTTTACATCAAGCTTTAGAACTTTGGGAGGGTCGGGTTGTGTAGGCTGTGGGAACCGTTCATGGTCGGATGAGATAGGCACATGCTACACACTGCTCGATGCCAGCAGCAGCTCCGGTTTCTCTAATGACAGGCTCCTCAATTGGATCTTTTTGAAATGTTTCAGTTTCCAGTGCAGATGGGTTTACCTAATGACCATGTTTAAGGCTGCACTTGTAATCTCTAGCTCTCCCTCCTTGAAAAAGGCAAACCCTCTGTTTCAGAGGTTTCACAGAAGGGGCCTTTATTTTTAGTCTCTCAATATGTTGGACATTTTTGGAGAGACAGCTACAAAGTTAAGACCACAATTTTGGAGCAGTTAACACTCAGCTTTGAGTTCTATCAATTACTATGACAAAAATTTCATCCAAACCATAATTCATGGCACCCGAATACTTTTCTCTCTGTTTGCAGAGTTGCATGCCTTGAACATTATTGCTTGAGTGGCTCATCTACAAGCACAGGAAGGCTGAAACAATGTGATCTCAGAACTCAGAGGTTCCATCATGCAGCGCTTTCCTGTTTTTATTTTTAAAACCTAAACACAAGGAGAGAGGAGCTCATGTAAAGTGCTGAAATTCGGCATTGAATATAAAGAATTTTTTTGTCAGTAATGGGCTATTGTCAGATAATTAAGGAGTGGCATAACAGCTTTACATTTTGATTCTTACAACGCTTTGACACTAAGACTTCTTTCATGACTGTCTACTTCCAGAAACCATCTCCATATCAACAACTGCACATGCTTTTAATCCATGTATGTGGAATGACTGCTATACAGGTAGCTAATACTATAAAAACAATAACATACGAGGGCTGTACCAAAAGAAACGCAAAGTGGCATAACTTTCTTAACTAACTAATTTGGGTCATTCAAAATGCAAATATTGGTGGAGTAGCTCTTCCACTATCACTTACAAGTGATACATTTGCATCGTCATTGAACCCAACTCTTGAATCCTTTTTGAGAATGCCCTTTGTTCCAGTTGAGTGTCTCCCACTGTGTGGTTTGTCTCAGTGCTGGATTCCCCTTCTTTAACCTTCTTTATCCATCTGTGCACATTGCTCCTGTTAATGGTGAAGTCATCTCCATATACATTCTGTGGATGTCTGACAACCTCCACCTCTTCTTCATCAAGACCTCAATGATGGAAGAAAAGGAAGACTAGTAACTATAAAGGAGTTATTCTACCAACATGAATTTGAAAGACATGCTTTAGTTTTTGTAATTGGCAGCTGCACTACTGTCAGAGCTGTAGTTGTAGATGTTTAATCAACACTTTCTGACCAATCACAAGTGATACATATATATCTTATAAAATTTGTAGCATACCGTAAACACCATATCCTGTATCAAATCATATCACCAAAAAAGTAGTGTTTATTAACAAAACAAAATATTGTGAAGCTGAACACCTTTCAAGCATCAGGATACATTTTTAATTAATAGAATTAACCCCTGTTTAATTCTAATGGAGGTCTAAAATGGAGTGCTTTTTTGTGCAAAACTTTTAGCACATCATTATGTGATTCCACCACAGAGAGGGTACTTAAAGGAAATGCTGAGCTCATGGAGTCTTATAGGTTATCTAAGAATTCTGCATGACCGCTAATGGTCACAGAGCTGGTTTGAGCTAAGAGCCATTAGCTGTAGTCATTGGGATAATTTCAGAAAGCTCTAAACTGTATTTTAGCATATTGAGAAATGACGGATAATACAATTTGGCTTTCTGAATTGTAAATATTGACTGCAATAGAGCTGATGATGATGATGATGATGATTTCATTAGATGGTTGCCTTACTGAAAATCAAAAGTAAGCCTGTGTCAAAGATGAAGCTATGCCTGGGGTTTGAGTGAAATGAGGTAAAACTGAATAGTTGAGGAGAGGGAAAAGTAGGCCAAGCCCAGAAACCCTCTAATAGCTCCCATATGTGTCCGCGGTTGAGGGTTGAGGGTTTGGGAGCGCAATGATGATCAGGCTAGATGATCTCCACAGATCTCTGAGCGGGAAGCAGGGCCATGCCCCTACCACGCCAGCTATGAGGTCAGATGTTAGCTATGTTAGCCACGTCACAAGCAGTGGCCTGGTCTGTCATTGGTTTCAGTCAGTGTGCATCATACTGGCCTTTTCCTTTAACCTAACATTGGATATTCTACAAATAAAACTTGTTAAAGGCTCAGAATAGGATATATTCTTTATGTTAAAGGTAATGCTATGATTCAGCAAAGTTACTGTTACTATAGTTTAGCACATCACAACGTAATCTTATACCACAGTCATTTGGCAGTGATCATTTTTGTTAATCGAAGAATATAAGTTCTTATTGTTTGTTCTACAAAACCAAATAATTCCTGGTACCGCTTAACTTATATCAGCTATAGGCAGCTGTTTCCTTAACTAAGGTCCACAGCTTTTTATGTTACCACAAAACCACAACATATAATGTCCGCCATCCTAACAATGTCAGATAACTTGAAGTTACAGCTATAACTCTGACTGACTGACACTGGCGCAACCTTTCCATAAGTGTTGAATTAACTTCTCTTTACAGAAGATTTTATCATGTAAGTGGTTATGGTAATTTCTGTAGAATTATAGTTTCACAACAAATGCATTAATAAAAACCTGCATTACTAGCACAGCTTTTGTTATAGAACATTAATCAACACCTTCAGGCCAGTTAAAATCCCTTATTCGAGTGCACTGTAGTATGAGTCACCTAAATGAGCCATCTGAATTTACACACACATGCACAATTAACAATTTAATCAAATGCCTAATATTGCCCCACTAAGTCCCTCTTGTGCTACTGAAACAACTCTGAATCATAAAGGCATGGGTTTATGAAGGTGCTGTGGCGTCTGGCACCAAGGTTTTAAAAGCAGATCCTTTAAGTCCTGTAAGTTCCAAGGTGGGGCACTCATGGATCAGACTTGTTAGTCCAGCACATCTCACAGATCCAAGTCAACAGATTTGAACTCTTTGTCATGTTCTGCAAACTATTCCAAATGACTTTGCAGTGCTTCAGGACATATTATTCTGCTGAACGTGGTCACTGGCTCCAGTTACTACTTGGTTTTCAACAATTTGTTGTTTGTCCAACAGATCATTGCCCAGAGTAGCCTAGTAGCACTTCTGTTAGATTGACCCAAACAGGCTAGCCTTTGCTCCCCATGCAGATTAATGAGTCTTCAATGTCCATATCACCTGTTCACCCGTTTTCCTTCCTTGAAACACTTCTTGTAGTTACTAAACGCTGCATACAGGAACAACACAGAAGACCTGCTGTTTTAGAGATGTTCTAGCCCAGGACTTCACCCATCACAATGTAGTCATTGTTAAAGTCTCTCAGATCTTGCCTTCTTTTTTCCCTTGCTTCTAGCAAATAATCCTTAAGAATGTGCTGCTTAGTACTGTATACAAGACAGTTTGACATGTTTCAGTACAAGCAGGTAATCAATGTTAAAATTACTGACACATAATAATAATAATAATATTTAGTATGTGTGTGTGTGTGTGTGTGTGTATATATAATTATGAACTTTAGGCCATACAGTGTATGCCATTAGTTAAAGAGCTTATAGACACTTGACTATTCATCCCATTTCAGATTTGGTTTCTGGGTTGCTTTTGGTCCACCCGTCTGGAAAGGCTTGCTATTAGGTTTTGGAGTGTGGCTATAAAGATTTGCCAATTTAGCCACAAGAGAATTAATGTGGTCAGGTACTGATGTCATTCTAGCCCTTCCATTCCAACCTTGACAGTGTTTTTATGGACTCACTATACACATAGGTATTTTTACGTTGAGAGATTTGGCCCCTTTACTCAGTGAAAATAAATCTTAAAGCTATAGTGTGCAAAAACATTTAAAGACCTATGTGGCAACAGTTTGGGGAAGAAACACATACTGGTTATAAGCAAACATCCACATTTTTATGCTAATTTTGCTTATGGACTAAATAACATTAAAAAAATCAGCATTTGGTAAATGAAGCAAATGCACAGGCTGCAATTATGCGGGTTTTTTTTTCCTCCTCCGTTTTAAAACCATGGTTACGTTTCGCGAACTTTGCATATATCGCAGAGCATCAAGCATACTTCGCCTTTGTCTATCTTGGCTAGTGTGTTGCGCAAGAACCTCCCTTTAAGTATGCGCAATGTTTCAGATGGCATGGCGAATGTAAACATGTGTGTCGGATATGAGTCATAGTTGAAAGAACGTTTAAACAGACGGTCAAAAAAATCAGATATAGGCAACAAATCAGAATTGGGCATCGAGACCTGCAGTGTAAATGTAGCCTTAATAAAAATTATTTTAGAAGATGAATAAGCTAACATTATCAATGCAATTTTTAAAAAGACTTTATAATCATGCCTGATAAAAATCGGATCATCTACTGAGCTAGGAATAAAATGTTATACAAGTAATTATTACTAAGAATAATAAACATTGAGGTCTTCTTATTGTGTATATTTCATTTTATTTGTTAGTTTACTTTTTTACATGCTAAACTGTAAGCTTTATATTGTTTTGCTGTATTAAATCTTTTGCCAAACTTGTAACAAGCAAGATAATGAAACATCCTGATGTCTGAAATGCCATATTACACGAAAAATAATGCCATTCTTTTGCTTTACAGTGTGGTTCCTCTGCTAAAGGAATCCATTGGCATCCTGATGCAGCGAACTCCACCTGCACTTGACAATGCCCTTCCTGAGTGCTACCAAAGAGTGAGTGCTACTCCTTTTGCAACAGCCATATTAAGAAAATGCTGAATAGTCTGGCAGGCCTTAATTCCCAGCATGACCAGAACAGCTGTCTGCTTCCATTTCAATGCTGGTTTTTCTGGTTACTCTTAATCGTTAGCTTTGGGTTGTTGTGCTTCTCTCTGCAGGTGCAGCAGCTGCAGGGTGTGTATAACTTGCAGGAGCCGCACTTCTGGACACTGTGCACCGACGTCTACATCGGCACGCTGAAACTCCTCGTGGCTCCTGACGCTGATTCCCGATGGATTCTTAGTCAGACGCACAACATTTTCACACAGGTGAGGGAAACCGCCAGAACAAAAGTCTATACTGTTTATACTATACACATCTGCATATTATTCAGTATTTTGAATGAAACAATTAGGTCCAGTTATGCACTGTGGCTTATCCTGACATCACAACCCAGCAGTCCTGAATTAGATATATACTATTTAAAAAATATTTAATATTATAAAATATAGACACCGAGTTTTTGTGTTTGTGTCTCTAGGCAGGAGTAAGGCAGCTGTACGTTCAGATCGATGTGGCGGCCATGTAAGTGCTGCCCTGATTCAGAAGTCCTGGGACCAAAGCCCTCTGTGCTGCTACATGAAGCTCATCACCAAACTCTACCACTTTTTGCCCCTTCTTTTAATTTCTTTGGGTCTCTTGACGTTGTCGACACCCAGTCGGACCAATCTGGAGCAGCCGTGGTGCAGTACAGTACGGTTAACTGACTCTTTCTGGGGGAAAAAAAAACCCAAACAACACAAAGATTGTTGGTGCCCCTGGTCAACAGCTGTCCTTGTTCATATATTTTTAAATATCCCTAAAAAGACTCTAGTCTGTATTTGGTGTCTCACCCTTATTATGGTCAGAATGAGGTTTAAAATTATGTTTGATTAAGAAGGAAAAGCCTCTTAACAGTATGTGAAGTGAATCATTAGTATTTTCTGTGGTCGGATGTCTTTGTAGTTGCAGACGTCGGTCACATGTGTTGCCCCACACTTCAGTTTATCATTACACTTTGATCTCTTAAGTGCCTTTTTCCCCTCCCAGTGGATCTCTTGGACAATCTCCCACACGTTTCCTTCATCCAGCATCTGTAAAATCATGAATTATGTAGGTTATTCTAGCCAGTTTTAACATTCCTTTGTTTTTGTTTTTTTACTGCATGGTGTTCACTGATTGATTCACTGATTATTTCTCGGATTTCTACTTATGTAAAACTGGATGAAACACCAGCTTTATTCAGCCATAAATGGATCTGATGAGCCACTTAAATGTGAGAAGTCCATACTTTAATTACCCATATGGATTTTAAAGAACAACTGTGCCACAGGCCAGAACATTTGTGCAATTCAATAAATTATATTGCCATCTGATTTGTACTTTTTTGCATTTGTTGGAATAAAATCATTTAAAATCGGAATGACACATGAATTGCTGCAAGAGCCCATTTGAAATTGTACCACTTTCATATCTAAAGAAGGCTACATCACTGCAATAAACAACTAAAGTAAGCAGGTTACAGCTCAGTAGCTTATAATCTGTAGATTATCATTTTCATTTTGTCCTGATTTATGATTTGTATACGTTTTAGTAAAACCAAATAAATTTAAAAGATATGGCAGGCAACTGGACAGAATTTTGTCAGGATCATGATTTTAAAACATGCCTTGGTATAAATAATAATTAGAAGTATATATACTTACTAGTCATTACTCAATACTAGTCTTACTTGATCTTAGTGCTGCATTCGACACTATAGATCATAATATTCTCATATATCGCTTACAAAATCACATAGGTATTCAGGGACAGGCATTAAAATTGTTTAGATCACACCTGTCTGATTAATTTTGTAGATCTAAATAAAGAACCGTCTGGTGTAATGCCAGTAAAATATGGGGTCCTTCAAGGGTCAGTTTTAGGAACTCTGCTGTTCTCAATATACATGCTTCCCTTGGGTAACGTCATTATAAGACATGGGATTAGTTTCCATTGTTATGCTGATGATACCCAATTATATATCTCAACTAAACCAGATAAAATACCCAAGTTGTCTAGATTAACTGAGTGTGTCCAGGACATAAAAGATTGGATGACCAATAACTTTCTTTTACTAAATTCAGATAAGACGGAGATATTACTTATTGGCCCCAAAACCAGTACACAACAGCTTTCACAATTCAGCCTGCGTTTGGAAGGATGTACTGTTACTACTAACTCAACAGTAAAAGACCTGGGCGTAATATTAGACAGTAACTTGTCTTTTAAAAAATAATTTCAAATATCACAAAAACTCTTTTTTTCATTTTAGAAATATTGCCAAACTTGCAGAAAAGCTAGTTCATGCATTCATGACCTCCAGACTGGACTATTGTAATGCATTACTAGGTGGTTGTCCTGCATCCTCGATAAACAAGCTTCAGTTAGTCCAAAATGCAGCCGTCATGGTTCTCACCAGATCTAGAAAATATGATCATATAACCCCAATATTATCATCCCTGCACTGGCTACCTGTTCAGTTTAAAAGTAATTAAAAAATAGTATTACTTACATACAAGGCTTTAAATGGTTTAGCTCCCACATACCTAACCAGTCTTCTGAAACGCTATAATCCACCACGCTCCTTAAGATCTGGTAGTTCCCAGAGTTTTAAGATCTACAAAAGGGGGTAGGGCATTTTAATATTAACCTCCAAAGCTCTGGAATAGCCTTCCAGACAGTGTTCAGAGAGCAGACACGGTTTCTCAGTTAAAAAGTAGACTCAAGACGCATCTCTTTAATCTGGCATATGCGTTACTCACCTCGTAACCTCATACTTCAGCACATCTATCCTGAATGGTAACTACGCTAATTCTCTTCATCTGTTCTGTATTTTTCTACCCATCCCGAGGCATCTGGACATTGTGCCAGCTTCAGTAGACAAAGGCCGACTCTGTAAGGATCCTGAGGCATCCAGAGAAGGACCAGCACCAGCTGGATTCTGCTTTATGATGGTTGGAGCTACACATGCTGCTCCTGTGCTCTCAGTGATCCAGACCCCATCTGCCCTCTGCACCTGCTTACTCGTCCCTATGCTGAACTGGACTTCATGTTAATTTAAAGAACTTCTGTTATATTGAACTTTCACCTGCACAACACACATGATGTTATATAATTTCTATCTCTTATCACCCAAATGAGGATGGGTTCCCTGATCGAGTCTGGTTCCTCTCAAGGTCTCTAAAGGGACTATTAGGGACCTGTAGTGGCTAATTCATTTGTAAAAATGAGAACCACTCTCACAATTGTCCTGAAATATGGCTGTGCCATGAGGGAGGAAAACCTCCATTGGTGTGATAACCTGGTCATTCAGTACATTTAGGTCGTCAGCTGACCTTATTATATTGCCACAATGTTGCTTAACCTAATCAACTGAAGCAACCCAAGGACATAACACTGATTCCATGATGTGTACTTTACTTCATGTGGTTCTCTTTTTACCCTGACACACTGGAATAGGGTCAGTCTGGCCTTATCAGATAACATTTTTTGATTTCTACAAAGTACAATCTTTATGCTCCCTAGCAAACTGAAAGTTTCTTTTGTGATTGGTCTTACTAACAAGTGGTTTTCTTATGACCACAGAGTTGTCTAAGCTTTCTGTCTTTTCCCATTTTATACACACAGAAATTGAACTATGCAAACAATTCTGAAAGCTTGAAGCTCTTCTGTTAACAACATGAATCCAAACTGCTAAACTCTAAGCACAACTCCACTGATCTCACTTAAATACTCACTATATTCCTCATTTCTAAATCCAATAGAAGAATTCTTTCCAGCACGGCAGTGGAAAATGTACAAATGCAGACCTCACAGGCATGTGGCACTACTCCAGGCAATGTAAGATGTATGTTATGCCATCTGTGCAGTGGAATGCCTGGGATGGATCTGCCCTGTTAGGCGTTTCTTTTCCCCCTGCTGCTTGGAGAACATTGCAGCTGATGTGAACGAGTTCCTCTGGCCTGACCAGCATCAGAGGCAGGATGCAGAGCCATCTGTTTCATTGCTTTTTGCAATTTCTTTTGTCAGTACAGCAGAACTATGGAGTGATATATTGAACATTTTTCAAAAGAAATTGCAAATTGCATTATCAATTTATTTTCCCATATGTGGATGCATAAAGTGTGACATAATTCGAATGCAACTGCAAATTTTGCATTACGTTTTGCTTTTTAGCCTTCGCGAACGAACACTGACTGACAAATTTCAAATGAAAAAGCAAAGTCCATTTGCAGTTGCATTTCCCATGTCTTACAAGTCATTGGAAATGCAACTGATAGAGATTATGTAGGGGGGCAATCCGTGGCAGGGGGGCATTTTAGAGCATAACACCCGCTAAGCTGTGTTTCTGAAAGCTTTAGCTTCAGCAGGCTGTAAAAAGAGAAGGTCTAAAAATACATTTATTCGTAACAGCTTCTCTGTCCACCCCTGGGTGAGAAAATATGCAATTTGTCATTTTTGTGTGTTTATTTCTTGATAAACAGATGAGATAAGCTTAAATGTGTGGCGACTGTCCAACATAAAACCAACTTTACCCCGGTTCACCTCCATCACTCAAACTTTCCCCTCTCAATTGCAAATGCAATTTGCAGTTTCTTTTGAAAAATGTCTGGGATATCACTCCATACAGAACACTTTGTGTTGCAGTAATATACTCAGCAAAAAAAGAAACGTCCTCTGACTTTCAACTGTTTTTCCTTTCAGTAAACTTAATGTGTAAATTGAGGTACTTGCTTGAAGTACTGCAGTGCATCTCCTCCTCATGGACTGCCTGTTGCGGACAGTCTGAGCACTGATGGAGGGATTGTGTGTTCCTGGTGTGACTCGGGCAGTTGTTGTGGCCATCCTGTACCTGTCACGCAGGTGTGATATTCGGATGTACCGATCCTGTGCAGGTGTTGTTACACGTGGTCTTCCTCTGCGAGGATGAATAGCTGTCCTTCCTGTCTCCCTGTAGCGCTGTCTTAGGCGTCTCCCAGTGCGGACATGGCAATTTATTGCCCTAGCCACATCAGCAGTCCTCATGCCTCCCTGCAGCATGCCCAATGCACGTTCACGCAGATGAGCAGGGACCCTGGGCATCTTTCTTTGGGTGTTTTTCACAGTCGGTAGACAAGTCTCTTTAGTGTCCTGCGTTTTTTAGAACTGTGAACTTAAATGCCCACTTTCTGTAAGCTATTAAGGTCTTAACGACCATTCCACAGGTGCATGTCAATTAATTGATTATGGTTAATTGAACATGCATGGAAAACATTGTTTAAATCCTTTACAATGAAGATCTGTAAAGTTATTTAGATTTTTACAACATTATTGTTGAAATACACAGTCCTGAAAAGGGGACTTTTTTTTTTTTTTTTGCTGAGTATAGATATTTTTGTTTCTTACTTGCACACAGATTTTCTTTGCGGTGTTTCTCATTGTACGTACTTGCAGAGGTGACATTACCAAGCTTTACTACATTCTATGTAAAACAGATAACATTTGTGATGCATATACATTTCAGGACATATAAACATACCTTTCACCAAAATAAAGGAACAGGAAACTTATTTCTACACACTTGTATGCATCTGAATATGTAACACGGCCTCATGAAGCCAAAACATTTGAGTATTTTGAAATTTGACAAAAGTTCAGAATTGGTCAGAAGTTGACTAATTTTAAGAGGAGCAAAAAATATAGAACTTCCAGGACCTAAATTTACAGTAACTACTTAAGGATAAAATGTAGAACCTGTTGTTCTTAAATTAATAAATAATTTGTAATCACTGGCACCGGCACGGTGGATCAGTGGTTAGCACTGTCTCTGTGCACCTCCAGGATCCAGGTTCAATTCCCGCCTGTGTGTGCATGTTCTCCCCGTGTTTGTTGGGTTTCCTCCAGGTACTCTGGTCTCCTCCCACAGTCCAAAGACATGCAGATTAGGTTGCAAATAAATGTGTGTGTGCCCTGCGATGGATTGTCACCCTGTTCAGGGTGTACCCATGTGCCCCAAGTCTCCTGGGATAAGATCCAGGCCCCCACAACCCTTTAGAAAGAATAAAGTGGTATAGAAGATGAGTGAGTGAGTAATCACTGGCAATTTGCTGTGGTATCAAAGTAATAAATAATTCAGGGAATGGAACATCATAAACTTTGGGTTGCTAAAGGTAACACCGCTTCATCAGGCCACCCTGTTGTTGATTATTCCCTTAGACCAGCGTGACACTGTTTTATTCCTTTACTCCCTCAGCAACTTACCAATGATTGAAATGCTTGATTTATTAAAAAAAGTTATGCATCATGTTAATGTTAACATTAGTCCTACTAAAGGACACACTTTCCTTAACGCTGTGGAGCGTCCTCTATGAAAGTCCTCAGAATTTCTGCAGGTTTTTAAAATGTATTTATTGATTTTTGATCAGGTGGTGTATAAAGAAGCTTCTTGTGCTGTATGCTTCATACCTAACTTTTTTGTTGAGCCTCACGGGGTCCCAGTCCCGATAGACTTATTTTACTGACAAATAGCATTTTAAACAATAGTGAGGTGTTTATCGTGTAATTTTTAACGGTGAATGAAAACAAAAAGCAGAACAATGTTTTAAAATTGATTTTATCATGAATGTTGTACAGAGAGAAACGAGTCGACATGAAGCTTGTGCCCGGAAACCTGAGCCGAAGAGTCTTGGATTGGGACTGCGGGAAACCCAGCAGCAATAAAATGAACATGCTTTATGATCACATGACAAGACCAAAGCTAGTGTGCACTATTTTGAATTACAGAAGCATTTCACATTTCAGAGGCTTTCATTTGTCCCAGATGAAGCGTTTTTTTCCTTTCTCCATGACCTTTTTACCATTTTCTCCTCTGTAATTCACTCAAGGGCTGCGATTTAATTAGCTCAGAAACACCATGCTGTACTGCAACTCGCGTGGAATCTTTTTGAGCTACGCAAAAAATACGTCATTTGTGTGGTTTTCTTGAAGCTCCAGACGTGAGCCAGCAGGAGACTGAATGTTCTGCACGGTTCTCAGGAGACGTAAGTGGAGCTATCTGTCATCTTCAGGCCACTGAGACCGTCAGAGCTGCTGAAGAGCTTTAGCATGTCCACCTCGAGTGGGTGCAGGAGGCCCGTGATGATCATGGAGTGCAGTGGCGCTCCCAAATCAGACTCCGCCATCTCGCGCAGAGATCCGACTCGAATGGCCTGGTCATCTGCACCCACCCGCGCCAGTCCCACGCACACTGTGTCCTCAGTGATAGCTGTAGTGCACACAAACCCAATAATCTTATCAAACACTTTCAATCAAACGTAATCCAATTTTCATGCAATGCAGAACAGATCATTCAGTGTGGCAGATGGCCCGGACATGAGTCTATTAAAGACCGTCAGGCGGAGAGAAGCACAAAAACTATACAATACAGATTTATATTCCCACAGCGCCAAAGTGAATACTCTCAGATAGGGCTAAAAACCTGAGATATATACATATATTTTTGCATATTTGTTACACTTAAATGATTCAGATTATAAAAAAAATTTTAATTACACAAAGATAACCCATGTGAATACAAAATGCATTTTTAAAAATAAGGATTTAATTTATTAGGGATAAAAAGTTACCCAAACATGCCTGGCCCCATGTGAAAATGTAATTGCCCCCTAAACCTAATAACTGGTTGTGCCAACCTTGGCGGCATCAGCTGCAACCAAGCGTTTGTGATAACTAGCAATGAGTCTTTCACATGGCGGTGGAGGAATTTTGGCCCGCTCTTCTGTACAGAATTGTTTTATTTCTGCAACATTGGATGGTTTTCGAGCATGAACAGCCTGTTTAAGGTCATGCCAAAGCATCTCAATCAGATTTAATTCCAGACTTTGACTAGGCTACTTCAAAAATTATTATTTTTTGAGCCATTCAGGGGTGGACTTGGGAGTGTTTCAGATCATTGTCCAGCTGCATAATCCAAGTGCACTCAAGCTTAAAGTAACGAACTGATAGCTGGATATTCTACTTCAGGATTTTATTGTAAAATGCAGAATTCATAGCTCCCTCAATTAAGTCGTTTACGTCCTGGCTGACTTATGCACATCAGGCCATGTAGGCCTAGACAGCTTTTTTCCCTTAATAAATTAAATCATTTTTTAAAAACTACATTTTGTATTTACTCAGGTTATATTTGTGTAATATAACAATTTGTTTGATATGAGAAAATATGGGAAGGGGAAAATACTTTTTCACATCACTGTATAAAGATAAATTTACACAATCAATAAATATGTTCTTAAAATGATTTATACATTAGAACTATTCAACTAACTTCACTGGAACGTTTCACACCAATAATTTAAAATACCAGAAATCTACTGTGGTATGTAAGGAATAAATACTTTAGGGCATGCAACAAGTTTGGGGTGCTTAAGGTAACTCTTCTTCATCGTGACACCCTCTTCTTGATTACAGTGGAACATTGGATTACGAGTAACTTGGTCTGTGAGCATGTTTTTGCAGGACAAGGAAATCTTTAAATAAATTTTGACTTGATAAACAGGCGAATTACTGTGAAATCCTCAAAAGGAGGCAAAAGCAAGTTTCAAGGTACTTGTTAAAGATTACAGTTTCCAGAGTCTCTGACTCTCTTGTCAGAAAGTGGTGATTGTGTGTGTGTGTGTGTGTGTGTGTGTGTGTGTGTGTGTGAGACAGTGGTCCTACACAGTAGCTTCCCCTCATCCTCCTCTCTGGTACAGCTACGATTCTTTTCAAAGCTAAAGTGGACGTTAATTTGCACTTTACTTTATATTTTTATTTATTTTTTAATTATATATTTGATATTTTTATTATATTCATACTATTTTTATTATGTTATTATAATTTTTTTATTTGTTTTATATTTAGTTTTAAATCTTTCTATATGAATATTTCTGATATCCAAGCATGCCTCCTGGAACGAATTATGCGAGCAATCCAAGGTTGGGGAAACACAAATATACACATGCTAACAGAACCACTTTTCTCTGACAGAGTGTATCTGGTTACTGGAATCTTTTTTGTGTGTGTGACTTTAACAAGAACCTTCTCTTATGACACTTGCTTTTGCGGAAATGTGACATTGCATTGTTGTTTAACAGATTCATCACTGTTTAACAACCACACACACTGGGTACAGCGCACACACACTTGGGTACAATATCATAGTAAACAATACACATGTGCACACGTCGAGACTGGACATGGGAGACGATTACCCACAATCCCGCAGCACGAGAGAGAAAAGAACCATTGGCTCTGTTGTGATCACGTGACACTCGGCAGACAAGGCGTATACATACTACAGTACTCGTATATCAAGACCTGGCTCATTAACAAGTTAAAATTTATTACTAAACTTTGCTTGTCTTATGATATAAACCTTTGAAATTAATGAATCAGCATCCAGAAATAAACGGCTTTATTGTATATGAATGTAATAAGTCGAAACCTGCTGTGCAAAATGAGCCTCTAAATTATCTATCTAAATTTAAGTGAACTAACAGCTAGTTATCAATCAAAAGTAATGTATGTGCAGCGGAGTAAAAGCATTTCCTCACCTGGTTCCTCTTCTCGTTCTCTGCGGTTCTGGACCACCTCCAGCAGCTGCTCGGCCGCCCGGGCCACTGTCATGAACCTAGGCGGCTCATAAACCTTACGACCCCTTTAAAGGAGAGAGAGAGACAAAGAACTCTAATGGATGTGTAGTACTTACGGCACTTGTTCTTAAGATAGTCATATCGACTGAGTACTGAGTGCTTTACAGACAGTACTAACCCTTGACTTTAATGCATCGCTTGATATTAATTTAATATAAGGAACTATTGCTAAATGTTTTTTCCTTCCTTTTTGCAGAATGAAGGGCAGAAACATCATTTGAAAAGCATGCTCTCTCTGACCAGAAACCCATGAGAGCACGTGTTTATTCCATTTCCGAGTAACGATCCAACCGAGCCAGTCAATCTGGGAGAAATTAAGGCCTTTCCCTTTTCCACTCGGGTTGTGGAATAGTGGTCTTGAGGACTTCAGACTTTCCAATGTACACAGTGGAAACATGCAAGCCTACCTGGGTTTAAGTGAAACGAGAGATGAAATTATAGCTTGCACTAAAGTGTGAAAGACACGAACGACCTTTCTGTAAGTCGAGACGTTGCTCACGCACGTTAGGACAGTGCTGGCTGTAATTTAGGATTTTTTTAATGCTTGAATGAGAAAGTAAGTGTTTCTTTTTTTCTTAGAAAGTTGCTGATGGTATATCAAGAATCCAAGTCAAACAAATGTCTATATTTTTTCCTCCGTTGGAGCTCTGCAGCTCACCTGGGTAAAGTCCAGCTGCGTGTATAAGCATATGTTACACCAACTCCAGTATTAGACCACTAACTCTTCTGACAAAGTGCTAAAAAGCAGATCTAAATCAAAGCAATGAAAAAAGACAATAAAAATGGGGAAAAAAAAAGAAAAAGAAAAAACAGAAGCACCTACCTCATGAGGTTCTCCATGGACTGCTCCTTCACTTTAATATCTGTAGAACAAGAAAAATATAAGACGGGCAGAGTTCTGCAAGTTTCAGTTCAACTTCAGTACAACTCAAACATTAGGATATTTTTTAAGAGTAACATTTTTCAACACTGTAAAATAAATCATGGGTAAAAACTTAATCTTTCTATCTACATGTAGCTTTTTTTTCATTCTTTTTTTTTATTTCAGAAAATCTGACATTAAAACTTTCTTGCATCTTAGATTTCCAGTGCGTGTTATATACTGTATTTTGTTGACTCTCACAAAAAAAAAATTATATGAATTAAATCTGAGGCAAATTTCCACAAATAATACTATTTGGGCTGGTGACGTTTTCTGTAAGGAGATTTAGAATTTATGGAAGGAGTCTCCACTGCCAGAGCTTTGTATACTTCGTGTTTTCTCTGTATCACATCCTGGAACTGAGAAGCTATTTCATCCTCCTATGACAAAGCAATGACAGGCACTAAAATTATTCATGGACTTCCACAATCCACAAATGTACATATGATGTCAGTGAGAAAGAGACCAGGCTTTATTTTATTTGCAAACCTGTAAACTATTCATAAAAATGTTCTTTAATAAATACAAAACTGTAATCGTTGGCAGACATCTGTGATTTAAGTGGAAAAACACTTCAGGATGTGCTGTTAGAGGAAAACCACTCCCTTTAGGGAGGTAACAGTAACTGCTCCTCATCACCACACCCTGTTGTTGATTATTTTCCTATAACAGCACAATACACAGTGTGTCACTCCTTACTTAAGTAATGAATCATGTGTGTTTTTATGTACTAAAGTAGTGTAGGACAGAACAGAAATAAATGCTTCTGAAGAGAATTTTACCTGTGTGTCTCTCTCTCTCTTTCTCTCTCTCTCTCTCACACACACACACACACACACACACACACACACACGACACACACACACACACACACACACTTGCTCACATAGCATCAACATTTACAATTAAATTGTTTATGCTAATGTAAAGTGATCTGTGTCAGGCTGATAAATAAGCTATGGCTTGTTAGTAAATGTAATGATTGATAGACCAATCAGTGTTTGGTGTCTAGTGTCTAGTGTGTGAGAGAAAGAGAGCGATTGTGTTAGAGGTGCAGGGTGAAGCAAATAATCCCAGTCTTTCTCACCGCTACTGAATAATGAGGTTAATACCAGAGATCACATTCAATCTCTCATCCTGCTGATCCGATCTGCACCTGAGCCCCGACCCACCACCCACACCGAGGGCGGAGCCACCTGTCACAGAGAGCCCCGCCTCCACTGGGGATTTGCTCCTTTAATAGTGGTGGAGTTAAATCTGCAATGCATGTTGATAAACCTAAATTATCATTTTGCCATGCAGACCATCTGGTGCACGTATACACACACAAACACATGCACACACACTTCACGTTCATAAACATTCATTTCTTTTGTGTTTGAGAATTAGGCTGATTTAACACACACTCCAGGGAGAAGACATAAAGGAACGGTGTTGTAGGGAAAGGGGGTGGGGTCAAGGCCCTCAGGGATATGTCTGGGCTTTGACGTTTTCATTGCCGTTTCTTTGTTGTTCATGTTCATGTGTTCGTACTACCAGCGTTTTCTACAGCGTATGCTGCTTCTGAGTTACTAGTGGTCGCCATGGTTTCCCTGGTTGATACCTCAATATGGACACACAACTAGCATAGCTAGCTACAGAGCCAACCGGACGCATTCTGGTTAGAATATGAAACTCTCAAAGGAAAATGCATATGTGTGTACTTCCAATCATTGCAGTTTATTAGTGATAAAAATAAACAGGAGCAGCTCTATAAGGGCGTACGATTTGTAATGAATATGTGGAACCATTAAAAAAAAATATATATACAGTTTTATATATACAGTATGTATGATAATGTGTCCTGTTCAAAAGGATGTTGCTTTCTTTGTGTTTTACTTAACAAATAAGAAAAGGTGATGCTACTATGATATTACTGAATGAAATATTAACCTGATTACATTAAATTTGTATGTCATTGGTGACATTGTGACTTACAGTTTACTCTTACTTTGAATGAATGACTGCTGGACTGGCCTTATTCTTCATCCATACTAGCAAGTGAACCCAAAAACCATATGATGCTGTATGATGACGTTTCTTCAGATTCCACTGACAACTTTTGGTCCTACATGCAACTACTTGTCCCAATAATGGAAATAAAAAACAAATAACCGTTGAAAAGCTTATCCTGTCATATATAAACTTTAAAGAAATGTATATAGAGGCATTGCAAGTTGAGCATGTAAGATCATACAAATTCATTTCACACAGATTAGTGCTTCATTTCATTTACTAATTATATAGCTTTAGAAGCACTTTCTCTCTTTCACCCCAAGGATCAACTTATGCCTTTAAACCTACAACAAAGCCACTGCAGCACAACTTGCTGATAAAAATGAATGCTGATGACGATAGAGAGGGACGAGAACACCCAGTGCACCACTGCCCGCTACGCACGGGGCCCGGCAGGCAGAGAGCCCAAGGCCACCAACACAGGGTGCAAATTCCCCAGATTCCAATGTGGGAGCAATAATGCTGGACAAACATGACACATACAACATGAAGAAGTTAGCTTGATTACCCAAAAGGCAGAGCGTGTGCATGCCCATGTCCCTGTTCCTCTTGATCTTATCGTAGAAGCTCTCTGGTTTCCAGCTGTCTGTCCAAAACACGATGGACACAGTCTCACCAAAATTGTACAACTAACAGTAGGGACACACAGAAAGACAAATCAATGAATGAACAACATGAAACTTCTATAATCACAATTTTTTTTTTATTGATCCCAGATTCCTTTCTATATAATCCCATTTAGTGCGGTTTATTAAAATCAGTGCCGTTCACCAGCTTTATATATATATAAATATCTTCCTATCAGCTGTTGTTCCTGTATGTGAGCTATGTGATTACAAAAGTGTGTTTAGCAAGCTTTGATTTCTGCATACCACTAACAGGCAAGGTGTTTCCTGTTACTTAGTGTTTGTGCCAGGGTGAGTGGATGAGTGGATGAGTTAAGGCTGTGTGCGTGTGTGTGTGCATGCAGTTCGTACAGCTGACACGGCAAAAACACACACTGATCTTATTGATCTGCTCATATTGATCATGTGCTGCCTCATATGAGCACTAAACTCTCCATACATCATACATATTTATGTTCTTCCATTCATATCAGAGCAGTAAAATTCATGTTTTTGCATTAAAGTTGATGTCGGCTGGATGGATCGGATAAACAAGAAATGCTATTAATGCATCTCTGGTTACACACCCTTCATTTGAAAAGCAAAACCGCATTGTTGTTGTTGTAATGTTATTGCGTTCCATGTGCTCTTTTGTTTTCGCCGCTATTCCCTAAGCAATACAGTTGCATACAAAAGCTCAGTGCTGATCTAGGATGAGTTACTGAAACTATTTTGGGTTATAGAACTAATAAATTACATGACTGACCCCAGATCAGCAGTGTGAGAGCAGCTGGGGTTTCTCTGAGCACAATGGCGTGTGGACAGCTCAATACACAGCCAAGTTATTGATGGATTCGCCCCGAGTGCCAGGAAGGCAAACGGCTCCGCACACTGCGTTCACACTGTCCAGATGATTTGTTGCAGCAACATGAACCTGAAGCTACACGGCCGCTCGTACTACAGAGCTCTGAAACCAGAAGCAGTCTGTGACAAAGAGTTTCGAAATGCAAACACAAGGCGTACCTGCAGCCCACAGCAGCCCACTGCATTCAGGATGGAGGCGTTATGGATGACTCTGTACTTTATCCCAGCATTCACTGCTCTCAGGACCAGGTCACTATGTGTTGTGGCTCTAAAACGCACCAAAACAAATAAATAGCAAGACGCAAAAATGAAAACTGGTTATTGCACCCGGGACTGAACCAACATTATTTCTGCTTATGAGTGCACTATTTACAGTTCTGCACCAGCCACAGAAACGTCAGGGGTCTGGTTTTGAAAGATGTCATTAAACATTATTAAACACAAATATGCTCCAGAAACAGAAAGAAAAAAAAACAGTGAGGCCATCTGCTTCAGGCCTTAAGTGGTTTCTAGATGGGAAAAACTGCAGAAAGGAGCACATCTATAAAAACTCCCATATCACAAATGCATCACCATGTATTACTCTGCGATCAGGGAAAGATTCAGTAAAGTAACGCTAAGCATCGAGGGCTCCTGACCGGTGCGAAAGTAAAGCATTTGTTCTATTCTCTGCAAATTTAATTTTTACCGTCAATCATAGTGACACTAACTATGACCTATGAGGGTGTTACACTGCCCTGTGACACCAGAGCGGTGCTACTGCGATAGGTTACAGACTGAAATATCATGTCCATGTGCTGGTTATACAATGGGCAATCACTGCATTGTTTGTGTGTCTATTTAGTAATCATGACTGTACCATGAAATAATATGCTTATTTTTATTTGAAATAGTTTGCTCTGTGTGCAGCCTGTGCTCGTAATAATAATAATAAAAAAACAACAATTATAAACATCTTATAACAGTTAGAAATCAATTAATCCAATTTGCTGCAAGCTGATTTATATATTACCTAAAAATAAGTGTGATAAAAAGAAATAGTAACAACTAATGTATAGCACTACATTATATCCTAAAGTTCCATGGTTATGAAAATGGTGGATGTTACGACAGCGTGTGGTACACAGAGTTAAAGCATCCCATGCACTGCAGGTCTGTTGTTTTGTTTTTACCCAAATGGATCTCCCACCACCAGGAAGGCCACGTCACTAACATCAGCACCCTTGAGGATCTCATCTGCTTCCTGTTCCACCATGTCTCTGTCTGCCAAAATCAGCTCACGCCCATAATACTCCTCCTGCACGAACACACACACACACACACACACACACACACACACACACACACACACACACACACCCCAGAGCCTTTAGTGCACAGCAAGTAAGGATGCTAATGATTAATTGTTGCTTAATTAAGAGTGAATCAATGTTTTGTGCACAAGTAATTACATTTTTAAAATAAAGCAAAAAAAAAACATGGAGGTCAATGTTAATACTGTGGTGGGCCGCCACAAATAAATCAACGCATGGGAAACACTAACAATGTTGTGCTACTAGAGTTTTTTGTAAATAAAATTTAAACTGATGGAAAAATGTGTCATTTAATTTTTAATGATGTATCCATTACTGATTGTTAATGATTTAAATATCATTTACTAAAAACATGCAACCTTAAAAGCAATTTATAAAATGATCAAAAAACGAAGCTTCTTAATTAGTGATTTTCTGACAAACTTGTGATTTAGTTGTTTTATTATTATTATTATTATTATAATCTAATGACTTTTGAACAGATGTTAGGGGCAGCCCTGTACTTGATACAGTTCTCCAGCTCACATCACAGCTTTCTGGTTAAACAAGTTGAGAGCGCAAGTTCACTCGGCTCACCGCCGATGTTTAAAGTTAATAACTAATCACTTTACAGTGCCATTTTAATTAAGACTTACTATTATGAATTCATAACTAACCACTGATCAATGTTGTCTGTCCACTCATGAAATTCTTGGTAGAGAGAGAGAGAGAGAGAGAGAGAGAGGATTTATGTGCTGCAGCTATTTTATTGCCGGAATGGGTGCCGTAACTAAAAATAAGTATTAATTTAAGTTAATAGTATATAATTAATAATTGATAAAATATAATGTTGTAATATTTGTGAAAAAATAACTTGGGAGACGTAAGATGAGTAATAAAAAACAGGATGGTTTTTAGAATTTTTCTCTGTGTGTTTGTGCACACATGATGTAAAAACTACTGAACAAATTTTAATGGCCTTGAAACTCAATGATGAAAAAAATCTGTTCAACTCAAAATTTTAACAAATGGTGTTGTACACTTTTTAATACATGCTTATGATTGTGCAATTGAAATCTACTAAATGACCTCGATCTCACATTTATTTTGTGCACTTTACTGTAACGAAAGATTTTTAGTTAATTCCAAAATTCGACAGATGGCATTGTATATTTTTAAAACGCCCACATGAGTGTGCAATTAAGTTCCACGTAAACAAAGTCGCGAGCACATCTAATATGTTATATACAACATTGTGTTGTAGGTGGCACACGTAGTGATTAGCACTGCGGCCTTGCACCTTTAGGGTCCGGGTTCGATTCCCGCCCTGGGAATTTGCATGTTTCCCCGTTTTTGATGGTTTTACTCCGGATACTCTGGTTTCCTCCTAATGTCCTAAGACATGAAGATTAGTTCCCAAATTGCCCGTAATGTGAGTGAATCAGGCATTGAGTTGGCAACCTGCCCATTAAGTAACAGCCATGGAAACAGTGGATAGATCTGCAGGGTGGGGAGTATCTGTTGCCCAATAGGCCAGATGGCACAAGGATGGACCAATACACCAGAAAAGAAGTTGTATATATTGTACAGTATTTATATCCAATATATTTGATATTCCAATTATTTCCCCCTAAAACAGTTACTGAGTTAATACTGGATGTCAGCTCCACACTGGGAGAGACAATGTCTGTACTCCATATCGTTTATAATCCTCCAATTCTTATTTTGACATCCAAATCTTGCTGACTGTAATTATTATTATGTCATTATTTAAAGTGAATGAATTAATTAATTAATGAACTCAGCCCTACCAGGCTCAAACAGATTGTACTTTATCATAAAGGACATACTTCTAGTAGGACACATTCTACCCAGGTACTGTGTAATATTTATTACATTTATACTGTTATTGTTTCTGGTATTTCAGTGGAGGTGTCTCCGGAGGGGTCTATAGGCACCGATGTGTAAACCCGTGTACACGCCGCACTGTTTACTGAGATTATGATTATAAAAACTCATGTGTCATGCATGTTTGTTTTCCATACCAACGCGTCCTTCCCCACAGTCAGTATGGATGTGTAGGCTTCCAGATAAACACGGCTGCATCGCTTAATTATTTCCAGTCCCTTCACCGTGATGTCTTTAGCGTCACCAAGACCAAGACCGATGAAATAAAACATTGCTGTAGTTTGTATTCACTCGGTACTAATAATCTGACAGCAAATGCTGGATGCTTAGAAACTTCTGTTCGCTTAACACTACATTCGCGTATATAAAGCGTAAGAAAACATTTAAACGTTAACAATTCATTAATTTTATAGATAGGTTTTAAGCAGTAACAGCAAGAGTTTCTCACATGTTCCTCTACTGGAGCAACTGACATCCGACTGTCGTAAAGCAGCACTCGTTTTACGGCAATGTCGCGCCTTTTTTTTTTTTTCTTCTTCCAAGATTCAAGATTCAAAGAACTTTATTAATCCCAGAGGGAAATTGCTTGAAAACACACACACACACACACACACACACACACATATATATATATATATATATATATATATATATATATATATATATATATATATATATATATATATAAAAAAAAAGAAATTTTATACCCTAGTGTTTTATTCATTTTTATTTATTTTAAGGAAAACAATTATTTGTTGTTGCTTTTTTAAAATCTGCCCAGCTGTAATGTAAGTGGGTTACACACCTTTCTCTGTAACACATAAACTTTATTGATGATATTGATGATGAAGGTGTAAGCTACCATTAAGTAATGACCCACCAAAAGTGATCCAAGGAAGGAGAATTGTGAACTGGCAACATGTTGGACTTGTTGGCCAAGGGTAACTGATGCACATGGGGTGTGAATGCTGGCCAGTGTAGTCCGATCCAATAGAATATCTACTGTAGCTCACCAGTTAATGCTGGTTCCAATAGAAAGGTCAGAACACACAGTGCATTACTATTTTGGTGGCAAAGGAGGGGGGACATACTCAATATTAGGTGGGTGGTCATAATGTTATGGCTGATCAGTACATATGGTGTGTGTGGGTTGCTTCCTGGTTCTCATGTTTCTTCCACCTGTACACTGATTTGGCTTCTCTCTTACTATCGAGTATCACCCAGATGAGGATGGATTACATTTTTCATTTGTTTCCTTTAAATGGTTGCTTTATGATGTCAACTCAGGGAGTTTCTCTTTACACAGTATTCAAAATGGCAGCATAAAGTGCTTAAGATGAGCAAATTAATATACTGTATTTCCTAAAACATTGTGACACACAGGATTGGGTTACAAGAGTTGTCACCCACAACATTATCAGTCTCTCGCTATAAATAAACACATTCTAGTTTTTGTGACATTCAATAGCAGTGAAACTCTGACGTACAAGTTAAGTGAGAAACAAAATCAAAGGAAAATCTTGCTTACATGTAGGAAACACAAACTCTAACCAGAGGCAGAATATTAAGTGTTAATTAGTTTCTGGTTACCTGAAATATGTTTGTTGGTTTCTGGGAAAAAAGGGTCAGGATATTGCTCTTACACAGATTGGAAACATTGTCCGGACCTGATCCTTTCATTCATTGTGATAGGAGCCAGTCATATTACGTGCATTTAAGCACATCTGCGAAATCACCGCTTGTGGAACAACATTAAAACAGGAAACCAGAGTTGAAGGACAAATACTGATTAATAGCTCTTGAGCACATTTTATTCATTCATCTCCTTCCTAGATTCCAGTCATGGTGAATCTGGAGTCTATCCTGGAAACACTGGGCACATGGTGGGAGGAAACTGGAGAACTCAGAGGAAACCATGAAGGACAGAATCAGAATGAAGCAGAATGATTAAACCAGGGACCCAGGAGTTATGAGATAGCAATACTCCCCACTTCACCCTTTCACAGTTTAATCAGCTCTAAATGAAAGTGCTGACCTTCAGTCTAATGCAGCTGATACCTGCAAAGCACACAGATTGGAGTCAAAGGGCTTCATTATGAATATAGCACCCTTTAACCCTAGGGGCAAAAGTAACATCTGGTCTCTGCCCGAATACAAGCCACACCCCTTCAGTGAGGTCAGAGGATGACAACTCGAACAAATTGAATCTTTCATTTTAACATGCTCAAAATATGTAGATGTTACTTAATAAAGGCAAATAATTTTTAGCTATGAATTCAGCATTTCTGTTGTGTGGCCTTATTATTATTATTATTATTATTATTATTATTATTATTATCATTATCTCTCCTACAGTCGTAGAGCTAAATTGAGAGATTATTTGAATATGTGAGTTAAATGAAAAAAAAAGAAAAAATAAATTTTCTTTTAGTAGAAGAGAGGCAGATTACAGAACTGTTAGCAATGATGTATCATGTTTGTGCTTTCCAGGTTTTCTTTCAAAGGATAAATAAAAGTTCTTTGAAAGTTGATGTGAATTAAGATCAAACAGTTTTCTTTACATATACAATATGTACAATACAATGTACAATGTACTTTACATATACAATACAATATCAATTCAAACTGTTCATTTAAATTTATATTTAAATCTTTTTTTCACTTTTCTTTTTTTGTGTCTAAAAAGCTGTTGCTTATATAATATGCTGCTTTCTTTTCTGGCATACAAATACTTTTCTGTAACCTTTAATTTTGTGGTGAAATACTGATGTTTTAAAATCGGAAATGTTTTCTCAATAATAAATTCTATAAAAATCTATAACAAAGTTTGTACTAAAAACACAGTATATGTGCATGTTTACAATACCAGTCACAAAATTAAAGACAACATGCCCTTTCCTTATTTTTATTTCTATCTACATTTTTAAATAATGCAAAAGTCATCCGAAAAATGCAATAATCTCCTTTGAACAGTTGATATTGAGATGTTTCTGCTACTCTGTGAAAAAATAATTAAAATGTGTGTCCAACCTTTTACATTTAACCTATGAATACATAGTAAAGAAAAAGAAAGAGAAATAGAGACAAAGAGAATATAATGACCATTGAATAAAGTGAAATAATATACAATAAATATAAAAAGTAAAATAAATAAAAACAACAATAATAATATCATAAAATCCTAATAAGCAAAACTGATGATAAAGCAAGTGTTTTGCAGAGCTGGCTAGGTGTGTGTGTGTGTGTGTGTGTGTGTGTATGAGCGGTCAGAGGGCCTCTCTAGTGGTGCTTCCTTGTCATTTGTTAAGCTCTGAAAGGCCTCCGTCAGTGTGCATTATGCCTGGCAGAATGGGCTCACTGAGGCCTGGCACGGGGTTTTTTCTGGATGGGACGCCGGATCCAGAGATGCCCAATTCGGCAGTGCTGGACTGCCTGCCGCCTCACGGCCCATCTCTATGGCAACGCTGCCAGGGCTGGCGTCTGAAAACAATTTGGCACTTTATGAGAATTTACTTTTCGTAAATGGTGGGAAAGTGGGGGTGAGGGAAGCGATGCAGGGGCATGAGGGGGAGGAATGAGGTGCATGTTTGTTATGTACTGCCAGATGAAGGAATGTGATCTACAAAACAGTCTCATCTAAATGAGGCAATATGATCTTCAAATGATGAGTCACGCACAAGTCACCTCAATCAACTTGGGTAAACCTCATTAAGTGTGTGTAAAAGAGAGATTATGTAATGGCTCACCCATGTCAGGCATACGAGGACCATTCAGGTTCCCGTTCCTCTGGTTTTGTTTGAGTCCAGTGAGCCAGTGGCAAATTGTCCCAGTAGACTGCGCCAATCTGTTTGACGGAAGTGCGATGAAAAAAATGAGCTGTTGCTCTCCGCTGGGTAAATATGTGATCAAACAGGCAAATGGAAACAGTAAGAAAAGTTGTGATCGAGATTTATTAAGTGTTTATTTCCATTTTATGTTTACATACTACTTTGTGCCATTTCCAAATGTAAGTTTCTGGAATGGTTTTTATTTGGACAAGTATACTCAGTTTCTATGCATGGCATAGAAATAATCAGCAATAATAATATTATCTAAAATTATCTATAAAAAAATTCCCACATTCCCAAAGTTCAAAACATTCACTACTTAAATAGTTTCCAAAACAAACGAATGGCAGGAAGGCTGTCGCTGTTTCCGCGTTCTGCAGTCTGGGCATGAAGCGAAATGTTTTCCCTCGGCAGCCACGGCCTTCTCCCACGGCTCGCGGTGGGAAGTCGCTGCTCCCCCTGGCTCGAGGTTCTCCTGAGAGGCGGAAGTGTTAAGGGAATAGTGAAGAATGCCTTTTTTGGGGGTCTGTAATGTTTACGCTGCCTCCATCACCCCACCCTTTCCTTGCACAAAATCAGGCTTTAAATAGTCCGAGATAATGGAGCTGGCACCAGAGAATACCCATGAACAGGGAGACGGAGTTGAGGAATTGTTTTCCTTTATGATGGACACTTGGCATGGTGTGAACTGTAAAGTAAGGTATCACTGAAAAGAATTTATTGTGTATGTGACCTGATTAAGAGATAGGGGACAAATAATTGAAGAATAATAAACACTATAAAACACTAAAAAAGTTCCTTTATAGTTAAAAACACAAGCTGTGGATTCATGACGGATAAAAAGAATCGGGCCAATAAAAACCCACACTTAATGTCTTTTTCATATAAACAAATGGTAAAATGGAAGGATGCTTCTTTTCATTAAAATATATATATAAAACACTGTTGGTGGGGGGTGCAAACTTTGGCACATCCAATAGATTTCTTCTATAGATTTGGGGTAGAAGCAGTTTGTATACTATATTATTATTATGTTTTTAATAGTCTTTTTAGTCATTGTAAAAAGTACAAGTACAAAGCCAATGAAATGTAACAATCTCATCTGACCAGCAACTAAGCCCAGGTGAGAGCTACATGTTAAACCACTATAAAACACATCATGCCTCTTCCAATCGCATGGGGAGACCCCAAAAAAAAAAAAAAAAAAAAAATATATATATATATATATATATATATAATTTTTATTTTTTTTTTTAAAAATCAATAGAAACCTTTTATCAGGACATCATGCAGTCCATAAAATTGTTAACCATTTCTTCTATAAAGCTCATGAAGATTGGTGGGTGAATTGATCTGTTGAAAATACCTTGGCATGGCACAATGTGTTTACTGTACTTCAGCTCTCTTCTGTAGGAAAAAATACAGCCCATAAGGACATGGAAGCTCAGATCAAGACCTGTTTATCCTGTCATTAAGGAGCACCACTGGAAGGCAGTAGAAGGAAGCGATCAGGAAATCTTAAACACATTGGTATGCTGTCCATTTACGGGATGCACAAGCAAGGCTGAGTCACTTCCTAAGAGGCACAGCTCTTGTCATACCAGCAGGTCTTTTTAATACTACATCCTTCCATGCCTTGCTGAGATTAAAGCAAGGGTTAGAGACACCAAATATGATCAAACGTAGCGTGAGACATATTATTATCGTTAACAATGAGAATGAATTGGATCTCCATTGTGTTGAATAATACCATTAGTACAATATGTGTTTAGTTGTGTGTGTCTGCTGACATACTTTATTGCTCACCACAGTTGTAAAAAGTGTTTACTTAAGATACTATAAACTTCCTTTTGGCCCAAACCAGTCTAATCATTCTGCTCTGATCTTTCTCATCAACAAGGTGTTTCAGTCTCCAGGCGCTCTAAAGTGGGATTTTTTTTCTTCACACAATTCTGTGTAAACTACAGAGACTTGTGGAATTCCCAGGAGATCAACAGTTTATGAAATACTCAAATCAGCACATCTGGTACTAACAACCATAAATGTAACTATTCAAACATTAAAAGACCTCTCAGTCCCTGTAGCTGAGTGTGTTACGCCGCTCCCTATGGTGCATACGCAAGCAATCTAAAAGATGTGGTTTGATGACAGAGGAAACATGTCATAGGCTTCATCCTCTTTGGTCAGTGGTTAGCCTTAATAGGGGACTGCCCAGTATCCATATCTGGTGTCTCACCCTTGCTTCAGTGATGGCTATGACTAAATTAGGAGAGAAAATCAAAAGAAAATAATAATAATAAAAACAATAATAATAAAAACATAAAAAGTGTCAAAAGCTGATGCTTAATAAACAAATGAAAAAATTGCTAGCCTAGGCCAATGTCTAACGTAAGGGAGGAATGAAACAGTGCATGCAGGAAAGTCATCAACATTTAGCTAGTAACATTAACATTACTTCGTCACTACACTATTAATTACAATATTAATTATTTTACTATAACCACGTTTTACACATGCACACAGACAGAATGACAGAAGATCGACTTGAGAACCTTTAACAGAAAAAAAATGAATGACAAGTTTATAAATTCATGCAACCTAAATTCCAAAGAATTAGGTATTTTTTTTATCTTCAAATGCTTGGTAAGTGAATTTAACCAGAGGTGTTTCTCTTTGCAGAGAGCTCCGCTTAGCATGCAGCCTAGCGCTCATTACACATGCAAAGGCCCAGTGTTTGAGACCATGCTTCCTGAATGAGCTCCTTTTGTAGAGTAATTGAAGATCACTCTGTGTTACTGACAAAGAGGTGTAGGGCCTCTCTCCTTTTCGCTCTCTATTTTTCTCACATTTCTCCTTTCCCTTGCCGCCCTGATTACACCCCTCTGCTTTTTCCACAACATTTGTGTAAGTTGTGGCATAAAATATACTTGTGTGCAAGTTTCTTGCAAGCTGTTATGTGTCTTTGAGAAAAGTGTTGCATTTTCTTAGTGCCAACTAAGTCGCTCTGTATAAGAGCATCTGCCAAATGCCTAAATGTAAATAGAAATGTAAACTCATTGGTTAGCACTGCTGCCTTATGACATAATTTGACCGGATTCTGAAATGATTTTTAAATGGCTTCACTGGCAAGTCTTCACTGGTTATTACGGAAGCTAATCAGCTATATAACGACAGAACGGGAGTCTCTCGAGTGGCGCAGTGGTAAATTGCTCAGAGATCGTGAGTTTGATTCCCGGGTGATGCTGTAACCTCTCGCAGCCGGAGGCCTAGAGAGAGCTGATTGGATGGGATGAGAGGTACTTAGCGCTCACACATTAATCTACAGCCAATCAGGGGCATCTGTGGCCAGAGGCGTAGCAATAGGGCAGGCAAGACAGGCAATTGCCTGGGGCCCCGCATTTTAAGGGGCCCCGACAGCTGAACATTTGAACAATCTGTAATGTCATTATTAAAAACATACACGCAACATGGAGCAATATATCCGCATCCCCCCTAGAGGGCTCCCTCTCGCGTTATGCTGGATGTGCTTGCTTTTTCTTCGTGATGCGTCAGCCGCGGTTTTCAAACTGGCACAGCAGCACTTATTACTAGGCTTTTTTAAAAATAAAAAAAGACTTATCCATCTGGCAGCCAAAAGCGGGGAAAAAAAACAAGAAGAGGAGGAAAAGAGGAAACATGACAGCGGTAAGTTAAGTGATGGAGATAATGATCATTGATGACTTAATGATAATTATATGACAAACCAGTGTTTTTGTTGTTCCAGCTTATTTTCGTTTAATAATTTTCTAGATTGTCTAATTTTTCAATAAGCTTACTAGCTAGGGTTACACGTACTGTAGCAACAGCATGTATTTTATTCAGGTATTAATAGGCTGCACTAGGTGATAATGTTAATGAGGTGAACATCACCACTTGGCAAGTTTTGGTACTGTGTTTTGCTGCCAGTGGAGAGCTCACAAAACAATTTAAATAAATATCATTACATTTTCTTAGTTGACATTTTTATTTAGCTCTTCTACATTAAAATAGTTGAGTTAACATAATTAGTTGTCAACTAACAATGAACTAATAGTTAATAACTATTTTAATTTAACTGTAAATTAAATTAAAACGATTAAATTTAAAATGCTAATCATATATTTCTGCATTCAGGAGCATTGCTTAAGTTCCTGTCACCACCACCATCTCATGGAGATACCCTAGTCCATCCTTCTGACAGTGAAAATGGAAACTTAGCATGTTAGATATAGTGTTATATCAATACATTTACTTTACAACTCTAAAAAATTAGTTAACATAGCCAGTTGATAAACTAATAATAAATAATAAATTAAGATAATTACCATATATTTCTATTAATAGGAGCATTGCTTAAGTCCCCATCACCGTTGCCTCTGGTGAGAGAAGCTATTCAGCTTTAAAGCTGATAAAAATATACCTTAGGTCAACAATGAACCAAGAGAGGTTTTCAGCACTGGCACTAATTTCAAATGAACGGAACATACGAAGGTCTTTGAATATGTAGGACATAATGACAGCATGTTGTTGTAGTTCAGCCTCGTAAGCACCATTTTTAAGGTGAAAATCCATTACTGTAAATAAGAAGATTATTCTGTGTCTTTAAGATTTTAGATTTTTATTTTGTCAAAAAATATGCACTTTGCTAAAAAAAAATAACTATTTATGTTATATTATGTGTTTTAACTACTTTTTTATGTTGTATATTTAGGTAACAAAGATATATTAATGAAATAATCTTTTAGAAGGGCCTCATCTATTCATTTTGCCTGGGCCCCCACTTCACCTTTGTTCGCCTGTCTGTGACCAATCTGGGCCGTCTGTAAGCTCACGCAAGCAGAAGGAGCAGATAGCGCTGTCCTCCGAGTGTGTTACGCCACTCCTAACAGTGCATAAGAGAGCAGTTTGAAAAAAAATGAGGTCGGCTGGTGTCACGTGGTTCGGAGGAAACCACGTGACAGTTTGAAAAAAAATGAGGTCGGCTGGTGTCACGTGGTTCGGAGGAAGACGTGATAGTCTGTGGCCCTCCCGAGTAGTAGTAGCCTGAATGTGGGAGCGCCTCTAGTGATAGAGAGGAATTGGACACGACTAAATTAGGGAGAAAATCAAGTGGAAAATCCCCCAAAAAAACAGAACGCGATGGAGTGCTGTCATAAAACTACACTTAGGCTGTGTCTTCAAGTGCATATTATGAGGGTAAAGCTGGTAGTTTCTACATAAATTATTATTAAAAGTTTAAAATGGCATGTTCATGATTACTATTAATTATATATATTCCTTTTTGAAACCTTTTGCTTCCATGTCCTTAGTTCCATCTTAAATAAAATATAAATCTGTTACATCCACACTGTTCTTTCCACACTGCCATATCCACAGCTGAGCAAACACAAAGCCCGTCTAAATGTGTGTTTATACTGAAGATCTGGTATGGAGAAGGAGCAGAAATCCAGGTGGTGCGGTTACTTTTCTGGAAATACATCCACAGTTTAGACAAATTAGCAAGGAAATTGGAATTCCCACATCGTCTCTAATGTCACTTGGTAAAAACACTATAACTAAAATAGCAACCCTTTAATAAAACACGGATGGCTGGATTGCCAGTAAGAGGCCATGTAGTTCATCTGGGCTTTTGTTTGGTTCGTCTGGGCTTTTGTTTGGTTCAACTGTTTTACTGAAGAAAGGCTAATAATTAGTTCATGTACGCTTATACACACAGTGTTCTCTTGTGAACGTGAATGATAATTAAGAAAGGCATTAGCGCTTGCTCATACCTTCACTTTACCCATTGTAATCATTAAGCTCTGACAGCATAGAAAAGCATCTGCTCCCATGGAAGGTGAATCAGCTTCACAGAACTATGAAGTGTACAAGCAACAATGTGTAAAACTGCAGGACCCCATCTTTCCATCTGTAACTGTTTAAATAGTCAGAGTCAGTGTGAAGAAACCTGTGTGTATAGAAACCTAACTTAAATGCATTTAGTATGTTCAACACAAATCCAACACAATGTAAAAAACACTTAACAATATGAAACATGAAGCCACATAAAGAGTGCCATGACAGTTTAGCAATCATCACTAATCTCTGAAAACAGAGATATCAGGCTAATTAACCAACCCAAATTGTCAACATGGATTTCCTGTTTGTGTACATTTGCTGAAAATGTTCATTGCTTGTTTTGCGATTGTGTAGAAGGATCAGTTTTTATCATAAGAGTGACTGCAGGACTTGTTTATGACCATTTCTGCCTCACTGTGCGTCCTCGTCATCTGACATCCTACTGCGGTTAAATTATTAACAGCAAGGACAGTGGTGTGAAATACGGAAATTGCATTAATCTATGAGTGTCACTGTTTATGCTAAACCTAGAGAGATATCAAACATAAGCTGACATTTTTCCATAACTTTTGTTAATATTTCATTTGGCTTTAATTTATTTTCTTAAATCATAGATTTAACGATTTCCTGCTAAAGCCAAATCCCTCAGCCAACTGGATTCCTACAAAATACAGTATATAAAAATTGTGAAAAAGTTGTTCAGGGAGCATGGGACATCATTTTCACACATGGATGGGGCACCAGAGAGTCCAGAGCTTAACCCCATTAAGAATCTTTGGGATGTGCTGAAGAAGGCTTTGCACAGAGGTCCGTCTCTCCCATCGTTAGTACAAGATCTTGGAGAGAAAGGAATGTGACTCTGGACAGAAATACATTTTGTGTCATTTCTTAAGCCTATCAAAATGATGGCACAGCCGTAATCTAAGCAAAAGGAAGTCCAATTAATTTGACTTTTTTAGCTTTTTGAATGTGTTAAATATAGCTGTTTCATTAATACAGTGTTAAAACATGAAAACTACTATGGCTAAAATATTATAACATTTTTTTCAAAATAGGTTGTAGGTACATGTATGAATAACAAGGAGACATAAGAAATGTATAGACTAGTAAATTGAAAAGAAATGGAGTAATCAGTAAATCAGTAAATAAATGTAACATTTAAGCATTATGGGACGAGCCCCAGCACTGTTAAGTTGCTCCTGTTGAGCCCTTCAGCAAGGCCCTTAACCCTATCTGCTCCAGGGATGCTGCATCCTGGCTGACCCTGTGCTCTGACTCCAGCTTCCTAACTGTGATATGCAAAAAATGAATTCACTGTGCTGTAAGGTACATGTGACAAGTAATTGAATAACCATCATTATTTATGACACTTACCTGTTTGTTATCACATTACAGACATTAAACAAGCCAGACCGTCACTTAACATTACTCAAGTGTTGTGTCTGCAATAAGGTTGTTCTGTCTTATCTGTCTGTCTTGATTAGGGGCTCTGACCTCAATCTGTTTCCTGATTTAGTTTACTAATTACCAGCTTGTTTTACATTTCTGAGAATTCTAACTATTTTGTTTGGCTACAGTTTTGATAAAATCGGAAAATGTGCGCTTCTTCATTAGACGTGGTTCTGTACAATTAGGTTACATCATATTAATCTACACTAATTAATTGTTTCCGGAAGGACTTATAAAGAAAATATTGTCCTTTTTAGAGATTGTGAGGGGGACAAAAATATATTACAGTGTATATGTGTGTACCAAAAATAAAATCCTTTGTGAAGAATAAAAACAAAACAGACACTACAATACGACAATACGGACAATAAAAGAAAAATAATAAAGAAAAAACTATTCCAAAATTAGCAGCAAAGCCCTTAAATTTTTTTAAAGGAATAGAAGAGATTATATAATCTATAATATATATACACTGGAATTTCTATTATTATTATTATTATTATTATTATTATTAGTAGTAGTAGTAGTAGTAGTAGTAATAATAGTATTAGTAGTAATATTGGTTTAATTATTAAATATTTGTTTTTTTATTCATTACTGTATATTATTTAGGTATTATCTTATGTTATTTGCACTAAATTAAATAGGCTGGTTTAAACTTTTAACAATGATTGGAAGGAACTAGAAACGACAGTGTTTATAAAACTACAGGGAAGGCATACAAGAGGGCATAAAATAATGTGAAACTGTTCAGAGAGGAAAAGATTACCTTTTAGGACAGGAAATCAAAATACACTTTTTTTCCCTGGAATTTAGAAACTCACACATAACAATAATCAAAACCTTTCGATCTAAAACTTTGCCACATTTTACATTCCTGTACTGGAAACTCTGCTGTTCGCATTGTTGTGGGTGTGACACTAGGGGCACAGAAAGTGGACTGAATGAGATGTAGTCAGGAAATGTAGCCAGGGGTCAGGATAAGTAAAAAGGCAGCCATGGTGGCTCTGTGAGAGTTATTAGATAACAGCTACCCACGTCCTTGGGGTGCTTCTTATAGTGCGTCTCTACAGTCCAGAGCGTCCCAACAGATAAGAACGCGACTCCACATGCAACTGATCTGATTATCGGGTTTTGATTTATCAGTGAAGACAAGGTGTGCTCTATTTAGCCTCAAGGCATCGCTGTGCTTGTATGCACACCCAACATTGCCACTGTAAGACTTGTATTTATGCATGTCTTTGGCATATTTGTTGTTTGGGCATACTCATAAATGAGGGCAGAGGAAGAAATGTTTGTTATTACTCCAGAATTTTTGCGGTAAAATTAAAATCACACTTAAATCACATCATGTTTAACATCGAGCTTTTCCCATTGGAGCTCTATATTTGTCATTTCTTAGAATTTTCGATAAACAGTTAGATTTCTCATAATTCTTCCTTCATAACAAGAGAATGTGATACGTCAGTAGAGATACACATCACAACATAAACAATAACCCCCATCTCTGAGGGACACACTAATGTAAGAACAGGAAAACAGGGTCCAGCTGTTAAAGATAGATAAACTTCCTAATATGCATCCCTGTGTGTGTGTGTGTGTGTGTGTGTGTGTGTGTGTGTGTGTGTGTGTGTGTGTGTGTGTGTGTGTGTGTGTGTGTGTGTGTGTGTGTGTGTTTTAGAAATTCATCAATTTTAACTGTTTGTGCAAGACATATATATGATGTATACTGTATTTATATGAGAATGTTCATTATGATGATCCCAACATAACATTATAAAGGTTCTCCTCTGATCTCTTCTGCATAATTCTTCAATCAAACAGTTTCAAACATTTACCAGAAGGCAATTACTATCCTAATCAGACCATAAAATTAAGAAGATGTTATGATTAAGTTATATATTTTATAGACAAAGCTCATCATATGTATATAATACCTGCATGTACTGTAAGGGCGAGTCAAATTTCCCATCTTTTAATTAAACAGTATCGCATGAGAGAGACTGCTGGGCATTGGTGGCCTGGTGTTAGGTTTCTTGCCTGCCATGTGGAAGACCTAGGTTTGATTCCTAGCCAAAGCTCAAGCCCCAGCCACTGTATGCAGTTCTGGTCACAAGCCTGGATAAAAATGAAAAGTTGCACCAGGAAGGGCATCCTTGTAAACCTGTGCCAAGTTGTTGTGTTCTTTCCAGTCGCTGAAAGACCAACAACAATAAACTGGTCAAGCTAGTCATCCAATTATGTTTCTTAGTTGGCTTCTGTTTATTTATGTTGTTTGTACAGTATGTAGCACCTTGGTCCAGGAGGAAAGCTGTTTCTTTTCACTGTGTACTGAACTGTATATGGTTGAAATGACAACAAAAGCCTAATTGACTTGACTTGACTTGAACAACATGCTAGGGAGTGCTGTATTGCTGGATATTGCATAGTCCATATGAACGAGGTACGTAGACTTCATTTATTATCAACAGATTCTGATAACCTAAGATTTAAAACCTTACCAATAGCATGTAGCCTAAAGGTGAGGAGACTAAAACATGGAGGTGGTGGACAGTCCCTTTAAATGTCAGCTTCATTAATTTCTCGGATAGAGGTTAAAACCCAAACAGTGTTAAATGGAAAGCTAGTGTGCTATGAAAACTGTACAATCCATTTTCAAACACAACCAATTAAGAGTTGGAGCGAGATTTAGAATTCATGCTTGTGTTAGGAGTTAGTAAGCTTTTTAGCCATAAATAAAAGAACGGATGGTTCAGATGCGATTCCATAACTCGATTAAATGACTTAAAAGCAGTTATTAAGAAGTTAAAGTGTTGTTTAGGATGATGGAACTTTATCAGATGTTTTTTCTTGCTAAAAGTGCTTCTGTAATTGGATTTGAAAGTGGTTTGCGACAGGCGGTTGCGCTCTCTTCAGCACTGCGCACCGTACGGAGCTCCTTTCACCCATGCTGCAACCAAAAGTTAGTTCAATTAATAGTTATTAAACCACCTGCAGCACAGAGTGATACATATAGTTAAGCGTCCCAGTGCTGTTACCGTCTCTTATCACCACCCATGAAATGGCTCTCACCCAATCAGATTGCTCGGTCAGAATTAACTGTTGTATAATGTCTGTTTAAAGATGATAAAAGCTTTCCCATTAACATCAGGGAGCCTCTGTGCATTCAGATAACATCTCTCTGGAGTCCACTCTCACAGCAGATAAGAATGTGGCCTGAGAGTGTTTAAAATATCAGTAAGGCAGATCTGCTCTGACGTCAGTAAAATTTATACAGTACGATAAAGAAATTTTTTTTAATTTCAAATTATTTTAGAGTCGTGGGTGTTACTGTATAGCGGAGGCTCCTGACGTGGAGGCCACTGATCTTCTAAATAGACCCCACCTTTTTTAAAACACAGAAACAGCTGATGGTTACTTCAGCTCCCATGAGATTATCATGGCATGATCTGTGCACACAGACAAAGGACGTCCCACAGACAGAAAGAATAGCGCTGAACATCATTTGATTGCTTCCATTAGGACTAATCTGTCTCTATTGCTGTCCAATCCTGTAGAGAGATGAAACAGCTGAGACAAAACATGTTAGGCCTGTTTTGTAGGGTTGTGGGACTTTTAAGGTTTAATGTATTTATGTAGTGTTTTACTTAAAAAAGAGTTATAGTAATGTTTATTGAGTTAATCTTCTCTATCTTACATGTGCTATTTTATATTTTAAAAATCTGCATTGACTGCATGACTCTCTGATGTTCATTTTATGTTAATCTGACTGTAATATTAATAGAAAGAAATTAAATGTATTTATTTTTTATTAAATTGAGTATCTCACGCCTTGTACTTCTTACTTCAAATTGTACAGAGTAAATCACAAATGAGAAATCAAAAAAGTAAATAGAATAGTATATTACTTCAGCGCTGTTATTTTAGAGGTGAAAATATTAATTAATCCCTGTAAACATATTTAGTTACTTACTCATCTTCTATACCGCTTTATCCTGTATTCAGGGTCGCAGGGACCTGGACTATCCCAGAAGACTTAGGGCACGAGGCAGGGTACACCCTGGACAGGGTGCCAATCCATCACAGAGCACACACACATACACACACTCACACACTACGGGCAATTTGGGAACGCCAATTAGCCTAAGCTGCATATCCTTGGACTGTGGGAGGAAACTGGAGCACCCAAGGGAAACCCACCAAGCACGTGGAGAACATGCAAACTCCATGCACACGTCAATGGGAATCGAGCCTGACCGGGAATCGAACTTGGTACAGTAGGTGTTTCGCCTGCCATGCGCCATTCCCAGCCAGTGCCCAAACCTCAGCCACTGGATGCAGTGCCGGTCCCGAGCCCGGATAAAATGGGAGGGTTGTGTCAGAAAGGGCATCTGGCGTAAAACCTGTGCCAAGTTGTAGTGTGTATAGTGCTGGGTATTCCGCTGTGGCGACCCCTTGCCGGGAGCAGCTGAAAGACCAACAACAACAACAACTCTGGAGGTGCAAGACATTTTGATTTCACTTACGGTGCAGGTTAAACTTTAGGCAGATATCCAAGTACTGCAAAATGTTCATTAAAATCTGTGTAGCGGTCAATTTAAGAAGCGCCCACAGATTGACGCATGCGCAGTTTGCTGCCAAAACGTTGGGTTTATAATCTGGCACAAAACTGCTCATAACGTCATGTGTACACAATATTTTTTCATTTATGGTGCAAGGTTCGTTTTTTCTACTTGCCAACCGTGTTGCCTGTTCATTTGTGTTTCGGCGCTTTGTCGTTTGACGGTCGTTTCCGCGTCTTCCGCATACTTTGTGTATTTACGGTAAACTATCGCGTTAATTGGCTCTGTTGAGTGACACATATAGCCACGGCACAGCAATTTTTTTCTTTTGTGTCAAAATATGGGATTAGTAAATATGTACATATAATCCTTCTTTTTGTGTTTAAATACAGTGACTGTTCCTGTGTTCCACTGTTCCTGTGTTCCAGTGACTGGCCTAAAAACTGTGTGTAATCATCATTGCACAAAAACATCCTCTCTGACATGATTGATAGGGATGAGATAAGGGAGCTCTGTACTCCAAACATTCAAGATTCCTCAAAAAAATTGCAATGGTATTTAGCCTACAGTGTGACTCGCCAGTAATCTCAATCATCAAAGACCTTTGAACTTGTTCAGTCTGATTTATATGTTAAATGGAAAATTGTTAAAAATGAATCCTGTTATATTTAACCAAGGCACGATAGGCATTATAAACTAAAGAAAAACAGGAACAGGGATCTGCATTAAATTCAAAGTTTGAAGCTCTAAGAAAGGTTTTAAAATGACATGTGAAACCCTCTTAGATCAAGATTGTTTTGTAAGTGCTTGATAATGCATCACAATTATCTAGTGTCTACAGTCAGAAAGGTTGGTCAGTGACCTGACGTTCACCAATCTTAGATCAATCCGAAATAGCCTGCAGGATCCTTTCAGTCTGGCCTCAAAAGAGGGCACTGCTGTAATGACCATAAAGTTCACAAAAACTGCTGCCAAGTCCTTAGTTTTTATACTGATGGATTATCTGCAGCAAGAGAATTTGCATTATCTTAATGCTCTAATGACGGCATTACAAAAACAAGTTCTATGTGTTGGGAAAAAATCTACTGGTTGCTGTAAAGGGACACAAAGTTTAAGTCACACCAGGTGATGACATGTGTGCCTCAAGGATCCATGCTTGGACACCTTCTTTTCTCTCAACATATTAGAACAGCAAACCCAGTTCCAGTGCAATTGTGTTGCAATTCACTATTCTGATAATACTCAACTGTACATGTCTCTTGTATCTCTCACTCTATATAAGTAAATTTCCACTCACACTTTGAAGCTTATTGAAGTTGCTCCCTCCATCAAAAATATAAGTGAGCTTAATTAATTAATACACTGATGTCTCCACAATATACTTTCATTCATTTATTCATTTATTCATTCATCTCTTATATGGCTAATCCTGGGTACAGGGTTGCGGGGGCCCTGGAGCTTATCACAGGAGACTTAGGACTCAAGGTGGTGTACGTCCTGGACAGGGTGCCAATCCATCGCAAGTCACCTACACATACACGCAGGGCTCTACAACAAACACACACACACACACACACACACACACACACACACACACACACACACTACGGACAATTTGGGAACAGCAATTAACCTAATCTGCATGTCTTGGAACTGTGGGAGGAAACCAGAGTACCCAGGAGAACCCACAAAGCATGGGGAGAACTGGCAAACTCCATACACATAGACCCAAGGCGGGAATTAAACCCTGACCCTGGAGGTGCCTCTCCCCGATATATCTAGTTACTATTTATCTGGATATTATCTGGACAGTCCGGTTTTTCAGCCCTTTGCCTGGACTGCTGTTGGGTGTCCTCATTTTTACTCTTTCGTCCTTATTACTGACCCACCACCACTCTGACTGCAGGCATCATCAAAAAATGTACTCGTTTTTGTTTTGCAATTGGCAGATTGTGAGTGTCCCACACAAGGATACATAAGGATAATAATAACTCTTCACTGACATTGTTTATTGCGCCATTAACAACTACAGTTGATGATAAAACCACTGATGGTGAGCTAACCAAGTATTTCTCCGGTTAACTACACCACATTTACTGAGCTTAAACTCCAGCACAGAGACGGACACACTAGTGTATGTAGACTCCAAGGTTGTTAAACCCCACACCCTAAGCAGAATGAAATCAGGTTGAGTACCAATATATTAGCACCACAAATACCCATATACTGTTTTTTAAACAATTGTGCAACTAAATAGTCCTCCGATATTTCCATTTGAAAAAAGAGTTCAACAGGTTTGTGTTAGAAGATGATTAGATTTTTCGCCATAAATAAAAGAACACGGATGGTTTAGATGCGACATCTAAACAATTAATAAGCAGGCAAAGCGTTGTTTAAGATGCAAAGTGATCAGATGTGTTTTCTTGCTGAAAATGCTTCTGTGACTTGTTTTGAAAGTGGTTAACAGTAGGCTGTAGGCTCTCTCCTCTGTATGGCAGACCTACAGTACTTTCACCCACGCTTACAGTTAGTGTAATTAACAGTCATTAGATTAGAGTCATTATAGGATGTGGGGTGATACATATAGTTAAATGTCCCAGTGGTGTTACCACCCACTATTGCCACTCGTGGAATGCCTCTCATCCAATCAGATTGCTCAGAAGTAACTATTAAATGTCGCCGGGACGTCAGCATTTAATCCACAATTCCCCCCAGACGATGTCTGTGTAATGAATGAAAACTGTAGTGGCTGGCCGATCTCCAGATAGGCTTCGTTAATTACGACCTTGATTTATTTAGGTCCGACCTTTCAGGCTGGAAATATGTTATCTATCTAATGTTTTATCTATTTATATTGCACTTAATGTGAAAAACCCTGACCTTCAAAAGCAGCTTCCGAATTTCATGTTCATATAATGGAGAAGTCATCAAGCATGAATGCCATCAAAAAGAACTCGGTACGAGAAGAAACACTGAAACAGTAAGAGTAAACAGAGGAACAGTAAACAGTAAACATCACAGTGTGGCCGAGACAGCATACTGTCTGGAATCTCTGACAACCTGCAAGAGTGAGTGAAAAAAAAACAATGAACATATTACTTTACGGGACAAATCCTAAGTCACTTTACTACATTAACTTTTATAATTTTAACTATTTTTTTTTTTAGCCAGAATAAGGGCTTTTGTCTTTACACGTCTGGATCTTATGCTGTAGAGAAATGCAAAGCATGTTTGATTAAGCGATAATAAGCGAGAGGGAGTGCTGTTGTGCTGGATATCCGCATGTTTTTGTAATGCGGTCGTAGGATTGAGGGTAGAGTCCGTGGTACTGTACGTAGAGTGATACATATAGTTACAAATGTCCCAGTGCTTTTACCGTCAATCTTACCACTAGTGGAAGGCCAATTGTCCGATCAGTTTACTCGATCTGAACCAACCATTATATAATTAACAATACAATATTATAAAAAGCTCCGATATGAGTTATAATGTGAATCTTACCATGCAAACCTTAATGCACAAATAGGTATTTCTAATGCTGTTGAGACTCTTTTTCAGTCTGCTTATATGCACTTCATTCACAGATCTGTGTGAGAAAGCTTTTTTTCTCGTACCCCCTTTTTCTCTTGCTTAACAATGGAGCACTGGCCAAACTCTGTGCTAGAGAACCACACAAAGTACAGAACAATACACACATGCATGGATATTTCAGTATGAACATGTTCACAATACCCTGCACATAAGAAATGCACACACACACACACACACACACACACACACACAAAAACACACACACGCCACACTGTCCTTTTTTAATCTGGCCTGTGCCCCCTTCAGTCATTAACACATTCTTTTTACTGGGGTTTTCACACAGCTTGAGGTTTTTCCTTCCTTTTGCATTCTTTCACATGCCTCTCTTTCCCAGCAGAAGCCTGGCAGCCTTTGGATTGGGATCCCATGCTGCCCGTGAACACTAAGCCTGCTCTGTTCCAGGGTTTCCCCTTTTTCTCTCTTTTTCTCTTTCGGTTTCTCACCTTATGCACTTTCATCCTTCACACTCACCCACTCCACATTCAGATCAAATCAGTAAATACATTTGGGGTTTTTTTGTTTTCTGGAAATGACTTTGTGTCTTGCTGGAAAATACTTAATACGATCACCACCCCGAAATAGATTCTTTTTTCGATGACAGTTCATATTTTGTTTTGTTCCTCTTACATCAAAGCAAACAACAAATTTCAATAGTTGAATCTATTAAAAGATTTTTTTTAAAACTGTTTTTTAGCTCTACTACAGAGACCCGCTTTTATACAAAATAAATCAACACATTTTTACGAATCAGAATCAAGAATTTAACAGGTATAAATTCATTTAAGCTCATTACAGTGGCTACCCTTTATAGATCAACATGATGAAGTTACTAATCTTAGGCCAGGACTAATCTTATATATTAAGTTCCTGATCACACAATCATTCTTGTTTAAGTAGAGGTTTTCTGAAAGTTATATAAGTGATGAAGTAAAAGTTTCAGTTTCAGTGGATAATTTGTGTTTGATTTTTGTGTTGTTGAAAAAAGTAAGATGGAGGTAATAATCCATGTCAATCACATTTATTACAATACGATTCAAGCTCAAGCATGGATGCCATCAAAAGAAATCAGTATAAGAAGGAATTTGGTGCTAATTCGGCATTCCCAAATGAGTGTTCCTGTATTTCACATGCACCTTCTCAATCATTGCTGATAGTTGTAGTCGTAGTTTTGTTGTAACGGTGACAAATATCAGCCCAAATGGAGAACAAATCTTAGATGTGTGTTATTCACCTACAGTCTGGGCTAGAAAGAAGTCAGGCTTGCTTCTCACTTTTTCAGACCATTCTATGTTGTTTTAACAAATGCACACAATAATCTGCTTTTAATTGGATGCCAAAGAACAACTTCACATTGATGACTGTCTTTGCAATATTTTTTTTCTTTTGGACATTTACACCAGGCAGTGCCGATGGCATCACGTTTTCCACCATCGATATTTAGTCCTTAGTGAATATTATGTTAAAAAGCAAACGCTTTGTAATGGAAAGCATTGTGGATGCAAAGTGTAGTCAGGAAGAAAAAGCACAATTCAACACAGGACCAAATGACTAGACTCACATCCCCTGATTGTTTCCCTTTTCTACGGCATGCCCTTGTTTGGTTACATCTTATTAAATCTTAAATAGACCTTCGGGCTTCTATTGTTATTAGATATCTGAATGCTAACTCGTGTAGGACAGTGTTCTTCACACGGGGGGATACACAGACACATTTGGTTTGCTTTTTAGTGTTAAACTGGCTGCACAGTAGTCATTAAATAAACACTCTAGATCAGTGCCTCTATTGTTTAAAATTCTTTCATGTTTTTTTTTAAAGAGAGTGTCGCCCATTTGAAAGAAACAATAGGAACCCTGAGTCATTATTCCTAAATGACATAATGTCCACAGTGTCTGAAGTGGCCTTTTAGAGGTTTCACTGGCTTCTGTCATGACATCATCGACAGAGGAAGGAGGTGTTCATTCCTCTAAGGATAAACCCCTTCATATCTCTCACATCTCCCTTTCTTTTTTGCTCTCTTTTTTTCCAGGACCCTCCCCTTCTCCTTCCTCATGAGGCCAACAGGAAATGATCATTTGCAGTAATAATTATACCTCCCTTGAATCCAAGGCCACTGTATGGCCCACAGTTTACTCACCACACATGGAAACACGTTCAATTTCAATATTTAAGCCTGGCCAAAAAAAAATGCGCAAAGCATGTAAAGGAAATGAGAGAGTTGCGTCAAACCATTTCATTAATACTCTACTTTATCCATGAGTGTTGCGTATGACTCAGGTGTCAGACTAATAGAAGCACATTGGGATATGTCTGTTTATTTCCTGTGACTCTCCCACGGGTTTCTATCTCATATCCTGAGGATGGCTCATTAGCAAATTGCTCAGCTCCTCCTCTCCAGCTTTGGCCTGCTCCATTGGCCTGCTGCACTTCACTGAAATTCCCCATTTAAATTTTCTTAGCATGCTCCACTGCGTCTTTTAAAATGCCACCCAGGCCCACACAGTCCTGCCCCCTTCTCTTTCTCTCTCTCTCTCTCTCACACACACAAATACACACCCTCTTCCGTGACTTAATCACTATTAACGATCCATATTTGAACAGTTTGCAAAAATGTTTAAGAAATGTTTTTAATATTTCAAAATATCAAATAAGTGTATTTTTATAAAATTCTATTCAAGATTCAAGAAACTTTGTTTGCCATATGTACACACCAGCAGGATGAGTGCATTGGACTTTCTGAGTCAGTGATTAAAAAAGAAAAATAACAAAAGTAGAACATATGATATAAGAATAAATTAGAGACAGATTTAAGCTATCAGGCTATAAGAATCATCTATTACTGTAGTGTACTGGGGTATGTTTCAAACACTTATTGCACTTTTAGTTGTTACTAACTAAATGTATCATAATAATTTATTTAAGCATAATTAACTAAATACATATGTTGGTATATACAGTACACTACACACAATATACTAAGTTATTTTTACATTATTTTTTTTTTACTAGTTCACCCAGAAAAAAAAAAAAAAAAAAAGATAAATAAAAAAGAAAAAGCTAATTTAAGTTTTTTATTATCCTTAAATGTTTATTAAGGCAAAAAGAAATCTGGCACTAGATTATAGACATTAAAAAATGTTGTTTACAATTTCACAAATTACAAACAAGATGCTTCTTATTTGTAGACGCTATAAAGTCTAGGGCTAAATCTATAGGACTGGGTGGAACAGACTTAAATCCTTTATATCACTGGGTTGTTATTGAGTTTGTTGCCTGAATGTAAGCATGAAAAAGACTCCCTGTAGACCTGACCCTGTACCTTACAGAAAATAACTCAGGGTCTTTGCACGTTTGGCCTCCTACCAGTGCACTGGAGTGACTGTTTACACTTGTGTGGATGATTTATGCCTGTTTCACACATCACCTTTTTTAGAGAGAGAGAGACAGAGAGAGAGAGAGAGAGAGAGAGAGAGAGAGCAAAGAAGTCATGATTGGAAATACAGTGTGTCTGTAGTTTAGTGCTCTGTCGAATATATGCAAATGACCCCATTCATCTGAATACTCATGCTATTATAGGGTTTATGAACCTCTCATCAGTACTGACTGTCATGTAATAATAGCATTAAATAAAGCATATCATGAATTTTATTAATGTTCTTATATTATGTATTTGAAATAAGGTTTAGATACTGGATTGCAGTTTGTCGTTTGAGGTTTTTGATATAGTCACTATTTTCTCACATTGATAATTATATTAAACATATCTAGAAGGAGCTGGAGATTAAGTATGAAGTCAGTGTTGTGCTGTTGAGAATTAATTCCACATTAGTTTTAGGCAAAAATACACTTATATTGTTTGTGTTGAGCCATATTAATAGTCATGAAAAAAATCCAATATCATGTAATTCTATGTAACTTAAGCCTAAAGTACATTGTCCTGCTACAGTAATTAACAAACAATGCAAGATGACAGTGTTCTGGACTGCACTTTGAATGCTCAAGATGGCTGTCATCGCCCTCTCTAGTATAATGGACACACCTTCTTATCAAGGTTTTTCTTTATTTTATTGTTTTTAACCCAGAATATGTTTTATATTTTCGATTGTTCAAAGTAGCCAGCTTTTGCTTTGATGACAGCTTTACACACTCTTGGCATTCTCTTAGTCAGCCTCATGAGGTAGTCACCTGGAATGGTTTTTAAACAATCTTGAAAGGGTTCCCAGAGGTGTTGAATTCTTTTGGCTGCTTTTTCTTTACTCTCTAGTCCCATGGTTCTCAAAGTGTGGGGCGCCCCACTAGTGGGAAATACAGACATGACAGGTGGGGCGCAATGAACAGGAGGGAATTAGTAGAAAATAATAGGAAAGTACCTATTATAATTCATGCTTTTCTTTATTGACAATAAACATCGGACACTCGAAACTAAACAATCACACGCAAAGAAATTGACATTAATACAAGTAAATTAAAATAACATCAGAGAAAAAGTGGAACCATAGTGCAACAATAAAAAATTTCTCATTACTTATTAATTAAAAATTTATATTTCATCAGGCAGTACTAGTCTGGAATTTCTAGTTTGCGGTGTGGTAACAAAGTTGCTTTTTGATCCTTCAGGCGCTGAACAGAAGGGAAGATCAATATTGTTCTACGCTTTTTGTTGGTGTGCGGCATTTTGCGATGATCCCTAAATTATTCATTGCGCCATAGAGAATAATGGTGTTTATGCTTTTAAACATGGATAATTTAAGGCGGATGTAACTTAAAGACAATGTAGAGAGGAACTATATGTGGGTATCTTATTTGCAGGTTTATTTACGCAGCTATTGAATTCGGAGATGAGAATATTAAACTAACTTTACCGCGGACACAAACCAGGTCAGTAGCGTACTGTATGTAGTGAGCATAATAACGTCAATGGATACATTTGTTACATGGACCACGAAAAAGCAGCTGATTCAGCATCATCAGCCTAATCAACCAAAAGCCAGCCGAAAGGAAAACATGATGAAGCCTATGTCGCGCTTGGATTCATGGTGGGGATGATGGGGCAGAGGAGAGACCTGTGTGTGTTTTGTGTCTTAAACCGCTGGCAGCAGACAGCATGAGACCCAACAAAGTAAGAAGACACTTAGAGACAACACACCCCAGTCACGTTAATAAGCCACTTAACTTCTTAACTTATTTCAATAAATAGTAAACTTGGCCGATTTCGTTATCATTTTGTTGACAAGTGGGGCTTGAAAATTCACCCACCCCCTTAAGTGGGGAATGAAAGAAAATGTTTGAGAACCACTGCTCTAGTCCAACTTATCCCAAACCATGCCAACTGGATTTATATCGGGTTATTGTGGAGCCAGGTCATGTGATGCAGCACTCTCCTTGGATGATGCCATACACCCCAGAGAGAGTCAGCCTTCAGGATCCAGCCGCCAAAGAGGAAAAGGCTGCTGCATTTGCTGCAAAGGTGCTAAGGCCCCTTTTTCCAGTCAGGAAAGCCGCTCAAACCATGGGGACTCACACCTGAGGCCATACTGAAAGCCGGTAAACCGTGAATGTGAGAGTTACATTGAAGAGCCTGGAAAAACTGCTGCCCATGCAGACCCACATTCTGTCATCGCCAACACTCACCAGCCGAGTGCTCGTCTGCCAGCTGGGCACTGCCAGCACGTGTACACCCTCACTTCTTTTTACCCCCTTTTTCCCTCCTCCTCCGTCCTTACAATCTCTTCTTTTTCTCATTTGTTCCAAAAAAATAACCCATTTCCCGTAAGACCTTGCCTCATGTCTGTGTCTGTGGTGTGCCACACAAAGACATGGCGTTTAGAACAAAAAATCTTAAATTTGGACTCATCAGACCAGTTGACAGTTTTCCACTGATCTAATAATGTTTTCTGGCCCAAGGAAGTCTTTTGTACTTGTAGTTCTTCCATAGAAATGGTTTCTTTGACGCAAGTCTTACACAGTCCTGAACAGTGTTGAAATATGTTTGAACAGATGTTGAAATATGTCTGCTGGTTGAACTCCGAGAAGCATTTATGTGAGTTTAAATCTAAGGCGCTGTAAATCAGCGGTTTTGAAGTAATTTTAATAAGCTTATCCTCTGGGCAGTGAGCTTCAAATTATGTGATGGTTTTGGTGACTTAACTTGGGGATCCATTTAAAGGCCTCGAGAGCTTTTGAATTGACTAACCTTTATTTCTTAAAGTGTATAGAGTGAGTCTGGAGACTATCCCAGGAAAATTAGGGCATTAGGGCATGATGGTCAAAATGGCCAATCCATCGCAGGGCACACACACTCACACAATCATTCACAGGCAATTTGGGAATGACAATTAGCCCAATCTGCATGTCTTTAGACTGTAGGATGAAATCAGCGTACCCAGAGGAAACCCTCCAAGCATTGGGAAAACATGTAAACACCAAATCCATGCACACAGAAACGGGAATCAAACTGGCCAACCACTAAACAACCGTGCCCCCCTATATATATATATATATATATATATATATATATATATATATATATATATATATATATATATATATATATATATAGGGGGTTACCCTCAATAGCATGATTATTAAAAGGTTAAGGTAAATTAAATTGATACATAATGAAAAACCAGACTGTTATTTCCACATACTTTCATTGTGTTAGTCATAATATCAGCTGCCAGTCATGAAACCCTGCATGAAAAGTATAAAATATTAAGCACCATCATCATAAAATTGTGGTCAATTGCGTGTTTGGGAAGAATCTCTGGAAATTGGTCACCACATCCTCAGAGTTTCCATTCTGTCTGGTTTCAGGGATATGCCTGGGACATGAACCCCCATCCTGTGGACAGGGCTCTACGCAACTGAAGGATAAACCAGCTTGAGGAAGATTAATGTGGTGCTCTCACCAAAGAAACCTATTATAAACGTGAGGGCTGGAAAACGAGACGCATATCTTCCTTTAATTAGGGCAGTAATGAGAGTTTATGTGTAGTCTCTCCTTGTGCTTTATGATGGGCAGTGATGTTTAGATTTTATGCGAAGAAAAGCATGAACCAAAGTTTATTAAGCTGTGCCAGGTTTTTTATTATGTAAACTCTGAGGAACCAACTTTTCCCTACACTCTCACACCTGGTCTAACCTGGTCTAGTGACGAGGTCCTATATTAACAACTTTACAGATTTTGTCTCCCTTTCTTTTAAAGTTAACCAGAGGTTGTGAGTTTTGTGGGTGAAAATTTCATTATAATCATTGTGGATGAATCATAACTTTATCATCTCTGGTTTCCCTGTGTGGTTAGCTACCTAGGCAAAGTTGCCTAGAAAAGTTCAGTTACCCAGGTAAAAACTGCACACTAACATAATGTTTTAGGGATTCAGGGGAACAGAGCAATGAGACGTTCTGTCAGAAAAATACTGTATATGGCAACTGAGATGTGTTATCTGGAATGATAAAAAAAATGGTAACAATCTAATATACTAGTATTAGAAATATCTATATTAAGTATTATGTCAAATTAAAAATTAAAACATTTTATTGACCAGGCTAATACTGCCCTATGCAGTCCAGTCAGCTGTATTCAACCTTTTTGTTTAACACATTGCTTAAACACCATAAAATGTTTAAGCGGGTCACTTGTATTGTAGAAAGATGTTACAGATCACAATTTACAATATAGTTTTCTTTGATTGTCATCATTGATGGTGATATACACCCAACATTTTTGTCAAAATGTCTCAAGGGACAAGATTATAGAAATCCATGTAGTCAATTTGCAACTTGTATAGCAGTACAGTGAAACCTTGGATTATGTGTAACGCAGTTTATGAGTGTTCCGCAAGACGAGCAAATATTTTTAATACATTTTGACTTGAAAAACAAGCAAATCTTGGTTTACGTTCATGTATCACCCATGCTCTTCTTGTTTTGATGACAAGCATCATCACATCATGATCACAACAGAGCCAAATGTTTTTCTATCTTTTGTGCTGCGGAATTGTTTGTAATCGCCCCCCTGCTCAGTCTTAGTGCGCGTTTCTCAACATCCGTGAATGCGTGTACTGTTTACTATAACACTGTGACTGTGTGTGTGTGCATGTAAAACATATGTAATTTGTGTGTTTGTATGCATGTGTGTACAGTGCGTGTGTACTGTTTATTATAACACGTGTGTGTATGCGTGTGAAGCAAAAGCAAGTCTCATTAGAGAGGTTAAAGATCCATTTTCTTTCTCTGTGTGTGTCAGCCTGCCCTCTCCTCCTCTTGCCTTTACACACACACACACACACACACCCTCCTCCTCTCGGCTTTACACATGCACACATGCACACATACACCCGCACTCTCTGCTTTACACAGAAACACTGCTCTGTCTCGATTCTTTTTGAATGTTCCTTGCTAATTTTTTCTGTTAATGTGTGTGTGTGTGTGTGTGTGTGTGTGTGTGTGTGTGTGTGTGTGTGTGTGTGAAACTCCAATAACTGATAACAGCTGTACATTTAACCATTCAAAGTCACATGTCCTATTCATCATGTTAATGTGTGTCAGTGGACAAGTACGTTTTCAGATCTGAACACTATTGAGCACCTGTGGGGCATCCTCCAGCGGAAGATGGCAAAGCACCATGTGTCCAATATCCAGCAGCTCTGTGGTATTATTATGGAGGAGTGGAAGAGGATCCCAGCAACAACATGTGCAGCTCTGGTGAATTCCAGGCCCAGGAGGATTAAGGCCATGTCAGATAACAATGGTGCTCAGAAAAAATATTGACACTTTGTGCAAAATTTGGACATGTTAACTTTGGGTGTACTCATTTTTGTTGCCAGTTATTGAGACAATAAAGTTTGTTGAGTTACTGTTTGAAGAAAGTAAATTGATACTGTTATACAGCTGCACATTGACTACTCTAAAATATATCAAATTTTTATTTCTATACTATTGTCCCTTGAGAATAATAAATAATAAATAATAATAAATAATCAGTACAAAAGTGGTTGCTGAAATGTGAGGGGTGTTCTCACTTTTGTGAGTTACTGGACTTAATTTTAATTGATAATATTTTAAGAAACCTTTAAGCATTTGTCAAGCTACAGGATACAAAATAAAATAGCTATTCATGAGTCACGAGAGTTACTGTAAATCGGTGCCAACTGAATACTTCAAAAGAATGAATAGCTTACATATTTCATCAGACTGTATAGACTTAATATGTGTAAATTATTGGGAAACTTCTTATACCTTGCTAGAGTGATTGAATGGATTATCAAGAAATCTGCACAAGGAAATAAGACAATTGGTTAAGCGTGGCATGTTCAATGCTGTGTAAAACAACAACAGGGTACTAATGTAACATTCCAGGAAGTCAGGGTGACTATGGTGAAACGTGTTTTTTTAGCAAGCAGGGTAGAAGTATCAGAGTACAGCGGGCAGGTTAAGAACTTTCAAACATCAAATTATAAATTGTAAGCTGATTAATGTGTAATCTGTTTTCAAAAGTCACTGTTGCATGAGGTACTGTATATAAGGTATCTCTTGATGTCACTAGATTAGAGATATTCACAGAGTTACATAGTGATGATCTGCTCCAGTGAGCTCGAAAAACACCGTCATCTGAATCAACAGGATGCCGGAGATTGCCCAGGTCACTAATAGCATTTTTGGACTGGCAAATTACCCTTAATCCTTGTTGTTTCTGTATCTATTGCCAAGTGAATTGTGTCATACTTCCTGCTCAGCTACCATGTAAGCCAAAGCAAGACACGTAGGCGGAGCTGAAAGTAGTTCAGATTATTGATTTGACAAACGATCATAAGATATTGGTCATTAAATATGTGCTAGGTTTTGAACTAAAGTTGAACATCCTCGGTTGTGTTTATTTGAATATTATGTTTATATCAAATCCACTTTCATGTAATGTTTTACATGTTTCTGTCAAGTCACCATCTCCAGAGAACATTCCTTTTCTTTCGGGTAGAATTATATTAAAATACACACTTACACACACACACATATACATACACACACATTTGGCAAGGACACAGATAGTCCTGGGCCAAGCCATGCTGTCTAGTGTGGAAGCATTTTAAGGTTTTAGTGTTCATGTCCCCTGTGCCGCTTACTGTGCATGCTTTTGGTAAGCGTCCCTGCTCCTGATATAAAGCCAAATTTGAAATAACGAATGATCCAATGCAGAAAGGTTAGAGGAAGGAGTAAAAGTCATTTTCTAGGAATGCACATGAACAGCATTTTTGCTTCTGTATTTCTAAGAACAGTCAGAACAATTTTACAGTATTTTATAACTTTAAAAAAGCCGTGTAGTACTATTGAACCTGTTCTTCTAAACTATTACATTACTCTTAATGTATGTTCTTGTTTTTCCAAGAAGCTGTCATAAGAAGATCTTTACACCTTTACCCTTAGTATACATACCAGGATTTGTGAACACCTGTTAATAAGTGATATGGAAATTCTCCCATGTCCTTCTGCTGCCCCAAATAACTAGCTGGTGAGTTTTTAATGACTATAAATTTATCAATGATTATGGAAGGAGTTTATGTTTTCTGTCACTTTCATTGAAGCTTGAGTGTTGTGGTTTTTCTGTAAAATGTCAAACCGCATTTCCCTGTCTTATAACTTTAGAGGATGGTAAAGAAATATTTAGAGTATCTATAACATAAATGTAAATACAACTAACTCCTTTTTTTCCCTAAATTAAATAAATATATTAATAGCAAATTGCTGAAGTGCAAGAAGAACAAAAATCCCCAGGACATCCTTCTACTGGAAAATAATGAACTTCAGAGTGGTAACAGTGACGCTGTCTTGTCTTATTCCTCACATTCGTAGATGAGACTCATAAAGAAAGTTGCTAAAAAAAAAAACATTGAAGTGTTTAAACAATATGCAGCTCTCTGTATTCAGGCACAAACCACAGCAGAGCACTAAATCATTGGCTAGAGAGACTGGGAGAGAGATTTCGAATGGGAGGAATGAAGAAGAGGGAAGAGAGTGCTCAGAGGGGGTAGTTTCCTCCAACAAAAGACTCGTTCCTCTATGTCTTTTCAGAACGCGACATAGTTTTTCTCTGCTCCATGGAGACCACTTTTTGGACTGTGTTTCTGAGAACTGTGAGCCCCCGAATTGGCTCATCAGGAAAAAAGTTTTCCGCCTAAAAAGAAACTTAATTTTTTTTTTTTACCCTCAACTTAGAGCATGAGTTGGACTTATCCAAGCATCCTTTATCTCCTCATGATGAAGGTTCATTCTCAAACCTCACTGACTCACACATTACTAAACAAAAAGCCTTCGGTGAAACTGCTGTGCCTGGTTTTTCATTCCTTCTCCATTCATAAACGCATTAGCACACTCTGCTCGCTCTCTTCGCACATAGTCCACGAGCACAATGGACCCAACAAGTCAGCTGTTTCACCATCTATTGTGGAACTCATTAAGAGAGCTTCCTATGTGATGGCTATCTAGTCATTTTGTTTATTCTTAATATAAGCAAATAAATCATTCTGGGAGCATGGACTACAGTGATAAGCCATAATTATGTCTTTTGTTTTGATCTAAAAGTAGAAATCAAGAATCGAGAAAAAAACATAAATTTTTTTTTAAACTGTTCTGGATTTCTCCTGTAGTCTGCAATTTATTGGCAGCAAAAATTTGAATAATTGTATATCTCTTATATTACACTGTATTTTGTTAACAATTACATTTGTTTATTTATCGAAGAATGATACATCACATAGGACTCAAAACTATTTAGTTCCTGTTATCACTTGCATTATAGCAGCTATAAACAGTTGCTTCCTCACAGCCCAATATTTTTGTTAATAAAACAAAACAAACAACAAAAAAGAACACATACTTTTCCTTGTTATCAGCGCTCAGTTCAGAAGCCTGCATCTCTGATGGTACGGGGTTGCATGAGTGCATGTGGCATGTGCAGCTTACACATCTGGAAAGGCACCATCCATGCTGAAAGGTATATCCAAGTTCTAGAACAACATATGCTCCCATCCAGACGTGGTCTCTTTCAGGGAAGACCTTGCATTTTCCACCATGACAATGCCAGACCATATACTGCATCAAATACAACATTATGATTGCGTAGGAGAAGGATCCAGGTACTGAAATGGCCAGCCTGCAGTCCAGATATTTCACCCATAGAAAACATTAGAAAACAATAGAACAATAGACAAGCAATAGACAAACAATAGAAAGCATCATAAAGAGAAAGATGTTACAAAGTAGACCTAAGACAGTTGAACAGCTAAATTTAGAAGCCTGTATTAGACAACATTTCTATTTCTAAACTTGAGCAACTTGTCTCCTCAGTCCCCGAACATTTGCAGACTGTTATAAACAAGAAGAGGGGATTCCACACAGTGGTAAACATGGCCTTGTCCCAACTTTTTTGAGATGTGTTGATGCCATAAAATTTAAAATCAACTTATTTTTTCCTTGAAATTATAAATTTTCTCAGTTTAAACATATGATATATCATCTATGTTGTATTCTGAATAAAATATAAAAATTTGAAACTTTCACATCATTGCATTCTGTTTTTGTACAGTGTCCCAACTTTTGTGGAATCGGGTTTGTACATTGAATAGCTTGATGGTAAAATAAACAATGTTCTTTTAGGTCACGATTGGTTCAAAAGTTTTAGGACACGCTGCCATCTTTTCTGCCATATGCCTGAAGCAATATCTTTGTCTAAACTTGGCTAAACTTACCTAAAGTAATAGAGAGGTAACAGAATTAATATACTTAAAGACATTAATTATTAATGACAACTATATACAATCATTAAGTGCATGTACAACAGATTTACACAAATTGTTTCAGAAATAATAACAATTTTTTTTTTTTATTTTGCAACCAAAAACAATGCTCTGTCACACTCATGTGTTCTCCATAGTACTTATCCTGTACTGGGTCGTGGGAGGCCTGGAGCCGATCCCAGTGGACTTGGGGCACGAGGCGGGGTACCAACCCCTAGATGGGGTGCCAGTCCATTGCAATGCACAAGCATGCACACACTACAGGGAATTTGGAGAAAATCCCAGAGGAAACCCACAAAGCTCACAGAGAACATGCAAACTCCATAATTATAATAATAATAATAATTTGTATTTATATAGCGCCTTTCCAGAGCTCAAGAACACTTTACAATGAGGAAGGAGAAAGGGGGAAAAAAACATGCAGAGGACAGGTGGATTCAAGTGTAACATTCTGAAAACAAATGAGTTTTGAGTAGAGATTTAAATATGGAGATGTTGTTAACAGAACGAAGAAAGTGAGGTAGAGAGTTCCAGAGTTTGGGAGCGATAACACTGAATGATCTGCCGCCCATTGAAGAGAGGCGGTACCGAGGGACAGCAAAGAAACCAGAATCTCTCCATACACCAGAACTGCATACACACATACTCATATTGGAAATCAGACATTCTTTCATTTGGTGGTTATATGTTATTTAAGCCACTTTAAAAAAAATGTGACTATTTGCAAAACAAAAATAAATGATTAAATTAGTTTTTAAAAGAGGTCAAATTATCTTAAAAATTTTACATGGGTTTGATTCAGATTCAGTTAGTCAGTCAGTTTATCTCAGATGGTGCAACTTATCCACAGATCAAATTACTGGAGCAAATTCAGCCACTGGAACCTTTTTTATTTTTTATTTTTTAACAAAAAGTCCATATACAATAGGTAATACAGTAATTCATAAGTCTGATTTACTTATTCAGTCTACTTTTGCTTTTGTTGTGTTAAAAATTAGGAGAGATGTTGCATGGCTCAACTCAAGTGCTTCCACAGATATCATCAAGAAGAATTCATCCACAAGAATGATTCAATCACAAGTCAGACCACTCATACGTATAGGCTAGTTTAATGTGTTCACTTTTTCTTTACAATGTCCTTTAATTTAAAAAAAGAGCATCTGACACCATAGGTTTGGCAACTCAAATGCAAATTTTATGTTCATCCACAGATTATCAGTAGCCATGAGGACATTTCAGATCCCTCAGGATTTTCCCTTAAATTCACACCAGATCAGCTCTCATGTTTTCCACTTTGTCACACTTCTCAGTCTAAGTTTTACTGTGTGTGTGTGTGTGTGTGTGTGTGTGTGCGTGCACGCACGCCTGTGTTTGTGTGTGAGTGACTGTGTGCTTACACCACAAAGTCATCTATTGTTCATAAATCTGCAAAGCCTCTTTATAGACAGGCGGAATGAGAGGAAAATCACATCGCTATTGGTTTTGTCCGGCTGCCTGTGGTCTCGCTTTGAGTCATTCTGCCTCATGTGTCATCATGTTAATGCCCATGACACATTACTGTGGAATTTTATATTAAGAAAAATGAATAAAGGACTCAAGTCATGGTAAAGGCATCACAATCAAAGCAAAAATGTACAGCGTCAGTTTTTTTATTTTCAATTATTGTCATACTGCAATAGGGAGTTATTCTTTGCAAGATAATAACACTTTATTATTATTATTATTATTATTATTATTATTATTATTATTATTATTATTATTATTATTAACACTTAATTTATCTTTTTTTTTATAAATATAGAGATTTGCCAAATTATAAAGGTTATTTTTTTATTGTCAATAATTGTTGGTATCATTACTTAATCTTATCTTTATTTAATTATTTAAAAACCTCTTTGAAATATTTTGACTTAGTATATTCATTATATACATATAATCCTATTCTAGATTTGTATATTCTTTTTTGCTCTTAAATTTTAACACATTTTTAATCATATAATTTTTACTGCTGGCACTTTAAGCCACCAACTAGTTTAGAAAACTACATTTTACTCAGAGTGAATATTCATGTCCTGGCTTAAGCTCTCGGCCATAGTGGACATTCTTCTGCCATATTTGAAGGATAATTATGTGCTAATGTGCTCTAAGTGAGATGGTTGTTATACGCGTTTGGGAAAACGATACCTTTTGGGGAAATGTGTTCACAGCTGGTGTTGATTGGTGCTGAGGAATTTCACACAGCAAGTGAAAGTAAGTTCATGTGACCACTCTGCCTGGAAATCTAGAGAGTGCGTTACAACAACTGACGCCTCTCTTATGTCCAAAATCACAACCTATCCACTACATACTGCACTAGTTTCACAGTTTGTAGTGAAGTGTAAACACCTCTTTGCTCTTCCCACTGAGTAAGTCGAGAAAGGACACAGGAAAAGAGACAACACAAACGTATCAACCAAATGACACATTTTCACTCAATGAAACGTTGTTGGAATTGTTGACATTTACCAACATGTGTAAATGATTAATTGTTGACTTTTCAAGAACTTTCCCATCAACTGATTTTAGTATTTTTAAAGCAGAGCATTTTAAACGCATTTGATCCAGTGATCATATTATTATTGGAGTTAGGAGAGAACTTATACCAAAATTGGTAGAGACTAAGAGACTCCCCTGTGTCCCTTCATGTAAGTTGTTTCATTCTCAATATTCTTTTATTCTTTTGGGAGCATTTTAAGAATTTGTACTGTTGTAAATAAAGATTAGAAACTGTAAAGGTTTCTAATTTTTTTTATCTTTAAATGAACACCAGACCAACACTTCATATTTTACCCCTTATTACACTTCTCAGTTTCAGTTTGACTGTGTTTATGAGTTGTGTGTGTTTATGTGTGAGTGAGTGTGTTTGCTCATTTCTTGTAACTTTCTGGAGTTCATGTTGCTAAGGAATGTCTCGTAAGGCCGGTCCATGTTAGCAAGATTTTTATAACCCATGTAAGAGGAAGTGCCCCCTATATCTCTCCTACTCTCTCACTCTCTTCTTCGCCACCAGGTGCGGAACTGCTCCTGAATTTCAAGCCGGAACTATAAACTGTTGCATGTATAAAAAGCTCTTTATATGTAGCCTATGAAAAGGCTCTTTATAAAGGCATTTCGGTTTGTACATGTATCATTCCATATCATTACACGTGATTTTTCAGACCATTTATAAACGTTTATCAAAAATAGGTTTTTAGTCATTTTTGTACTTTAGCATTGTGGAGAATTGTGTGTAGAATGATTGGGGGGGGGGGGGGGATTTAAAAAATGTAGAAAATTTGATAGGGCCTAAAAAATGTGCCATATGCACTATATACAGGACATTTAAATTCATGGCGAAACAAATAGAAATATACGGTTAAATGTTTTTCACATTACTTCAATAGCTATGTGAGATAAATGTATATGATTTTTCTCTAGATGTGTAACAGCTATCATTTAAAGACTTTCTACCAAAGAATGTTCTGATTTTAGCGCTGACTAATTAACATCTGAGTTTTGTATAAGTCCTTTCAGTGGCCTAATGTTTCATTTTTTTGTAACAGTTGGATTTAATAGACTCAGTTCACGTAAGCTTCGCTTGTGGGGGGGGGGGTCGGGGGGCTGACAGGAAACACATGGCATGGTGGAGTAAAGGCTGGGAGGAGAAAAGTGTGAGTGTGTGAGGGAGAGAGAGAGAGAGGGAGGATGTGTGGTACAAACTTAGTAGAAATGACTCTGCACATCGTGTAACTGGTAACATTGTGTCTTGTTCTGTGTTTGTACTTTCCAGAGATGGGATGAACACAGGGACAGTCGGAAAGGGCAGACATCATTTTGTCCTCTCTGTGTCCCCCTGTGTCCCTTTTCTGCTGTTCTCTCCTGCAGACTCCTGACCCAGGCATGTAAGTGCAGCCAGGGGGTCTTTATAAAAAAAAAAAAAAAATTATACAGTTCTGTTATTAGTCAGTGAACCTTTCTGCTCTGTCTACTCTGTGCACTTTCACACAGTCAAAATGCTCTCTTAGCGGGGGGTGAAGCCTGATCCCCCTTAAAAAAAGAATGTTCAGCTGCTTGAGGTCTCACATGGAGGTCTGAAGCAGTGATCCATGACCTCTGTGACTTTGACCTCGAAACATGGCTTTAGATAAAGGACAATCTCTTGTTTTCCTGCACCTAAATGATACGATCTGAAACATATCTGAATCTGAAACAAAATTGCACTTTTATTCCAATAATTGACCCTAAATATTTAGATCCACTTAATCTGATATTGGCTTATTGATTGGTCCACTTAACTTAACCGTTTTTTCATGGGGAGTTCAAATGTATTAATTTGCTGTTTCAAAAAATGTATTGATTGATTTATGTCTTTGCTATTATTTAATATAGCAAACACAAATAAATAAATAAATAAATAAATAAATAAATTGAAACAGTCACATTTTCATTTATATATTTAAGGTATTACATTTATTCATTTTTTTCTTATGTATTAACTAAATTAACAAATCCAAATGCCAGTGTGAATATTTTAAAGCAAGCCACAATCTTTATATAAATACTGTTTATTATTCAAAAGTTACTTTAAACATTATCTTAAAAAGAATTTATACAAATATTATACAAATGAAGTATAAACAGTGGCACACCTTTATATATCACTCTGTACCATGCATATTAACTGATTCCCTAAAATCCTGCTTTGTCAGTGTTAATCCAATGCGAGATCACCAAACATTCATGCAATCATGTGAGTAATTTGTTAACCCGAACCAAACAATTATTGTGGTTCATATAAACACAGTCACTTCAGCTTGAATTTTATTTCAATCTGTAATTACAGGAACAGATTTAACAAAGGATTTCAAATGCTTTAAAATGAATACACAAATAATAAGGCAGTGTTGTGCGTAGTTTAAATCCCCATGTGTTTTACATGCTCTGTTTTTCCATTGCTTGCTTTTATGGAAAAAGAGGATAAAAAGAGAGAGACATGAGGTTGAAAAAAAAATCATAATTAAAGATTATTAAAAAATGAAATGTTCAAATCAAAAGTACCACCAAATTAAGAGACCACATGGTTTTTGTTTCTGCTTTATAAGAGTTGTGGGTTTGGAAGAAAGCTACCAGTTTTGAAGACACAACCATACTGTAGAGTTCAGGTACTGAGATTTATAGACGAACTGGAAAGAGACAAAGACAAAAGCACATTTATCATTCATCATGCTGCTTTTATCTCCAGGGACAGTTTCAAGAATTGAGATTTCGGAGTTCCGATTTAATTGTTGGTTTAAAAAAGCACATTGTATAAATTGGAAATTCTTTATAAAAGACAGTCTCAGGGATTCACACACTGAAATCAATTACAGAATTTATGTCAATGACTCCGGGTAAGTTTTTTTCTAGTCTCCACTTTTTTATATGTAGATATGAACCATGAAGTAAGTATATCGGACTTGAAATAGCTATTAGCTGCTAGGAATTTCAACATACATTAAAATATTCCTCCTATTTTCATCCAATTCCCACCCACTTGCCAGTTCTCCCCTATCATATGCATGGTTCCTCTGAGACATGTGAAGCGCGCCAACTACTTCTTTTTTATTTCAAAGTGGCACTTAAAGCGTTATGGTCGCCCATGATTGCTAGAATTGTTTTGAGCAGTAAGGAACAAAGTATGCCATTTTCATTCAAACGCAGGATTTTGCGATGTGTCACTCAGAAGCCTTTTTATTTATTTAGTTGTTATGTATGTGTGTATGGATAACCACAGAAAGGACACGAATACACAATGTGCTAAGGATGTTGGAGTGTGACAGTTCAAACTGTATATTATCTGATCAGTGATTCTTTTTTTTTTACAAAAAACATAAAATGATATGTGTTTTGGATGTAAGTAACTGACATGGACATGGGTTTCTGGTATATCTTCCAGTCATTTAATACCCTGAATTAATCACAAACACAGGATTATCTTCAATTGCAAACAAAAGCAATCATCATAATCAGTTCAGTCAACCATGAAGATGTCTCTAATAAAACCACCACCATTACCACATCTCACGACCCCCAGTGTACAAATAACCCACCTTATCTTGCAGGCTCCTGAGAGTCACAGTGGTATATCTGCCCTTGGGGTAGAGAGACGCTCAGGGTGGCGAATGCATCTGTGATTAATGTGCAGAAGAAAGTGGGCTGGGTGGGTGGTGGTGGGGATTTGGAGTAGACGTGGTAGACCTACCCGAGACCTCAGGCTTATTGGGACTTGGGGTCCCCTCACAGCTGGTGCATTCCCAGAGGAAGGAACAAAAAGATTACAATTAAAGGAAAATTCCAGTGTTTTCCTGAAAGGATTGTTTTCCCAGTGGTGAAAAAAAAGACCTTCTTCCAGAAGTTTTTTTCCCCCAAAAGGCATTTTGATTTTGATTAAATGTAGCTTTTCAATGCATTTGAATATGAATGCATGTATAGTGTCATAGTGTCTTATGCAGAGTAAACATTAGCAATATTAAGATGAATCATGAAAATAAAGTTTGCAGTGAATTGCATTAATTTTTTTATCTCTTTTTTCAGGCCATTTAAGTTCTTCCACACCATTCTTTGGCAAACAATGACTTTAGGGGCATTGGTTTACACAGAAACAGATGTTTGGAGTCGGCCTTTTAGTACCAGTGAAGAAAAACTGTAACGCTAAGGGCATACAAAGCCAATTTACACAATTGTGTCCTTTCAACTTTGTGACACCAGTTTGGAGAAGAACCACATGCAGATGTGATGATCTATCTTTGCTGATAATAAAAAATACTTGAACATGTGACTGACAGGTATCTTTTGTTGTTCAGGTGCACTGTATTAAATGTTGATGGTTAAATACTGCATTTTTTGTTGAAAATAAATAAATAAAAAGCTCTCTATGGAGGGGAAAACAAGCTGTTCGTAGCTTAGATACTAGAGATAATCAATATTGTACAAGCATTAGCCAACAAAATGTCCTGCATAGCCAACAAAATGTTCTGCAAAAAAAGCAGCAGTTAAATGACAGAAAAATTTCGAGAGCTGTGAAGAAAAACACAAAAACAACAGATAATGACATCAGCAGCAAACTCCCCAGATAAGTGGTGAAGAGATCACAATCCACTGCTTAAAGAAGACTTTAAAAGCAAAAATATAAGAACCATAACATTTACAAAAAGTAAACCACTCATTATCAATAAGGATTAAAATTCACCAAGAAATTCAGAGATGAGTCTTAAAGTTCTGGAATTAAAATGAACCTTTACCAAAGTGGTGGAAAGGCCAAAGTGTGGAGAAGGAAAGGATCTGATACAAACCTATGGCTCAAGCCATAGTTTTGGCTTTGGAGTTGGTGTTATGGCTTGGGTTTAGAAGGATGCTTCTCGAGCAAGCTTACTAATCTTTATTAATAATAGAACTCGAGATGGGAGCCTCAGTATGGATTCAGAATTCTATGGGAAAATGTTCTCTGACAATTAACAGAGAAATGCATCCGATTTAAATGGAGACAAACGGTGACCCCAAAATACACTGACAGCAAAACAAAAGAATTTATCAGGGGGATGGGAGAAATAAAAGATTTTAGACCGGCCAAATCAATCACCAGACATGAACCTAATTGATTTTTCATGCATATCACCTTCTGAAGAGGAGATCGGAGGAAGAAAAGCCACAAGAGAACTGAAAGAAGTTGCAGTAGAGGCACTAAAAGCCTCAAAAGGATGAATGCAACAGTTTGACGATATCAGTGGGTCTCTGGCTTATTGTTTAAGGGAAATGCTCACAATATACAGTATATCTACACTTTTGATCTCTGAACAGGTGCATGTTCTAGCATAAAGGTAACACGTTTTAAGTCTTCCATAAAAAGTCAATATGGGGAAATAAAACTTAAAAATCTGATTTATCACCTTATATTCAACTGTCTGATTTTGAACCTAAATGTCTTCAGTTTAAAGCAATAACAAAAATATAAATCATTGCTGTCTAGCCAGAGACATTTATTTATACAAGGTTCATAAGGTTCTTATGATATTTCTCGTTTATTCTATGATGAAACATTTCTATCCTGATGGGTGCGGTCTCTCCCAAAGTATTTACACTTACTTATTTACTCGAACCTACCTGAACATCTACAGTATGGGAGATTTGGGGGCAGTGTGTTACACACCTTTTTCTAGTGCCATCACCAAAACACGTGATCAAATATTGTTTCATAATGTTATTATGGATTCTTTAATTTGTCACCAGTCTGCCTATACATTAGAAAAAAAAATTGAATAAAAAAATATATATACATGTATATATAAAACCTTAAAATACCTTCTCAGGTGTACCTTTTTTCTCTATTTCTGCTAATGCTTTCCACCATTATTTCTGTGGCTGCTACAAAGCCAGTTTGCTCCTTGTCATCTGGTACATGTCACCGTCATTGTATCCTTATTCTACATGGTGGAGAGCACCAGCAGAAATGGAGAAAAAAGGTAAAAATAAAATAAAAAAAAATCCCCTATTTCACCAGGCTTTACATAACACTGATTTATCTGCGATTCTTTCTGTGCACACCCGTGTTTGAGCAGTTAAAAAGACAACATGCAGGGTTTGCTACTTCTAGTCAAAAGAAGAGAAAAAGTTAGATTTGCTTTGTTACCTATGATTTATTATTGTAGCAAATTTATGATTTTTATAGTTACTAACTAATAAATTTGAAGTGATTTTGTTGAAGCTTGAAATAAAACAAGGGGGGGACCTGAGAAGATTTATATGTATATGACATTTCTTGCACAAAACAGTTTTGTTGCTTGTATATACTTCAGATTCAGGTGATTGTTCAGTAACCCTCAACTTCCACATCCCATCTCAATTCGTCTATACATTTACATTTAGGCATTTGGCAGACGCTCTTATCCAGAGCGACTTACCTTTTATATCTCATTATACATTTGAGCAGTTGAGGGTTAAGGGCCTTGCTCAAGGGCCCAACAGTGGCTACTTGGTGGTTGTGGGGTTTGAACCTGGGATCTTCCAAACCATAGAACTGAGCTACCCCTGGCCATACAAATCGATACATTAATTGATTCCAAAGTTAACAAGGTGGTTCTGGTCTCTTAAGGTCTTTCCAAAAGTTAACTTGATCCAGTATTCTGTGTGTGGTTGCAGTAATGAGTTTTGAGTAGCGACACCGGTTGTATGGACTAGGGAAGACGTTAAAGAAGCTCTGATCAGCCCGAATGTTACAGTAAAAAATATTTAGAGATACTACACAGTCCTAAAAATACATCTTCAATATAGATGGGTTGGGTATGCTTTGCCTCTTCAATCAGCTCGTTTGGAAGGTCCAGGTAGAGCACATAACCCAATCCCAGTGCACAAGGTGAATAAAAGTCTTCAGGAAACACATCTTTGTGCTGATACCATTTAGAGCTGGGGTCTAGGAGAACGATGGCCCCAATTACATTGTCCCCGTCATAAACAGTAGTTCTCCCTTGGTACATGTTTATTAAAGTCTTTATACAATTTAATTTTAGGAGAATACAAATAATGGTTGACCAGCACTTTATATATGCATATATGCATTTTTTATAATGGAGGGGGTTAGACAATCCAAGCTGGCTGTACTAAATGCAGTGGCTACATGGCTTTGAGTTACACGTAATGTTGTATGTTCAATAGCAATGTAAATTATGCAAGTTTTGAACGTTAATGGGTTGTTGATTATATATGATTATTGTATAACTTTTAAACAACTGTATAGCACATTTTTTTGCATTTAAACAAATATGAGTAAAAAAGAGTAAATATTATTTATTTATTTATTTCAAGTAAAAAAAAAATTCTTTCTGTTTTATAACAAATATTGTCACAAAGCAGCTTTATAGAAACTGGGGTTTAAATCTAGATTTAGATCGCTAAAGCCAAGTCAAAAGTAGCAAGGGGGAAAAAGTCTTTGAGATGACATTAGGAAGAAACCTTAAAATATTGTAAATTATTATGTGTCCACATCTGCACACTCTAGAGTCATTAAATGTTATTACTGCTACATGCTACTACTACCAGGGGTGCCACTAGAGATTCTGGGCTCCTTAAAAGCCTAATATACTGTACTAGGCTCCCAACCTTGATCATTCCAACACTTTTCAACAGCGGTAGCATTTTTAGGGGCTTCCCGGCACTCAGGGGGCCCTTGGATTCATCCTTACTTACCCCCACACACCCACACTCCCATGACACCCCTGACATTACTAGTGTCTTCGAGATCCTTCTAAAACTGTTCAGTCTATTTACTTGTTTTTCTCCTCAAATTGTTCATTTCCAAAATCCCACTTGCCAGCCAGCTCTCCTGTTTTCCTTAGGGACATGTACTGTAAACGTATGTAAGTCAAACACATCTTTTTAAACTGTTGGATGTGTTGCATCACAGGGCAGAGTAGCACACTCAAAGGAAAGTGCTATTTGCACTCTTACACATGCATTACTCTAGCGATGTCTAGGATCGACCAGTGCTTTTGTGATTGACTGAACAGTTCATATTCTCCATCCACTTAGTAAGCAGTGAGGTCAAGGTTACTAAGTTGTGCCTCTTGCCAGTGATATGAATTATTATTTGTTGTTTAAAAAATGCCAATAAAAAGGTAAAGACAATGAAAATGATCAACAACAGCATGCCTCTTTTTGTTACTGTTAGCCAGTGTACCATCTTTTTAAATGTTGTATTGTTAATTAATGGATGGTGCATGCAATTTATTGATTCCAAAGGAAAAACATGGTTTTATTTTTTATAATTCCCCTTTTCCAGTTGTTCTTTTTTTGGAATCCAGAATAGCTAGATCCCGATCAGATTGCTCTGTTTTTCCGTGTGTGTGTGTGTGTGTGTGAGAGAGAGAGAGAGAGAGAGAGAGGGTCTGTTGGTGGGAGGAGCATCAGATGTAGAGTTGGGTGTCTCGCGCTCTGTAAAGCAGCTTTCACACAGCGCGAGACAGACTCGGTTTCACTCAGAGTGCAGGTAAGAGTTCATTTCCTCTGCTTTACAAACCTACCAGAAATGTTTCATAGATGTAATTACACTCTCACCTTTATTTTTATTTTATCTATTTTTTAACCAAATTACTGTTTTCGATAGATAGATATATATATATATAAACTTGTTCAACGTTTCATTTTAAAGGGGAAATGTTCCAGCTTTCCCTGTAGCTCAGATTCACCTGCACTAAATGAACTTCTATTCCTGTTTAAATTTTTAATGCATATCTTACTTTACCAGCTCAAGAATTATTAATCAGGTCACAATGCAGATGTGGTTGGTAGACATTCATAGACAGACTGTGGTTTATTTGTGGTTTATTACATGTAACTGAAGAAAAGTTGGAATAAAGTCCAAATAATGTGAAAAGATTGAGAAAAACATGTAGCATAGATTTTTATTTCTTTGATCAGAGATCAGTTTTTGTTATTCCTTTTCTTTTAATTTACCTGCCTGGAGCTTGTCATTTTTAATTTACGTTTGTTGCTTGTAGTTTTATTATTATTATTATTATTATTATTATTATTATTATTACTCAAGTGAAGCAAAAAGCAAAATCTGTTTCCACAGTATTCATAAACTCTAATATGCTAAAATCAAACTTTGTTTTTTTATATGTAGTGGAACTATTTAAGTATCATTGATTATATTTATTTAATTTTTTCTTTCTTTCTTTCTTTCTTTCTTTCTTTCTTTCAGCCTTTTCCACGATGCCATTCTTGGATTTGTATACAACATTTCCAGTAATCCAGGCTATGGATTTTTACCTAACTTAAAGGACTCCTTATGACATTACATCATAAGAAACTTGGATACTGACCCACACTGGTACACCGGAGCCCCTTAGTGGAGTAAGGGTGGATTGCACGGGTAATAAACAGTCCAGCCAAAGACCAGGACCATGGCTGACTCAGACCTCATAGCGCTGCACTACAACTTCACTGGGAAATTCCGTAAAGTGGAAAGGGATTCTGGACTCAGAGCCGATTCTGTTGTGTTTATCATTGTGTGTTGTTTCATCATTCTCGAGAATGTGTTGGTTCTTCTCACTATTTGGCGAACGAAAAAGTTCCACAAGCCCATGTACTATTTTATTGGGAACTTGGCCCTTTCGGACTTACTGGCTGGAGTGGCATACACCGCCAACATCCTGCTCTCAGGAGCTAATACATATAAACTGAGTCCCACACAGTGGTTCTTCCGGGAAGGCAGCATGTTTGTAGCACTGGCTGCTTCAGTCTTCAGTCTCTTGGCCATTGCAATCGAGCGGCACCTTACTATGCTCAAAATGAAGCTTCACAACAATGGAAATACTTGCCGTGTCTTCATGCTGATCAGCACAGTGTGGTTTATTGCTGCTATCCTGGGTGGCTTGCCTGTGATGGGCTGGAACTGTATCCGCAGCATGAACCACTGCTCGACAGTGCTGCCACTCTACCACAAGGCTTATATCCTGTTCTGCACCACTGTGTTCAGTGTTATCCTCATGGCCATCGTGGTGCTATACGCCAGGATCTATGCACTGGTTCGCACACGTAGCCGTAAACTAGTTTTCCGCAAGGTCTCAAATGGTCGTGGGAGTGGGAACAAGAGCTCTGAGAAGTCCATGGCCTTGCTGAAGACAGTCATCATTGTCCTGAGCTGCTTCATCGCCTGCTGGGCGCCACTTTTTATCCTACTCCTGCTGGATGTAGCCTGCGAGATCCGCACCTGTGCCATCCTCTTCAAAGCTGAGTGGTTTCTTGCTCTGGCAGTAATGAATTCAGCAATGAATCCTCTCATCTATACACTTACCAGCAACGAGATGCGCAGGGCATTCATCAAGATGCTACTGTGCAACGTGTGCACTCAGCCTGCTGGCAAGTTCTCCAGACCCATTATTGGGGCAGAGTTCAGCCGGAGCAAATCGGACAATTCATCGCATCCCAACAAGGAAGAGCCTGAGTACTCACCCAGGGAAACAGTTGTGTCATCAGGAAACATTGCTTCATCATCGTAAACGGAACTTAGGAAACTTTACTGCATTTTCTTATTTAGTGGAGGATGTGTGGGGATCCCACTGGACATGTACACTAGAAAGCTTGTCCAATCCCCTCCGCTCTTGTTCCATAAATGAGAATAGAGGTTCTTTTTCATCTAACTAACACCAGTGTACAACAGTGTTAATGGATAATGGAGACAGACAGTTGAAGATCAAAAGTCGGGCCAGGATACAGTGAGATAGTTTAGAAGTGTTTGGGATCAATTTTTGTTCCTGAGCTGGTTCCTTATCTTCATGGTGCACAATCATAAGATTGAGCTGTAGATATTGAAGTTTGAGCATCTTTGAGTGGGTCTGAGTCGACAGAGTCTTCATGCACACGTCTGATTCATGTGTCTCTGGGAGCTGGTGGTGTGGACTGTAATGGGGGAAAAATGGAGTCTAATGAGTCAGATTACTAAAAAGAAAAGATTTTATGTGTAAATAGACTGGTGTATAATGTACAGTGTGTTTGGATGGTTTTATTAACACTACAATCCACAAGTTTCTAAGCCAACTTTTTAAAGTGGTATGAAGGCCTCAACTGGGAGAAACAGACTGAAACAAGTGAAACACTTTTTTTTTTTTTTACCCTGAACTGCAAGAATATTAACTAAGGGCAAGATTCTTAAAGGCCACACCAGCACTGAAATGTCTTCCTTTGATTGCAAAATGCACTTAAAAACCTGAGCTCTATAAACCTGATTAATCAGTATTACCCACTGTTTTTATTTATCACATGCAAACGTTCTAGTTTGAAGAGCATTTAGGATAGCACTTGTAAGTGCTCTTGTGAGAGCTATCATAGGCCTTTTACTGACTCAGTATAATATATTAGCATATTGGGTTCATTTTGTACCATTTAATGCCCTTTAAAAAGTGAGATTTTTGACACATTTTGTACACATCATATTATGCGTTAAGTTCTGAAAAACAGGAATTTTTTGTAAGGGCAAAAAATTAATTAAAGGAATACAGTAAAAAAAAAAAAGGTACTTGTGTTTCTTTGAATTATGCCATGGTTTTAGTGAAATTTCTACAATTGTAATTGAGAATGTATTTTATTTTTAAAAATGTATGATTTTACCTTTCATCCAACAGCTGTAGAAATAGCATGTACCATAGCTCGCAAGTATTAATTTATCTTGAATACAGTTGGATTTCAATGTGGTATTAATGCATCGTGAATTGAAGGTATTTTTATTCCACTCTACTAGTTTTAGGGTTTATTGTGTTAATGATAGTTAATGCATGTGCACAAACTGCTTTCTGTTATGCAGTCTAGCATATTTAATGCTGGGAATGTGAATCTGATAAGATCCATCATCATCATATTAATCTTCTCCCTACCTGTTACATCATCTGTATTGAAATACTGTAGAATATAGAAATGGTTCAAAATACACTATTTACCAAGACGGATTTAGAGAAAATGTCAATCACAAGCCTGTGTTGTCCTGTGGTTTTTTTCTGTTTTGCACATTGTAACACCTGTGTCTGTGTTTTGTTAGCTTGTCAATAAATATTTGCTGTAAAAAAAAAAAAACAAGGCATTGGGAGTTTGTAATTTGCAAATAATAGTTTATATTTTATTTCCTGGATTAAAGCATTGCATGCAACTAACTAACTAAGTACTAACTAAAAATACAAATGTACCGGTGGTAATATCAGATTTTTTTGCTACAAGCTTAAGTTCATTTACTTTTACGATGCTGAATGGTGTGTGATAATAAGCTTTAAAACAAGCGCTAAATTTAATGATTTTTTAGATGCAAAATGTGATTTATTGTGACAATCACAGAATATAATACAAATGTAAATTGCACAGAGTGCTAGAAGTATGAAGAAGCTTTGGCTTATGAATATGTATGTAAAGTATAAGAGAGTGCAGGGTCATGTATAACATGTCACATCATTTCGCCTGTCTTACGTTGTTGACTATTGTATAAGTAAAGTTCTCTGGTTCACAATAAACAAATACAATGTATATGTTAATATCAGAAGTTATATACAAGTTAGTGAAGCGGTCATGGATGTGGTCACTTGTAATATATCAGTTAATTGTCTGTAGATGATATAACTATATTATAGCTAATTTATTATTTTATGACTGGTTAAAGAATTATGTAAATTCTTTATCCAATGAACCATGTTCTTTGCTAAAGCATACAGTTAAGTAGGTGGATAAACGCTGCGCACATCACAAAGAAATACAATATATTAATCATATTAACCTATCCCATTTGCTCAGGTATTCATCCTTATGCCATGATTTCCACAAAAAAAAATTATTTTCAAGTAACTTAGGTGAATTTATGCTTTGTTAAATTGACTATTAATAAACAAACACTGACCCGAACACTGTCAGGCACGTTAAAAACTGATGTTAGTTACCTAGCTTAGCATAAGCAAACATGCTATATTAAAGCTAACTACATTAAAACGTGGCTTTTTTGTTTAATTTCCTCCAGATCAAAAATAGAATTTGAAATAGTCTCTATAAATGAGAAGAATCATGATTGTCCAAAAGATAATCGTCAAAACAGGAAGGTCTTGCAGGAACAAAAAAGAGGAGCTGACTACCACAGCCCCTGACTCCTCACCCCACTGACTACTTGTAGTCTACGTTAACAATATCCATGATAAGCATGACATTGGATATACTGTATGTTAGTTAGTTGTTTGGTAATAGTGAATAATGTTAAAGAGTTTGGAATGTTAGCATACTTCATAAAATGTAGCCTAATGTTATGTTAGCTGGCACTTTTTTGTATCTTACAAAACCAAGTTAGCCTTGTGTCTTTTACGTTAAATACGGAACGTGTTCAGGTTAAAAGAGGTAGGTGTACCAACAATATGTCATTTACTTTGGGTGAGCGTTATTATTTAGCTCTAAACCTCGTTTGCCACTTGTAAAGCCTGGCTTCATCCCAATTATCGGTGATAGCGTTATAGCTGAAAACACTCTCCCATACACACACACACAAACTTTACTCTAAATATATATTTCCGTCCACATAATAGTTTGACGTTCACGCCGGTGATTCCATTTTTGGTCAGAGAGCGCCATCTGGAGGACGAAACGTGAGAATCTACACATACTCAGTCACGGTCACACCGGAAAAGCCACTATGTGCTCCTGAGAGCAGGATGTTGGCGGTGTATGCTACTCCAGCGAGGAAGTCCGAAAGGGCCAAGTTCCCGATAAAATAGTACATGGGCTCGCCAAATAGTGAGAAGAACCAGCACATTCTCGAGAATGATGAAACAACACACAATGATAAACACAACAGAATCGGCTGAGTCCAGAATCCCTTTTTTCTTTCACGTTTCCATACAGAATTTCCCAGTGAAGTTGTAGTGCAGCGCTATGAGGTCTGAGTCAGCCATGGTCCTGGTCTTTGGCTGGACTGTTTATTACCCGTGCAATCCACCCTTACTCCACTAAGGGGCTCCGGTGTACCAGTGTGGGTCAGTATCCAAGTTTCTTATGGTGTAATGTCATGAGGAGTCCTTTAAGTAAAAAAGGTAAAGGTAAAAATCCATAGCCTGGATTACTGGAAATGTTGCATACAAATCCAGGAATGGCATCGTGGAAAAGGCTAAAAGAAAGAAAGAAACAATTTAATAAATACACCGAATGACACTTGAATAGCTCCGCTACATATTTGTTTGTGAAAACAGATTTTGCTTTTTATTTCACTTGAATTAAAAAAAAAATGCACACGAACGACAAAGTCCAATTAAAAACTACAACCTCCAGGCAGCTATTTAATTCCTATAAAAGGAAGGAATAACAAGTCAGATAAGAGAAGTGCAGTTAATCCAACTAATAATCTAGTCAGATTTTTAGACTATTTGGACTTTATTTTAAAATTTCTTTAGTTACAATAAATAAAACAAATAAACCACATCCTGTCTATAAATATCTACAGACCACATCTGCATTGCGAACGGATAAATTATTCTTAAACTGCTAAAGTAAGATATATATTAAAATCTAAACAGAAACAGAAGTTTGTTCTGTCCAGGTAAATCTAAGATACAGGGAAAACTGGGGGGAAATTCGCTTGAAATATAACGTTATATATATATATATATATATATATATATATATATATATATATATATATATATATATATATATATATCGAAAACTGAAATTTTGTACAAATAAATAAATAAAATAAAATAAAGTTGACAGATTAATTATACCTATGAAACTTTTCCGGTGGGTTTGTAAAGCAGAGGAAATGAACTCTTACCTGCACTCTGAGTGAAACCGAGTCTGTCTCGCGCTGTGTGAAAGCTGCTTTACAGAGCGCGAGACACCCAACTCCTTTTCTGATGCTCCTCCCACCAACAGCTCCTCTCACACACACACACACACGTACTGATTACATTTACACTTCTGTGGTTTTGAGTAAACAGAAGAATAAGACAAAGATTTAAATTGAGTATTTTATTTAATTGTTTTATGTTATCAGCTTTGATTTTCTTTGATGTAACGTCTTTTTTTACCTGGTATTTATTTCATGTTTACTTTTGAATACAAAGCATGTTAAAGAACACATACGTAAAATAATATATTATTAATTGACTGTATTATTTAATTCACTGTATTGTTTTAATTGTATGATTTTAATAAAGTTTATTAATTAATAAGAAACAATGACAGAGCGTCTATAATTCTTTGTTAACTGTTAAAAGTTAAATCTGCCTTTTGTAACAAATTTTAAATCTTAAAATATTATTTTTTAAATAAAAAAATTAATTACAACATAGATAATAGACAAAATTATAGACTGAAAAAATTAAGTAGATATTATTTAATGGACATTTATCATACTTCTTGGAACTTGTATAATAATAATAATAATAATTATTATTATTATTATTATTATTATTATTTTGTTATTATTGTTAGTATAAAAATACAAATAATACTAATTATTATAAAGTATTATAATAATAACGTTTCTATAATAATAATTATTATTATTGTTATTATCTAAAAATATCTAATAATTTACAATGTTTGTAACTATTGTATAATAATACTACTACTATTAATAATAATAATATATTTTAAATTATTATTATTATTATTATTATTATTAGAGAAAAACTATAGAAAATTCGTGTAATTTCAGTCAGCTCAGCGAGGTAGTTAATTGTTTGAACTCATATTTTACTATTACAGTCAATACAATTAATACTGATTTTGTCATGTTAAAAAAAAAAGAAACCATTTGTAAACGCGCTCGATATTTAGTATGTCTTTAATTATTCTCACTAAACTGTGCTCATATTCAGGCAATTTAAATACAATGCAGTTATTTTGTCCATTTCCTCAGTCGGTGGTATAAAAATGGGCAAGTCGTAGAAACGCAACCAAACTACACCTCCCTTCCTTTAACTGTGCCAAAACCACAAAGGTTCATGGGAAACTGAGTTCACGCTAGTCACGCTCTCCTTTTTTCGCGGGGTACTGAAACTGGGTAAAGAACTCCATTTCCCATAATTCTAAGCAGTTTCTGCAAATCGACTCATTTTCATACATGGGGAATATGAGAACGGCGAAGAAATGGGAAGGAACACCAACATGAGGGCATTAAATTAAAATATTAAGCACTTAAGAAGCAATAGGATGACGCAAATGTAATCCTGTACGTGTTATCCGTGTGAGGGAGGAGAAAGCGTCTTTAGTCGTGTCGGTTTTTTGGTGTTATTTGGCGTGGAGAGTGGCAAGGCGCCTCCCTGTAGCTGTTTTTTTCGGTTTGGCTTCAGCTGCAGTGACCGAGCTGCACCGAAATGGCCCAAAGCACAGCAGGAGCCGCACACTGCTCATTACTCACACTCATCTATGCAAGCGAAAATGCTAAGCTCACAAATAACAAATAATCTCCGAGCCGTTTCTTTGGCGGACCGCCGACTGTAGCCATAAAACGTTCAAGTGCCGAAAAACTAGGGTGCGAGTTTGTGCTTGATATTAGAAACAAAGGTAAGTATTTTTTTTCCTCGTGTATTTCATGTTATTATATCTGTGTTGTATTTTTTAACGTTTGTCTTAATAGTGTCTTGAACGCTGGTGTAAACCGCATGGATTTGACCAGCCTTCATAATTTGGTGTGCACCGATACGACTTTTCCCATCTTCATTACGATACAGATATCGGAGGAAAGCCGATACAAACCCGCATGATTCTGTCACTGAATCATAGTTAAGCCTTTATTTTCACATGTACTGTATGCTACTCATTTACTCATCATCTATACCGCTTTATCCTGTATACAGGGTCGCGGGGAGCCTGGAGCCTATCCCCTTAGGGCATGAGGCATGGTACACCCTGGATAGGGTGCCAATCCATTGAGGGCACACACACACATATATACACACACTCTGCCAGCAATTTGGTAATGCCAATAAGCTTAATCTGCATGGCTTTGGACTGTGAAAGGAAACCAGAGCGCATGCACACAGGGAATCAAACCCAGACCCTGGAGGTGCAAGGCGACGATGCTAACCACTGACATCGTGCTGTCCATATATATGGACACTAAAATACATTCGTTGCAAATCCCAGCATAGCTGGGGTCACAGCGCAGGGTCAGACATTATACTGTGACCCTGGAGCAGACAGTTTAATGGCTTTGCTTAAAATAATTTTGGGTGGTTTTTAGAATAAAGTTATGGTTTTATGTGTCACACGTACATTACATCACAGTAAAATTCTTGCTTATCCCAGCATATCTCATGTTTGATGGCAGTGTAAGCCAAGTGTACGCTGGCTCAGATATCAAGTGACTGCAACTTGGACATATTTATCAATTTAATAATGATGATCAGAGTAAAAGAGACTGCAGACTGTACACTTAAATTATTAAGACAAGAAACTGCAGCATCTTCCTACAGTACAAGTAACCTGCTAAAATATCTTAAGCGTAAAACTCAGCACATAGGGTTCATTAATGTCAGCTGCTAGCAAGGTGATATAAATGTTTACAGACAAAGTGAGGCCTAATACCTGAGCTGGCAGAGCGGTTATGTTCTTCTTAATGACCTGCTGCTATCAGTGAAGTACAGCTGGAGTTCCGTAACTAGGAAAACTATCAAAACATACTTTACTTGCAGCTGCACAGAAGCACTTTTCTGAAGTGAAACTAAACCAATGTATCAAAGTAATGTATTTTATTTAAAATCAAGCCATAGTGCATGAGCTGTATCTTGTACTTGTTCACAGTCTGAAAAATGGTATCAACGCAGCACTCGTCACTTTTATAATCTATGTTGTTAGTCAATATTAGATATGTCCAGTTCAGAAAACATGTCAAACCTGAATCCAGTCCAGCCTGAAACACACCTCTTTAATAGCTTTCCATCTTATTGCAGTTTTTTTTTTAAAAAGTGCAGGTCACATGGAGCGAGCAGGAAGCATTCAGCTGGACATTCCTGACTTCAGCAACTCTGTCCTTTCCCACCTAAACCAGCTGCGCATGCAGGGCCGGCTATGTGATATTATTGTGAATGTGCAGGGCCAGAGCTTTCGTGCTCATAAGGTGGTCCTGGCTGCGAGTTCACCCTATTTCCGGGACCACATGGCGCTGAGTGAGATGAGCACTGTGTCCCTATCAGTGATCCGCAATCCATCGGTATTTGAGCAGCTCCTCTCCTTCTGCTACACGGGCCGCCTGTGTTTGCAGCTGGCCGACATCATCAGCTACCTGACGGCTGCCAGCTTCCTGCAGATGCAGCACATCATTGACCGTTGCACGCAGATTTTGGAGGGGATCCACTTCAAGATCAGTTTGGCTGATGTGGAGGAGGAGCTTCGTGGCCGCCGGAGCACAGGACGAACCATTGAGGCTGAGAGGGGTGGCTCGCGCTCGCTCAGCCCCAGGCATGGTGGTTCAAGAGTTATGGCTACACATGGAGTAGCTACTGGGGTCATGGAAGTGAGCGAGATCAGGGAGGTTAGTCCACCTGGGGAATCCATGAGCCCTCAGATTGTTGAGCACAGTGGGCTCGGGCCTGAAGCTGTGGGTGCTGTGAATGAGCCCATACTGCGCATTAATCGGGCAGGGCAATGGTATGTTGAGGCAGGGCCTGACGTGGAGAGGAGCAGAGATGAGACGATGCATGTTGTGGAAGGCCTGCGCATCAAGACTGAGCGCATGGAGGAGTGGATAGGGGCGGAAACTCAAGCCTCAGCTGAGGAAGGGAGCGGGACGGAGGAGGGGCCTACTGTGATGATTGACACCTCAGGACGAAGCACACTGGTGCAGGAGGGTTTCGTTACTGGCGCATCCAGAGTGAAAAGCTCTCAGCCATCCAGCAGCTTTAGCGAATCTGAGAGGTGTGTATGTGTGAGCATTTTAAAGGCTGAGTGACATTGATATAGTATTTAGGCAGAAAAAAAGCACTCCCTTAACAGGCATGTGACTCTGTTATTCTTGTGTAAGGATACGTATTAAGAAATCATGTGATGGCTATTAAATGCGTAGAATGCCTAGGAAGATGAGTAATGCTTCTTTAACTGCTAATAGATATCTTATTGGTATTTGGATTTTGGGCTTATTTTAAACCATTATAAGTGCTATAATAATGTGATGTATCAGATTTATTCATTGCATGATTTATTAGAACTTTTGTGTAGATTATAAGGTCTCTTGCCAGTCCTCTCTTTTTGCTTAATGCAGCTGTACTATGTGTATCAGGTTCAGTCCAACAGGCAGTGTTGTGGTGATGGCTGAAAGACCGCGGGCCAAAAGTGAGTCTCCAGGAAGAGTGGGCGATCAAAGGCATCCTAGCTCTCAGGTAAAGCTAGACTTGGCTAGATTTTAGATTATATACAGTTTTGTGAGAAAGTCTTGTCACCCTTTGTTTCTTCGTATTATTGTTGTAATGAAATCTTCTGACACTGGTGTATAACGCACATTATGTGATAAAAATGTAATATCTAATGAGATAAAAATGTAAGTCGCTCTGGATAAGAGCGTCTGCCAAATGCCTAAATGTAAATTATGTAGATTAAATAAAGAAATGGGAACAAAATGTTTTACTGCAACAGGATGGAAAGTGCCTGAAAATACTATTTAAAAATTGGTTATTTATGTAACAACCACAGCAGCAACTTAATTCCCTCTCTCATTTGTTCTAAACTCTTAGCATTTATCATCACCAGTATACTAATCACTAGGGTTGGGTATCGTTTGGTTTTTTTTCTATACCGGTGCCAAATCGATACTTTTAAAATGGTACCAGAACCAAAACGGTGGCTGATACTTTACAAAAGCCACAAAATGATGGTGAATGACTCAAGAATACGTTTTTATTGAACAAAAAATGCTTAAAATTGAACAATATATTAAAAGTTTAAGCGACCCAACCCAACTACAATAACTAAACCACTTCAAATTTTAGCAATTCTTTTGCAGAAATTTTACCATATCTGCATTTTCTGGCAAAATACGACACCTTTTATGACTTATTGCATACCCTGCAGAGGACATGCATAGCCTTCTTTGCAATGTTAAATGGGGTCACTGTTTTAGTACTACTAATTCTAGCTGGAAAGACATAATTATAAACAGAATCCATGTTACATTAGTATTTTACAAATACTAATGTAATCGTTTGACCTTTTGTTAGCTTGAATGCAAGATTTGCATTTTGTAATTTACATTACATTAGATTAGATTCATTATGATGAACCGTGGCCTTAAGTACGGTTTATCATGATTCACCGTGAGATTTTGGCACTGTGAGTACGTTCCATCTTTCCGCGCGAAAAATTAAACATTTAATTTTTTTGCCAGATAAATAAGATAGAGGTATAACCTGCGGAAAGGCTGCTGTCGTCATCATAACGGTAGATATGACTGGGGCTGGGGTCATGCCAGCTGTTGTCCGCAAGCTGTCAAACACGGTGCTTCCCTCTGCTTTAAACTTTATTTCTTGTGCCCTCTAATGTTTCATTAGATTTGACGCGTTTCCCCCTTTACACGCAACTGCTGTAAAACATTTGCTGCACGTCGCGGTGTCAGAATCCTTAATTTTGTTCATTCTGTTTCGGTCCGGTACATACCGGTTATATAGGTACCCAACCCTACTAATCTTCAGCCTGATCATCTGTCATCTGCACCTGTTTCTCACTTGTTATTGCCTCAAGTTAAGGTGTATTTTTATGCTTGAATGATTAATAGGTCACTATGTGGTTTAATAAACAAAAAACATTCCTCTAAAAATGAGAGCCAGTCCTTTAGGAGACCCGAAGAAAGATTCAAGAACATTTGTCTCATTAAAAGCTAAGTATGAAGAAATGCAGGATGGCTCAAGTCTTGTGCACAGTACTAATGTTGTAAAAGCATGCCATATTATTTAGATAACTTTTAACATTAATTTGACATAAAACACGTTCAAGTATCATGTACAATAAGTATAGAAAAGAGGAAATATAATGGCATATTTAAAGCAAGGATTGGGATAAAACAATTATGCAAAACAATAATAATTTAAACATTAATGTCAAATCTACATTTGAAATTTTTATCTTTATTGTTGAAAGACTATTACCTCCTATTTTTCTGGAATGAATACCTGCAGTCAAACTATCCCTTTGTGGTGAAGACCTCTGGCTTATGTGGTCAAGCTGCTTGAGAGTCATTCAGTCAAAAACACCTTAAAACAAGGCATATGTATTACAAGAATATCTGAGGCTCCCTTTAATAACACAGGGAAAGCTGAAATTTTCTTGTGTAGTGGCCTGCAAAGTGGCATTATAATACTGCGAGCCAAAAGTGGTTGGATGGAATCTCTAAATCGTTTTTTATTTATGGTTTTCCTAAAAATTCATGGTTGGAGTCCAAGACAGGGTCAGAATACATGCAGACATAATAATCATAGGCAAAGGCATAGCCTGAAGAAACAAGGGTTTGCAGCTTGGCAAGTTTCTGTAAAATGACTCAGACAGAAGAAGCTTTGTCTGATGAAAAACATCTTTTATACTGTTCTAGAGGGGTTGGAGAAGTCTCAGATTTCATCTGTATTCAATAGCTTTTGGCAGGAGGGGAGTTCTATTGGTCATTGGCAAGTAATTGTTAAGGGGTCCTTGGGTCCAAACTCCACGACTTCTTGATCCTTGGTACTCTTTAGCATCCTTGGTTCTTCTGACTTATATAGCTTGGGCAAATACATTTGGTCAACTTAAGTTTGTTGCATGCCTCATAAGGTGCCTTTGTCTGTGGTATGTTTGGGTTGGAGTGTTTTCAAGCTGGTTGAATTTCTGGATTTTATTAGGCATGCCACAAATTCTCCTTTATCATTCACAAAGTCCCACGTGGCTCTGTTGGTAGTCTCAGATATTTACTGGTAATGCCAGAGGTCTATTGGTGGTCTGTTTGTGGTTCACTATGTTGATTGGTAGTGGTCCCAGAGGGCTGTTGCTGCTACTAGACATGTACTTCTCTAGGTCAAGGTCACAGCTTTTGGCTTTTATAGCCATGAAATTCACTGTGTAGTTTCCTGCATTCTAATTAAAGCCCTAAGATAATCTTAGGAATACTTGAGGTTCTTGCTACTGATCTTGTTAAGGTCTCTAAAAAGGAAGAATCCATACTCTCAAGTCCCTCAGTGGTGGATGTGCCAAAGGAGATGGGGTTGCATTCACCAGACAATGGAGTGTTCCATCTGGTTTCTCCCTCTGCTTGGCCAGGACCAGCTTGGTCCTCAGTAATACTTTGGAAATGTCTAATTCTATGCTGGTCTCTTTGAAATCTACAAAATAATCAGTGAGTGTTTAAAAGCCCACATATTTTGTGCTGGGTGATACCCCTCCCTTTTTTTTAGCTTGTATGCTGGCTATATAACTTTCCCTGAATAGCAAAAGAGTATTGGCCTTATGTTAGCGCTACTTTACTTCCATCTGGCCCCCATACCAACGTGGAATGACTGAGATGAACTCATCAGGATCAGGCTGCCAGAACACTGTTGTAACTCCTTGTTGGAAAGACCACATATTATTAATATAATGTTGCACAATGAGCATTGCATTTGGGTAATTTTGGGCTCAGAAACCACACAATTGTTAAGGTGCATTTCACCTTTTACCCTAAATTAACTAAATTTAACCAAGGTGGAAAAACTTCAGCCATGGAAAGTATGGTTTGTAGGAGAACTTGTTTTTACTTTCTCACCTACCTATATTACAATACATGCTGAGTTATTTCCTTTTGTTGGCAAGGTGTCTGGTTACCAGCTGCTTCTTTTTTATATATTCTGTATCACTCTTGGAAACCACACACATGCATTCACAAATTCAAATTCCCATAACATGTGTTTCTCAGCTGTCTGGTTTTACAGGCATTTAAGTATTGTCAGATTGAGGCTAGGCTGAGCAACAATAACGAAAAAAGCTGATATACTAGAGATGAACTTACTCAACCTGGCTCTCTTCCATGACTATGTTTGGCCACACCCGTTTCTCATCTGCATTGTTCAGGCAGTTTCTTTTCATGCTATTTTTGCAGTGATTCTGCCTCTTATTCTAGGTATCTCCAGCAATGTCCAAGCACTCCTGTCATACCCTGGTGTTAGTATATGCATTTGGTCCAAACCTCACCTTATTGCTTAGCTCAGGGGGCTTTTATTCTGGAATGATTTCCTAGATAAAGATCATGCTGCTTGGTAGGACATCACTCAGACAATATTAAGGGTGGTGTGCTTTAAGACACAATGTGCATGGACTTCAAATGCAAAAACTTTGTCATAACAGTCAGGATATGTTTTCATTGTACAAAAAATGTTAGAGGCATAAATATGAAAATAGCACATTTAAAATTTTAGCTGTGAATTAGAGGTAAGAAGTTGATTCACTTTGATTTTTAGGCATTACGATTTTCAATTCAGTTGTATACAGTATGATAACACTATTTTGTCCTGATAATATGATTATTTAAATATCAATATCATGATTAATTGAATATTGTACCTCAATTATAATAAATGAATGATTATTTTGTCGGTTTTACCTTATAATTTACTGACAAGGTTTGTACTGTAAATATGCTCAACTATTTAAGCTCGGATATTATAGACTTTGCAATGAAGTAGGAAATTGAGTCAGTTACTTGCTTTCATCTTCTTGAATCTTTTACCTGTCATTTACCATTTGAATATGCTTGTGTTATCAACAATTTTATTGTAGAGGCACTTGTTCTTGGGCCAGTCTTTGTCTTTTTTGAGCCAGGCTTTGTTAATATTCAATAACGTGATTGCGCTCCAAGTGTTGAAACAGATTGGTGGTATTTTCTATGGTCGCAGAAAATGTTTTCTGCAGTGTTTGCGTTTTTAATTTTTTATTTTTTTTTATGTGGGACATATGACTACGTATAAAGTAGTTTGTTTTTAGGGAGACATTACATGAATGCACACATTTTGGGAGGGTGGACCAGAAATAATCAACATGCAAGATCACATTGATTAGAGCTTCTCAATATCAGTTACATATTTAAAAAAAAAAAAAATTAACTACTAAAAGTATTTAATATGGTTTCAATTGCTGTGAGATTTATGGTATTGCTTTTTTTTCTTTACTTTTTTTTCTTTTTTTCCTCTTTTTCAAATATCATATCGCACTCAAAGTGATATGTTTTTCTGCCCATCTTCTGTGCCACAGTCCAGTTCGGTAGATGGTGGTACCGCACCCACTCATTGACTCGCTGCTCATCTACTGCTTTAACCTATACACCGGGTCACGGTGGGGCACCAACTTTATATAAACTTGAAAGAAGATGTGATACTCTTGCGAAATGCAGAAGAAGGAAGTCAGTTGCATTTCTGCAGAGGCTGTGGAGTATATTTTAAGGACTTAAGAATTTTAAGAGAACATTTATTTAACAGCTTAAGTAGTTCAAAAAGTGTGAAGCAATTCTAAATCGAAAACTGATCTAATGATATAATCAATTAAAATAAGCTCTGATAGTATTTAGTAATGAATCACTCACAATTCTAGTTCTATTTGATTCTTTTGTTTTGTGACACTCGGCTAGTTCTGTAGCCTCCTTATTGAGCAGTTTTATTAACAGCTATTGTGCTCCTGCTTTCACTGCCTTTGTTCTCAGTAGTGGTTTAACAGTTGTGTTTCTGCCCCTTAAGAAATCTTCAACTATTTTTAATAATCCCATGTCTATATATTTTTTATAAGATCAACTTGATGTTCTGCTGCTAATTAAGCAATTGTGTGTATGTGCGCATGTGTGTGTATGTTTTGTATGAGTTTGCTGATAGATAAGATGTGCAGTTAATTAAGTATACATTCTTCATCCACTCTGTGTTCCTTGAAAGCGTCTTGTCTCTGTTCTTTCGCTTTATTATTCTCAGCCAGCTCATTGTTGTTAAAATGCCATACCACTAAATTCAAAACATGAAAAGCACCTGTTCCTGTGCAATTTAAAGAGCAAGTACAGTGGATGAGCTCATTTTTTTTCTGCTCTGCAGGGAGAGGAAGCAGCAGTGTTTGATGTGGGAGGGTATGAGGAGTATCTGCGTGAGCAGGTGGGTGATCGCTGGTTCCGCTACAACCCGCGTCTCACCTGTATTTACTGCTGCAAGTCCTTTAACCAGAAGGGCAGCCTTGATCGTCACATGCGACTTCACATGGGCATCACGCCCTTTGTGTGTCGCATGTGTGGAAAGAAGTACACACGCAAGGACCAGCTGGAGTACCACATTCGCAAGCACACGGGAAACAAGCCCTTCCACTGCCATGTTTGTGGCAAGAGCTTCCCCTTCCAGGCCATCCTCAACCAGCATTTCCGCAAGAACCACCCAGGCTGCACGCCACACGAGGGCTCGCATAGCGCCTCACCTGAAACCACCACCAACAACAATAACGTTACCAATGCAAACGCTGCCACGCCACGCCGCACTCAGCATGACGAAGATGACGAGTCTGAGGGAACTGGAGCAGGAGCTAGAGGGGGAGCTTCATCTTTTGGCGAAGGGATACAACCGTCGGTCTCCACCACTGGGCCTGATTGAAGCGATTAGGTTCAATACATCACATGGAGGTTGAGAAGATAAAACATTTGGGGCTTTGTGGGGGAAGAAAAAGAAGAAAAGAAGTCAGTCAGCAGCTGATGGAGCACGGAATATCTGGCTGCTTGAAAAGCTGCTGTTGGTCTGATGTTTAAAAAAAACGGTGGATGAGCTGGTGGGTATTTTATCTTCGCTTCTTATGCTTGAGACAACAAAACAAATGCTAAGACTGTTTGCTATAAAACTAAACTAGAGTAATATTGATTAGGTATTTATAAATAAATAACATACGCGCTTTAAACCGCATCTACCTTCAGTTGCGCAAACTGAACCGTTACTTCAACAAATGAAGACAAGCCACACTCCAACAACCTCACACACCACTGGATGCAGTTATTTCTGTTTTTTTTTTTTTTTGTTTTCTTTCTTTCTTTCTTTTTTTTCCTATTTTATTTTTACTTTTTTATTTGACTTTCCTGTCTTTTATATGTGTTAGGTGGGTTTTTTTATATTTTTGTACAATTGTAACAAAAGCTTCAGAATTCAGGACAAAGAGGTGATGTGTTATGATTTGGTCACATTGTATAAAATTGCCAAACTTCTCTGTGCCAGATGGTGATTATAAAATAGAGGATGTTTCAGTCCTCAAATACTTGCCTTGAGACAATCCTAACATTTTGATCTGGGGTTTGACGCTGCTGCTCCCCAGCTATAGCTAGGCTAGAAAAACGGGTTCTGTTTTTCTTCGTTAGGGCCCCTCAGGTCTGATCTAATGCTCTAATGCCAGATTCCTAATTTGTTTAGTTTGTTTCTAAGTGCCAACCTGGCTTTGTTATAAATTCCTCTGTTTGAAATTAGTCAATAGGCCTAGAAAAAAACTTAGCTGATGGACTTTTAATAATTTGTTGCATAACGCAATTTAGTCTTCTTTCAACAGTGATAAGACTGATATTGGAATGTGGGGGGGGGGTTGCAAATGGTTGCTTGGTTCAGTTTTTTTTTCTTTTTTCATTTCCATACTCCAAATCCAGCTGCTGAATATAATTCATACAGTACTATAGAAAACAGGAAAGTGTTCAACCTCAGATAAGCTACAGTACCACTCAGTTACCTCTCCCTCATCACTACGCAATACAGATCTGTTCCACACAGATTGGTGGATGCACTCAACTCAGTTTCTCCATGTTTCTATATTTTACTGTTTTTTTTTTTTTTGTTTGTTTGTTTGTTTTTTCCTTGTTGTAATAAGTGAACAATAAGCGGTTTGTAATTTGTAGATTTTTTTGTTCAGTATCACTCTGACGGTGATGGAGCACATTAGAGTTGTTGGGAAGCGTTTGGTTTCGTAGGTAAAGAACGTTTTTATGGCAAACGTCGAAAGAAACTGCGTCAGGAGTGGAACCAAATCCAGGACTCGTGTACGTCTGTCACCAGAATTTTTTTTGAAATGCCACGGAATGACTGTGAGATTAGGATTTATCAGAGAAGAGAGCACTTTAAATGTGGAGTCAATTTGTTATTCATTTTTTTTGAGCAGATGTTACCAGCTGGTGCTATGATTCGACTTCAAGTGACAGAAGCTCTCGGGAACCAAAGGAACAGAAACGTATCATAGACATTATACCTCTGACATTGAGTGCAAGGCCGAGGACTATTATTAAAAATAATGAAACAAAAAGACAGAGAGATTACATCCGACATTTAAAGATGGGGGGGGGGGGGGGGGATTTTCTTCTTTTAAAATATGTAATTATATATTACTGATGCATATAGAGACATTTTATGTGTGAGAAAGGAGAGAAAGGCTTGGGTAAAGTGGAAGGCCATTTCTTTCATGGATGGATGGTGGGGACTTTTTTTATTTTATTTTTTTTTCCTTTAAGGCTGTGAATCACACGTGGTTGTGACCGTAATTTTTTTCCTCTTCCCTCATGACTGGGGAGAGCTTAGAAGAGAAACAGCTACTGATGATTTTCAATGGAATGCACCTCTTATCCTCTTAAAACCATTCAGGACTCTTCAAGACTTTTCTACCATTTCTGTCGCTTCCGTGAATACAGGTCAACACCTCTTTAGAACGATATCAGGAACTTTGTCCAGTTATTTTTGGATGTTTACTCTTCACACTAAAATCAGTTCATTTTGACATTCTTGGACCTCACGTTACTTTCAAATTCACAAGTGCAGCAGAAGAAAAAAAAAAAACATTGACAACGGCGATGATGATGTAGAAGCATCTCCGTAGTTAAGGCCTCAGAAGCAGTAGCAACACGTTGTTATCTAACTGTGTGTACATGCAGCGTCGGTGTGCGTCAGTCAGGTTAATGAGCATGCCGACGTCGCGGGTCTCTTTTTACTCCAGTGCAACCTCATGAGAACAGCCAATGTAGATTACAACTTTATATATTCATAACCTCATAATCATAACCTAGTGTGATACGATATAAGCAGGTTTTTTCATATTTTAAGATTGTTTTATAATAGCCAGTCCCATATTGGCAGGGTGGTGGTTATCGTGATTTCTCAGTATCTGATTTGGTATGTTTTTTTTTTTTGTTTTTGCTTTTTTTTTTTGTGTTCAATACAATGTAAAGGATTTGTGTGTATGATCGATCATTCCAAGTTTCAGAATGTTAGCAGAAGTGTAAAATGTCGGGGCTGATGCTAATTTGCAGTCTCTTCAAATCTGTCTGGGTCAAAAAAAGTCACTTCAACCCATCAACATATTTTTTATTACCTTACAAAACAGAAGTTTTCTTGATTGAAATGTTTTACTCTGAACTTCTTGTTTTAATTTGTATTCGTTTGCTTTTAAAGCTTTAATCACTTAGGAGAAACACATTACTGCAATGTAAATACTAGTGCTATTTAAAATTTTTAATAATCAGCACAGCTACTGCAGATAGACGGCATTGACTGAACAAGTGTTCTACATTAAACGCACACACCACAGTATTACATATTTTCATGTCGGGATTTACAGGAAAAATTGAGCTGTTGCAAGAAATTTCAGCGCACTTTCCAACCAGCGTCCGTCCGTCTGATCATGTTTAGACATGAAGTGTATTCTGATAAGGTGTTATCTATGTGCATTCGTACCTCAACCTCAAGAAAACCCATTAGATCACAAACTGAATTGGTCGTATATGCCTGTTTAACTCCAACGCAGTGATATCTATAAACTTTCTCAAAGCTCGACCTTGACTGTATGATAAAATCACACTTAGCCAAGCCTAAAGGCACACTGACTGCACATGAGAGCTACCAACAAGGAAGGGTGTAAAGGCTAGAATTTGCTTTATTCATGAGCTATTACACCATGGGCGTTCAAGTCAAACCGGGACTTGTGATGACATTTCACGACATAAACCAAGTGATGTTTACAGAAGAGTTCAAGCACAGTACGGTGATGAGACTCTTAGCCACAGTAAAACACTTGAATGGTGCAAACATTTTAAAGAAGGCAGTGTGTGCGCAAATGACAATCCCGGCTAAGGTGACTCGGCACCCCACTGCAGTCGTTCCCATAAACATTCTGTGAGCTGAACGCCTGATCCTTGAAAATCGACTGATAACGAATTTGAGTAACTTGTGGAAAAAACGCAGCCATCTGTTGAAACTGGACACACAATCATTCAAACAGTTATCGCCACGTCCGCCGTACAGTTCTGATCTCGCACCAAGCTATTCCTATATGTTTGGACCATTAAAGGAGTTCCTGGAAGGCAGATATGAAGCAGGCAGTCCAATTCTGGTTCCGTCATACTGAGAAAACTTTCTACCTTGATGGTGTCTAAGCAGGGGATTTTATATATATATATATATATATATATATATATATATATATATATAGTCTCAAAACTGTACCGTTATTTTGCACAAACAAAAGTCCCGGTTTTACTTGAACACTCCTCGTATAAAGCTTAAATAGTTTTAACCTTTAAAGTATGAGGGTCTCATGAGCCAGACCTTGTTACTTGAATTCTCTACTTGAACAAACAGTGTTGTTACTGTCACCCAGTGAAGTAACTCATGGTGTCACTTTGGGGAGTGTGTGCGTGTCTTTCACCTAAGAACTTAATTCTCAATAAGTTTATTGATAAAGGTGGACAACTACTGAATACCACCATTTTTAGCTATTTGACAAGTAAATAAAAACAACAAAAGCTACAAAACAACAGATAAAACCATGTGATTCAATACCATCTTAGTATTCGAGTAATAATAACAGGAGTGCATTAGAGGGTAAGAAAAATCAGTTACCTTGTTTTATTCCTGTGTTTATAGTAATACATGTAAGCTTTGTACAGTTTTTTGTTACAGTAATGTTACAGAAATAAAAATATATTTTTTTTGCTAAATTAATGCACAAATAATGAATAGATTAGCAATTTTGGTGCTATACCTTATGATGGGGTCATCCAGTGTTTTCTGCACCCTTCATGTACTCCCCCCCCCCCCCCCCCAAACCCAAGTGACACCACTGTGCATGAGCACATTTACATAAACCTCATGTGCCAGTGTTCAAATATTTATTTTTCCATGAACAGTTTGTGCAAATACATTAATGTATGTCATATTACAACATTCAAGATTACGAAGCTTGCAGTTGAACAAATATCCAGAAGACATAAGTCTGATACAGAAAAACAAAATCAGGTTCTATCACGCATGAAATACATTAGAAATGCCACAATGAGAGTAAAGTAGTAAACAATTTTAAGCAGCTTCTAGTTACTAGGTGTGAGCTGTAAAAATTCAAGATCCTGTACTGTATGTTTGTTGTATTTTTATCCACGCTGTTGCTTTTGGAAAATGCGGTGAAATGTTTTGCAGCTCCTCATTCAGCAACTCCACTTACCTCAAATTTTCTAACAGTAAGCTTGTGAAGTTTCAATTGCATGTCTCTACTAAGTATTCGTTTTCTTAAAAAAAAAAAAAAATCTGGGAACACTGAACGACAGTGCTGAGCCATATCGGACAGATTTGTTCAGTCTTGTCTCGTCCCTCAGAATGTTTTGTACAGGGAACATAGACGAGTCGAATGCAAAATTTTTACAGAACACCAACACTGTTAATTTGTGAGGCTACGGCAGAGACTTTTCTTTCCGTCTTTTTTTTTTTGCCGTCTCTCACAATCTTTTTTTTTTTGGGGGGGTGCGGTGGTTAAGGGTGGAGAAAGACTCGGTTTAAAATGTTACTTGTTAATTTGCATGTCTTTGTCATTTGTGATGGCCAAACATTAGTCTGTTTATAAGAATATTTCCAGTCATCTAAACGTATTGCACCAGTATATGCCAAAATAACTTTTTTTCTCATTTTGTCTTGCTATATTGTTTATGTCCCGAAAGCAATATAGTTTCTAAAGATATTTTTGTCTGTCTTAATCATATTACTCTTAAGCATACATTAAATATTTTATTTTGCATTAACACGAATTAAGCATATTTTTAAAATAAGGTATTTTACTCTGGATACTTTAAGTTGAAATGATTTAATAGTGCATTAGACATCAATTACACATATATTTAAATTTTAGACATTTATTGTAATAACCAGAATAATGTTGAAACTCAAAGTAATATAATGTATAAAAAATAATTATTGAAAATCAGCCTTTTGCTTTCCCTCTGGAAAAAGGTACAGAGATACTTGTGATTATTAGTGATTTATAATGTGAATGCTTCTTTTCACAACCACTGTTTTTCTTCCTCAATAGCAGATTCTAAATCCATTCTCCTAAAAGGAAATAAAGCACTTTAAGTGTTTAACTGTGAAGGATTTATTACAATATTCTATAAATGCCTGAATATACGAAGCCCACATTGTGTGATCTGATAAACCCAACATTTCTAACATGGAAAATAAAATCGTTTTAATCTAAACTCCTGTGTATGTGTTTATTAACTTGGATGTTTACTTTAATCAAATTTTTACATTAATTTCCTTAGAACATGTTTTGATATATACCTGGCTTTTTGTTAATTGAATATACTGTATATTTTTTTAAGAAACAGCAGCTGAAAATGTCAGTGAAAGATCTTGTTAAACATGTCACAAGTGAGTCCTATTACATCATAAAATGTTGGAGCCAATCATGTTTAAGTATTCAAATGCGGGCCATGTAACGACATACAGTGATATCTGGAAAAGACATTATAGAGAATAATTTTAGCAATATTCTTATTATAACTTTTTTAGTTAATCTTCCAAAATAATTAATTATTATTTGACAATCGTCAATGAACAATGATTGTTCAATGAAATGCTACATTGTATATAAGCCCCACCCCTATGATGTCACCGCCTGGATGTGTATAGCATTGCTGTCTTGCATTACAGTCGCAGCTCATTTGAAGCGAGCATGGTTTGTTGGTAGGATTTGGCTGGTTTCCCCTTTTCTCACATTGCTTTTTTCATTTGGAAAATGGTGGGGTTTGTACTAGGCCATGATTTTGTGACTTTTCATAGGTGTTTTACCAATTTGGATTGGTTCAGTGCTGGAACACTTCATAACCTCAGACTGAGGGAGATGTTGTTTCTGTGTTTACTCTCAATAGCTTCACTAGCTTCAGCAGGAAATCCCCAACATACAGAATTAAAACCAAAACTTTTTGGGATGTGTATAATATAGGAACACAACAACCATTTGTAATAATTTTGTTTTATTTGTAATGAATAATGAAAATGAACACCATACCACCTGATGGATGAGAATAAGAACATTATCATCAGCTCTTACAACCTTCCTCTCTATTCTACTCACTCATGAGGAAATGAGTGAATTTGTATCTTCTTATTTGTCTGAGCAGGGATTTGCCACACGGCCTGCAAAAATCAGTGTGTTAATGGTGGTTTCTCGAATGAAGAGGAGGAAAGGCCGATCAGCTATGAACACCTCTCGGTTTGGGTTGAGTGAGCGACCACCAAACAGGATAGCAGTAGCTGCGGCAGCCTCGCTGCCCTCTTCATTAACCTGGAAGAAAGATGGAAACCTAATCACAGCGCCAAAACTCATGATGGACCGTACTTATGGCCACTGCGCAAAACCGCGTAGGTGAGATAGGGGTATTAGTAGTTAACAGATTATGGGCTAATCTGTTAACTACTAACTCAGCTAAACTTTGCTCAGTGATGATGGTAGAATAATTATAAAGGTCTTGACTAAAACAACATGTATGAGGAATCACAAAGGCGTTTTCATTTTCTGCAATGGAAGAGTACTCTAACTAGTTACTTTTATCAGAAGTTAACGCTGTAATGTAACGGATTACTTTTCAATTACAGTAATTTTGTAAAGTAATTAGTTACTTTAAAAAGTAACGTCCCCCAACAATGGTTATAGTTGACAGTGCACGTGCACGGATGACTACAAGTGGCATATGCGCACTGAGACTGAGCATGGGAGACAATTACCCATAATCCTGTAGCATGCAAGAGAGAAGAACCAGTGGCTCAGTTGTGATCACGCGATCAGCAAACGAGCTAGGACTTGATATACGAGTAGTACGCATGCACTTTGCGCTACACTGTGACCTTACTGTATTTCAAGTATGTGTAGTAGAATAATGTCATTTAGGATTTATGATAAACCTGCATGCTATATATTGCTGCTCGGAAATGCAAGTTAGATGTGTGTGCAAGACTTTAATCTGACTTCCGCAGTTATCATATCCGTATGCAGCCACAAAAACCTACTTCAGAAGTAAAGAAGTAATTTGTAAAATTTTTAGACTACATTTTTAATAAATAACACTACATCACTAAACAGGAGCACAGCGGAGTTAATTAGTGTGAACAAGAACTTACTTCGAGGAATGCTTTGTGGAAGGCATCAGTGACATAAAGTACATTTTGGTTGTTTGATACCATGCCTGAAAATATTCCACAGAGAAAAAAAAAATATTTTCATTTTGGCTTATGGAGTCGTGCTTGTGCATTGATTTGACTCGTGAAATTAAAAACCAAAGGCTTTACCTGGCAGGCTAGCATGCTCCACACTGAAGATATCCTGAAGGCCCATAGCCTGAAGCATCTCTTTGAGGCTGAAATCTTCCTCCATGCGGAAACGTGGAAATCGAACCCCCACAGGTTTTTCTTCCATGTTGCTTAACCAACCATCGAGTTTATTAAGGCTTAAATGTTCCTCCACCTTTAATAAAGAGTTGTGGAAGTCGGTAGATGTTTGCTTATTTATGGGAAAAAAATAAAAATAGAGATGTGCAAAACTGTACCTTAGCCAGCTTTACATTCTTGTCCGGTAATACAATCAACATTGAAATGCCATTTCCATTGTAGAACATCTCCAGCACCTGTACCTTGTCGTTTTGGAAATATCCATATCGATATGTGTTTTCCTGGTACATCATCTGCACTGAGCAGCTGTGTGTTTCGCTGACATGGAATTTGTCCTCCATGCTATTTTGTCTGTTGAACTTATGTTTCCATTGGCCCTGGATAATAACATCATATGTCACTTAGAAGTGTAAAATAAAAGAACATTTGTGAAGGATTCCAGTCATTCATGCGATTTAGAAAGAAGTTACTTTGATTGCCTGTTACTGGACGCCCCTGTTCTTTCACTCTTTTTAGGCTTAAACTACAGGCAGTAGTTTGTCATTAAGTCCATGCTGGTGTCCAATGGACATGCCTGTGTTTATGGCAGTTAGCATGTTTTTGCTGAAATTGCATGGCATGTGTGATATTTATGCATGTAGTTTACACTGCAATACACACAAACCAGAGTATTTTTTTCAATAAAATTAATCATTCTGGAGCAAAAATGTGTATGTAATAAATTTGATGCCCTACATAAATCCATTAGCAAGCTGAACAAGAGTGAACAAGAGCTCCGGTCTGTTGCCCATTGTCGTATTTTGGTTGACTTAAAAATATATATATATATATAACAGGTAAGCAGCTAATCAAGTATTTAAATGCATTTACATTCACATTGATAGCATTTGGCAGACCCCCTCTAGCAATAAATACAGCCTTATAATGGTTCACTAAATAACTGATTAAAGGGGCATCAATTTAAAACACTAAGGGTTTTTCTTGGTAAACCCAAGTAGTTTGAAATGGTACATCTTTAGACGCCATTTAGCTGTCAGTGACTCAGCTGCTGGGGTTTCCTTCTACAGGAGGGTTGCTCTACCACCTAGACGCCAGAACAGAAGAGAGTCCTGATGCATGTCTATCTGCATGGTGCTGTGTGGGGTGTGAGAAGAGCCACTAAGGAAAAGGTTTATGATTATTTATTCTTGTTAAAAAATGTACCGATAATTGTTTTTGTGCTCTCAAAGTCATTGGTGACTTTTCAATTACAGCGTTTTTCCCTTTTATCACAAAAAAATTATATTCGAGGCTGGCTGGTTTCTTTATTTTTCTCTGCAAAGTGCTGGATTTTTTTATTTTATTCTGTTTCCTACGTTTTTTTTTCAACACTGGATCTGAAAAGATGGTCTGGCATTCATCCATCTGCCTATTAAATGTCGCTGTGCCGCCAGACAGATCGTCTCAGATGATGTGTGCAGTGCAGATGGACGATTGGATTATGCTATTGTTACAGCAAACCATAAAGCGTGTTGCATTTAAACCTTTTGTACTTAGACTAGTTGGGATTGCTTTCCTTTTCTGGATGTTAAAACTTCAAGAACGAGCATCTGAAAAGAATAATAACGGCTGTTTCATAACTATATCGGTTTCAGTTTTTCTAAGCATTTTCCTTTCTCTACCCTTGCCCACTTTGGCTATACATCAAAAAAAAAAGAAGATAACTTGCAAGTAGAGGTTTTTTAGAAAACTAAACCCATTGACTATTCTGAGAAACCTTGAAGAACCTATTAAGCTATTCCTACCTTAAAGTAGATGGTATTGACCAGCGCCAGAATAGTATTTGCGTTGACTGAGCCCTTGGGCAAAGTGTTGTTTATTCTATGGTTTGTCTTCTCAGAAATCCACTCATTGATCTTCTGTCTCGAAAGTTCAGGTTTTTCCTGCAGGAATGAACAAAGCCTGAGCAACAATGATAAAAGAGGCAGTCCTCACAGTTTTCTTAGTGATGTTTTGTGAAGCATTTAAGACCTTAAAGTTGAGCGGAAGCAGCTTAGCACCGTAGACCATTTCACTGATGTTCTGATAGTTCTCATTGAACTCGAACGTCTCCTCTCCAAACAGACGATTGGCTGAGACCAGTTCCACAGAGTTGTGTGTTTTGCGATAGAGGCGGCAGTTCAGCTTGGCAAAAAAAAAGTGAACCTGATCTGATGTCTTCTCCTTTATTGAGTCGAACTCAAACACCTGTGATTGAAGCATATGGATGGAGCGTCAATAAAAATCTTTTACTCGTTTTTATGTAATGAAAAAAAAAAACACACATCATAAACACTACTGAATGAAATACACTCTGAGAATTTGTGAATATTGGCTATTTTGGGGGGGAAAAACATGACATCATACAGAATATGTAAGTCCCTGTGAATGAGCTGTTACTATAGAAATTGTATTAGACAGAATGCCTTAACATAAGCCCGTGATTCGCAGGTGCAGTACAAATGAATTAAAACCTTCTGACCTATCAAAACTGAGAAATCCTGTGCTGTAGCACTTTAATGTGCAATCATAATTTCATGGAGACCTCAGCAAAACTGATTTTTAATATTCCCATACAAATAATCTTTTCCTTAAATGAAATAGACAAACCAAATGTAGTTTGTCTGTTGGAGGGTGCTAGAAATAATAATAATAATAATCATAATAATAATACTTGTTACATTGTCACTCTCAAAACAAAATGAATTGGACATTTTGACCTGAATGCACATTTTAGTTAAGTGTTAAATATGATCTTGCTGCCTTACACGCATGATCTGCTCCAGCGTGCTGTTGCAAGCCCCCAGTTTCGTCATGGCGAACGCTGTTGAGATGCTGAGTGGGGACATAAAGATGTTCGTCTCCTCAGACTTGCCTTTGGAGACCTGCTTGAAAAGAGAAAGTGCGAAGCGCCCGTTGGCTTTGGACAGCTCCCACACTCGAGGGTTGGTGGATTCAGGCATCGTCTCCTGGGGCTTGGCTGATTCTTCTTCATTGTCTAAGACATTTGGGTTGCGGTGTATACACACCGGCTCCAGGGGCAGATCTTTGGGCTTCATGTTGCAGACTTCAGTACCTGCGTGAGCTGTGGAGATGGACAAGATCCAGACAGCTCCTACAAACACCACCCACTTTATTCTCATCTAGGAAAGAGTGAAGATATAAGAAGATAAATTTTAATTAAATGAAACAAAACTGCAAATCATATCTAACCTGTATAACTTCCTCTCTATTAAAATTCCACTGTGGCTGCCAATACTAATCTAATACTGACAATCTGCTAACAGTGATGTATCCAAGGCATCAGTGAATAATACAATTGGATAATTATGTCAATAATATAAAAATTTGCTCATAATTCTCAAATGAGAGGAGAAACTGCATGATGCATGATGGCCCAAAAGTTTGGATTCATAGACAAAATGTATTTAAAAGTATAAATTTCAGAAAATGCTCAAATTGCCAGCCTCCGACTTTGTGGCACTTTTGTATGTACTGACCACATTAGTTACTGCATCAGAACTGAATTTATGGAGAGATGGGTTTTCAACAATTGTTCGGGGCCAATTCTGAATTCTGCACTCAAACAAAAAAAGTGTAAAGATGTGTAAAGTGTGGGCCAGGGGTAGCTCAGTGGTTAAGTGGAAAGATCCCAGGTTCAAACCCCACAACAACCAAGTTGCCACTGTTGAGCCCTTGAGCAAGGCCCTTAACCCTCACCTGCTCAGGGCCCGTATTCACAAAGAGTTGAGAGGAGGACTTTTAAGAGGCTTAAGAGTTTCTATAGCAGAGGACAAAATGGTGGAAAGAGGAAATCATCTCCAAACACTGAACATAAAGCTAAAAGTGAACACTGCTCTTCTGTCCAATTTGGTTTTCTTATTCTCTTACCCCCTGTCTATCTCTGTTGGATTGTTGGCTACATACAACTTAAATGGGCTGTCCTGCAATCATGTAAATTGGTAAAAGGTGAGCCATTTTGCTCCAATCAATTTGAAATGGATTACAAGTAATAAAATCAGTATGGCAAATAAATAAATTAATGTGGAAATTAGTTGCTTTAAAAGTAGACACATTTTTAACATTTGGCTGTTAAAACATAGATGTTTAGCCTATAACAGAAACTTTGCATAAAGTGTAGTCATGATTATACAATTTCTTTATATACAAACTTAATGATCTCAGTGTTTATTCGATTATCATGTATTATTTTCACAAAGAGCCCATTTCAAGACCTTTACAGAGGTCAGAGGTTATTTTTTATCCACTAATCACGGTCCTTGAATTGCTACATCATCGCTAGCAATTGGGCCAACCACACCTCCTCACTAAGATAAAGGTTTTAATAAGTTTCCTAAATCACTTTTAGCCTAGGACTCCCAGCTAGGACATTTTGAAGCTAAGATAGGAGCTCTCCGAGAGAATTCTAAGAAGCTTTGTGAATATCAGCCTAGATATTTTATGTTTTTTTCACCATTCTGTGTTAATTCCTTCCTTCATCACAGTGTGACAATAAACTGAAGCTTTTGACCTGTATCTGTGTGAAATATTTTCCTTCAGTTTGCTTCAGCTCTGAAAAGCATCATTCATTATCTACATTTTTTACTGACTGATAGGAATTAGAACGGAGAATGAAGTTACTTTAAAAGTTTGTGTTTTATGGAACCATTTGATTCAGACTTGACTTAATGACTCTACCAATGCATTCTTAGAAAATTGTTCAGCAGGACAGTTTGCTTTCATTCAGGTCTGGTTTGTTCACCCACTGCTTTGCTTGATTCAGGTTCACGCTTGGTTAAAGATTAGTTTAAACCTAAACCTCAGTCTGTAGGCAGTGGTGACTCAGTGCTTTAAAGCCTCCATGCTCCTGATCAGAAGATCAAACATTTAAGACGCAGCAACAAGAAGAGTCATATGAGGGTTTACGCTGAACTCTGACCCCAGCTTTCCAACAATGTAGAATGCAAAGAAAAGACTGTCGCCGTATTGTACTTTTAGGGCATAGTAAAGGCTATCATCTTCCTATCTTCACTCACAAACTTATAATCATGTGAACTACAGAATTCACATTAGACCCCCAGGGAATCTTAACAAACACACTGCTTGCACCTCTTAGCAACTTATGAGAAATGTCACAAACATAATTATGTGAACGTTGTCACTCCATGTCAAAATGAATTTACCTTTGAGAGCTTTTTTTTTGATGATCATGGCTTACAGCTAATGAAAACCCAAAATTCAGTATCTCAAAAATTTTGATTACTTAAGACCATTTAAAAAAGATTTTTGAACACATAAATTTTGGACTACTAAAAAGTATAAACATGTACAGCCCTCAAAACATGTTTGGGACGCCCTTTGCATAAATTACTGCAGCGATGCGGCGTGGCATGGAGGTGATCAGTCTGTGGCACTGCTGAGGTGCGATGGAAGCCCAGGTTGCTCTGATAGCTGCTCTTCTGCGTTATCGCGTCTGATGTCTCACATCTTCCCCTATACAATACCCTATAGATTCTCTATAGGGTTTAGGTCAGCCGAGTTTGCTGGACAGTCAAGCACATGAATATCATGGTACTTAAACCAGGTACAGTATTAGTAGTGCAGTAGAGCAGTGTGGACACGTGCCAAGTCCTGCTGGAAAATGAAATGAGCATCTCCATAAAGCTGGTCAGCAGAGGAAAGCATGAAGTGCTCTAAAATTTCTGGTAGACTTTTCTACATACCAAAGGTGGATAGAAATATATTTTGGTGGCTGAGTGTCAGTGGACAAAAAAATTGTTCAATTATATTATACATATAAATAAAATTCTGAGATGCTTTTCTGCTCATCACAGATGTACACAGAAAATTGAGTTACTATACAATTCCTGGCAGATCAGAGCAGTCTGGTCATTCTGGTCTGCTCTCATTATCAGGGTGTTTTAGTCCCTTAGCTTCTTAAGACTAAAAGTTGCTCCTAGTGACAAAATTCGAAGAAAATTCTCAGAATTATGACATTTTCTTAGCATGGCTATGTTGACCTTGGACCTGATAAAACACAGTGGACCAACACCAGCAGATGACATGGCTCCCCAAACCGACACGGACTGTGCAAACTTTACATTGGACCTCAAGCAATTTGGATTCTGTGCCTCTCATCTTTTCCTCCAGACTTGTTTTCCAAATGAAATGCAAAATTTACTTTTATCTAAAAAGAGAACCACTGAGCAACAGTCCAGTCCTTTTTGTCCCTAGTCCAGGTAATTCATGCAAAGGGAGCCCGGATCAAGTATCATACAATAAGCTGTACAGTCTGTGTGTGATGAATCTATATAATATACTAAGGAGTTCCAGTTAATATACTAATAACTTCATAAGATGAAATTCTAATGTATATACAGTATATTTATATATAAATCGAGTTCCCATGACTGCACAGATAGTCAGTTAGGATTAGGATTAAAGATTAGATTCCAAATAATTAGCACTGTTTTTTATTATTGTATCATTATTACAGCTGACCATTGACATACCTTGTACGATATTAAATCCTTCCAAAGGCAGCAGATTTTCAGGTGACACTGCTCAGCGTTAAAGCATAAAAAGTAACAGAGTCAAACAAACAGGTCAGTGTCCCTCAGAGCACTGCGGTGCCAACAATTTACTCAATGCAACCTTTGAGCTATTGATCAGCTCTTCTCTTCTCCTAAACTTAGTCTAAAACAACATTTTGCTGTTCCCAAAAAAATTCGGAAATGCCGTTTATTTATTTATTTTTTCTTTCTCTCCTTTTTACAGACATCTTGTTTTACCTCTGGACAGTAGGTGGCTTCTCCATAAAGCAAAAGTCTCGTGTTTGAGCTGATTTTGGCATAAAATACTTGTTTGAACTATGGCCGACACTGACGTCTCAGTGTGTTCAAACAAATACACTAAAAACACAAACACTTAAAACATGTAACCTCATTATCATCATTCACAAGGGCTGCTTTATTCTGTGCTTGTGCAGGAAGAGGAGTACACTGCCCGGCCAAAGCAAAGGCACAGTTTAGATTTAAACATGCAAATACTTACTTCTGCAGATGACTGGAATGTGGTTAAAAACTGTTCAACACATTATTAAAACCTGAAAAGATAATGTGGAATATTTAGCTTCAAAAGAGAAAAACTAAACATAAATGTACCAGGAGACTGAACAGCTGTGGCCATGAGAAAACCTTCTCTTAAAAAGACTAATCAGAAAAAGCCTCATTTTGATAGAGAGCATAAAGATTGCACTTTGGAGCTTTGAAGCAATGAAAAAGGGTCATGTGTTCTGATGAGGCCAGGTTTGCCCCATCACAGAGCGATGGACGGAGGAGAGAAGTGCATGAAGCGATGCACCCATCATGCATAGTGCCAACTGTACAAGCCTACGGAGGCAGTATTATGATCTGTGGTTGCTTCCATTGGTCAGGTCTCTCATATTTAATCACATTACTCATATATACATATATAACAAAAATATTTACACTAAGTACTAAATATAACCTTTTAGAATCTGTAGAGGCACAGATTATCAGGAAACAACCAGATAACCACTACACACTCATGGTTAGTGCAAAGTACAGTTTCATTGGCTGCATGAATAAACTGGATACGGACCAGTGAAGAAAAAAAAAGTATTGAATAATATGAAAAAAAAAACAAAAAACAATGATATAACAATACAAAATGAATAATAATAAATTGAGGTATACGTATAAGATACATTAAGGTATATACAGGAGTTGGACAATGAAACTGAAAAACTGGCCCGTTTAGTGTTGAAGGTTTCATGGCTAGATTTGACCAGCCAGATCTTCATTGATTGCACATTCCACCAGTAAAAGCAGAGTGTGAAGGTTTAATTAACACAGTAATAGCACAGTTTTGCTTGAAATATTGCAATGCACACAACATTATGGGTGACATATCAGAGTTCAAAAGAGGACAAATTGTTGGTGTGCATCTCGCTGGCAAATTTGAAGAAAGCAAATCTTTATGATGTTTTAAGAGCCACAGTATCCAGGGTAATGTCAGCATACCACCTAGAATGAAAAAGCACACCCAAGGAGTAACTGTGGACACAAGAGGAAGCCGTCTGAAGGGAATGTTCGGGTGCTAACCCGGATTGTATCCAAAAAACAGAAAACCACAGCTGCCCAACTCACTGCAGAAATAAATATGCACCTCAACTCTCCTGTTTTCACCAAAACTGTTTGTCGCAAGCTCCACAGGGTCAATGTACATGGCTGGGCTGTGTATAGCCAAACCTGTGGTCACTTGTGCCAATGCTAACTGTTGGTTTCAATGCTGCCAGCAGCGAAAATCTTGAGCTGTGAACAATTTGAAACGTATTGTTCTCTGATGAGTCCACCTTCCCTGTCTTTCCCACATCCGAGAGAGTTACGGTTTGGAAAGCCCGCAAAGAAGCGTACCACTTAGACTGTTGCAAGCGCAGGATGAAGCATGGGGGTGGATCAGTGATGGTCTGGGCTGCAAGATCATGGTATTCCCTAGGCCCAATACTTGTGCTAGATGGGCGCATCACTGCCAAGGACTACCAAACCATTCTGAAGGACCATGTGCACCCAATGGTTCAAACAATGTATCCTGAAGGCGATGCCGCATATCAGAATGATAATGCACCAATGCACACAGCAAGACTGGTCACAGAGTGGTTTGATGAATTTAAAAGTGAAATTAGACATCTACCATGGCCTGCACAGGTGTTTTGGAGGAGGGAGTCAGAAAACTTTTTCTTTCACCAGCATCATGTAGTGACCTGGCCATATTCTGCAAGAAGAATGGATAAAAATCCCTCTGGCCATTGTGCAGGACTTGTATCTGTTATTTCCAAGACGAACTGATGCTGTATTGGCCGCAAAAGGAGGCCCTACACCATATTTATGAATTCTACCCTGTAGATACATATAAAATGGTTTAACTAATGTGAGCATGCGTGAGCATCTAAACTGAAATCGCTGGCTAGATGAGGAGGTGAATGGAGAGACCTGCCGTCGCCATACCAATTGGCAAATTAGTGCAAGGCACATAAACAGCAATACACCTGTTAAAAGTCACCTTTGCTGGAAAATAATTGTGTGCACCCATTGTGTGCCACAGAAACAACAGAATTAAGAGAATTGGTCTGGGTCAGTGCAGATTTGCTCACAGAGACAACTGTAAGGAGAGGTCTTTTGCGAGAGGCCGGCACGAAGTCATAATTTTGATGAAAAGCAAGTCCCTTTTCACGAAGAAACCTTAGCAAATTCAAGGACACTTGGAAAGGAGTAGGATTAGATAAGCATGAGCAAATTACGAATGCTGAAGAACTAAAAGTTTAACATAAATAAGATCCTCACCCATGGTCTGTGTCCAAGTGACTGATGACATAGGCCCAGAAACAGGGGACTGTATAAAAACATTAAACACCTCTCAACTAGTTTTTTTTTTTTTTATATATAAAATCAACTAAGATGGTTAAAACATAATAGAAACATAAAATACGGAAAAAAGGATTAAAATTGTAAATTGATAGAAATTACGTATGCCATTTAGTGACAGAAACAATAGTGATACAGAATGGCAAACGAGTTAGATTATAATGGGGAAAATTTCCGGAGTAAGTTAAGACATAATGGACGACCTTGATGGTACAAAAGTAAGAAAAATAAAAAGACCAGGTGGACCAAATTTGGTCAAAGGAAGTATGAAAAAAATACCGAAACAGTGACCAAAGTTGTTCCCCGGAAGTAAGATAAAAGGGAAAAACCTTGGGAGGAGACAGTTGAGTTCCTCTCTCAACCAACAGTATAAAAAGTGTACGCATCATATTGCTTTTCAGTCTGCTCTTGAAACAGTTGGCTTCTTAGCCTGTTGAGCTGGCATTGAGTTGGTTCACTTGGGCTTTGTTTCGGCAATAAACTCCAGCTAGTGATCTCGTGCATGTGGTAATAAGTGTGAGGGGGGAAATCAGACAAGAAAAGTCACTGTTTACAATATCATTTAATCACAATCCCTGCCAGTACAGAATTATTGTTGCACATTAAGTTACACTTTTAAATAATTTCATGTTTTATCTAATTCTGCTTTCCAGTCAGTTCCCCTCTCTTCCCCATTCCATGAAGAAAAGCAATTGTATTATACAAATATGCAATCCAAAATTTCACACAGTGAATTTTAACCAAAAGAAAACAAAAACATAAAAATAAAATAAAACAAAAACCAGCTAAATCCACATTGGAGAAATAGTTTTAAACATTCCTTAATGGAGTATAATATATATTTATATATATATATATATAAAAAAAACCTTAAATTCTTACTCATGTTGCAGTTGGTTTGTGTACCTTAATTTAACCAATATTTTATGAGCTAACCTGAGAGTAATCAAAAGAAATTACATTTTCCCAAGGTTAGAATTTACAAATTAAAATAATATGCATAAATGCAAGAATAGCTAGATGTGGTTTAAAAAAAAAAAAAAAAGGTGACTGCAAGCAGTGAGTATGTTCAGCGTGAACAAAAAAGAAAAAGATGAAAACACTCCCATCGGGACTTGTACATGATCATTGACTTAAAAACAGCATCCTATTTCTGAGCTGAACACCAACACCTGCGCATGCGTTAGTGAGGAGTCTTTCCTGAGCTTCTTTGAGCAAGTGTGCATGATGCTCGACTTCCTGTTTAACACTCACTTCTTGGTCCACATGGAAGCCCCTCCCACTCTATTCATCTGACAGAGTGTAATAAATTCAGTACATCAGCTTGCTTCACTGTACACGAGTTTGCAACAAATTACTACGAGAAAAAAAAGTTCAGAATAAAAACTACACACAAAATGTGATCAAGATTTACATTTCTCTGTAGGAAACAAGACATTTTACTGGGTACTGGTTAGACACAAGACATGACACTTTTTGGGTCAATGGGTAAACAAAGTCGCTCCCTTCTTTTTTCTTCTTCTTTTGCACTTAGGGTGTTTCTCCCACTGACTGATGGGAGGCTGAATTTGGATGTTGCTTTGCAACAATAGTTAACCGGCTGAGCAGTTTTAAATGACTGATCAATTATTTCAGCAGGTCAGAAACTGAAGCCCTTCTGAGTGAAAGAGACTAATTTGTCACTGCGTTTCATGTAAGGAAACAAATTCGATCCAGCCTCAAATTCAAATCTTGCACAACAATAAAAAAAAAGAAAAAAAAAAAAAAAAAAGGCATGCACACTTATAAAGCGCTGAGAATCCAGCATCGGATCAGACAGTGATGGCTTATTGTTCTAAAGATTTTAATATATTAAATGTGACAAAATTTACTATTCTAATGCATGTATAATTATCTAATCATTTATTTTGCACAAATATTTTGTTTTTTTTCTATGCGTAAATAGTTTATTAACAGGCCCCCCTTAACCTCCATTCACTGTATTTCTGACCAATTAGTGTAGCTGTGCATACACAATTTTCTTTTTTTGATTTGTTTAAATAAATGCATATTAAAAAAAATCAATTTGCAAACAAACCAAAACTATCAAATTTCTCCCTTGATCAGATATCACAAATGGACTTATTGTCATGAAATTGCCTAAAGCATTTTTCTGAAACACAGATTTTCCAAATCAGATGAACAACCAAACTGGCTGATGACGCAACGCAGAAAGTGCAAGGCACTGCGGTTTCCTCACAAGCGCTGAACAAAAGCCCCCCCCCCCCCCACACACACACACACACATGCTGACATATTGAAAGCGTGCAAAAGTGGTTCTGCATAACACCTCACGAAATCTGTACAGTATGCTCTAATGTTCATTCCACTGCATTAATGTATATAATGCTGAGGTCATAAGCTCTTGCACAAGCAATAACAGCATAAGTTAAATAAAATCTGACACCAAATAGGTGTGTTAAATGATGCAGCACAGAATGGCCATTAAACAGCCATTCAGAGTGTATAAACACACAAAAACCACACACAGGGTGTTAAATCTTTCCAACATTAGAATAATAATGTCAAAGTGGCTGTAATTAAGTAATGTGCACATTTAACAGTGAGTGGTGGTTGTGACTGACGCTACATAATATCCACAGAAAATCAATGCTCTGGTGATGCTGACTACATATTACTACCTATATAAAAAAAGATTCAACATACTGCATTATTGCTGATTGACAGAAAAGGAGCTAACTGAGTACAGGATTGGACAAATTGCTTTCCCCGGCACCTGGGGCACAGATTTCATGCTAGTTCTTGTGTAGTTGCACTTAAAGAAAAGGTAGGTTGAACAACGTCAACAAAATAATAATAATAATAATAAAATACTATTGACTTTCACAAAACAATTTCCAATTGGTGTTTACAGTAAATTTTAAAGTCTATTACGGTGTTGTTTCAGACTTTGTGATGTTACTACACTACATGCTAATCAAAGTGTAATCTGCTGGATGGTAGTATAATTTTAACTTATTAGCGTGCACTAGTCATTTAAAAAAAATAAGGAAGGTTTATAGAGAGCCTGACAAAACAGACCAAGATGAAGTCCAGCACAAAGCTGACATTTACTCCACACAGTCAGCTCTGTATTGAATAGGAAACAGGGAGGAATTGCACTGCTAACCAGAGTGTGCAGTCGGAAAATAACGCTCAGGATATAAAACACATTTTACTGGACAATGATTAGATGCAAGACATGACACTTTTTATCTTAATAGGTGAACATGGTCCTTCCCTTTTTCCTCCATTAACCCTCCAGGTGTCCTGCTGCAAAAATACTGACAGCCAAAATGTTAACTAATGACTTGCTGACATTTTGTCAATGCTGTAAACACATTGTGCTACATTAGAGGTTTTGATAGAGAACGGTAAGTTTTTCTCAGTCTGTATTAATGTAGTAACAAGCTAAGAAGCATGCAGTACACCGTTTCATTATAGTAGCTTCGACTTTTTAGCCTCACCAAAGGCAACCAAAATGTTACATGGCAGCACCCTGGAGATTTTACTTTGGATTTTATTTTGCATTGGGCTATATAGTTGCAATGGATTTCTGATTTAAACACCCCTAGGGTACATATGCAGTTACATGGTTTCAAAATTCAGTAGTCCACTTTCAGCAAACTTTAGCCAGATGCATTTAGATTTGATCACAGAATCTAGTTCACGGCTGACTAGTATAATAGCAATAATCTTACTATTGCATGGCATCAATACTTTTAACATTAAACTCCACATTACAGCTCATTTTGTACTATTGTGTATTATTTTTTGCCACCAAGTAATTTTATAGATGTATATAAAAATATCACTTCCAGAATTTTGCTGACACTTTTCTTATTATTCTTTTGACTGAATACTGTATGCTCAACACACCAAATAATGCTGTTTAAAGTCTACTTTAAGTTGTTTCTATCATAAACAAAGTCACTCACTTCATCAAATTACTTGTTTACTCTCTAAACTATATGTACACCTGAGTCTTTTTAAAACATTCTGGAAATATGAATGAATGATGGGCTCTGCACAAGACAGTGATTCTGAGTCAATTACAGGATTATGTAAAGCCTAGGTTTAAATTGAGGACTGTTTAAAAAAGAAAGAAAAGATAGAGATGGTACAAGGTGCATCAGCACTGAACCCCTCACTGTGGCCTCCTGGAGAAATCATTAACATGCCAATGACAACAGCAACTTCACAGAAGTTAAAAACAACAACAAAAAATGGTTCAGATAAACAGCATTGCTTGAGGTGAAATCAGAGGTGATCAGAACAAAATATCTAAAAATTCCTAGAAAGTAAAAACAACCTAAATGAGCCAGTGTGCGTTTAATAAAAAAAATAAAATTAACACACCAAGAGCACCCTGACTGTAAGCCTTTAATCATTTTTAAAGTTATGTTTTTTTAGGTCTGAAAATCTGTATGCAGATCAAAGTTTTCCCTGAAATATTATATAGTTCTATACATTCATAAAACAGAATGCTCCTTACGGTTTGTCGCTTAGGCTTCTTTTTGTTCATCCTCAGGATGAAACGTAAATATGCCTGGTTAAAATAGATTAAAGCTCAGAGGTATGTTAGTATGCAATCTAAAAATATATACTGTATATAAATTTGAAAAAAACAAAAACAAACAAACAAACAAAAAAAAAACAACAACAACGTACAATTGGCTACAAATAATGAGTGGCTTTCTGGTCCTGTCCACTTGCTTTAACTAGTTCTGACCACCTCTGGAGAAGCAAAGCGCATTTTTGGAAGCCTAGCTTCTTGGTGTGGGGGGGGACTATATATGAAGCCAAATAAAATAGAGTGAATTTGGCTATTTTTCCCCAGGAAGGAAAACAGATTTTGGAGGTTAGTCTGTGAGCGCAGTTTCAATTTCAGCATAGAGAATGTCATCACAGCCTTTAAAATGAGCTAGTATATAGTGGAATTGTGAAACAACACACAAAATTTGGACTGTCTATTTCAACAGTTCAGAGGCATGCCCTAGCTCTTTGCCAGGAAATTACACAGAACACAAGACTGAGGCTCCACTCACATGTACATGTATATATATATATATATATATATATATATATATATATATATATATATATATATATATATATATATATATATATATAAAAGAAAAAAACTATTATAACTAAATACATCATTAAAATATGTATGAAAAAACTAAATGATTAAATGTTCATGTGCATAATGTCCATGTGCAGTGATATGTTAAATGCATCAAAAACTACATTAATATATGTATGCTAAGTGGTAGAGAAGACAATTATTAGAATAAAAAAAAAATCTGAACAGGGGAAGAAGAAAAAAGAAAAAAAAAAAAAGATTCTAAATCTTCAAACTACAGATATTTAAATTCTCATACTACAATCACAATATAGAATTTGAGTGGTGGAGAACTATAGAAACTATAGAGCAGCTGACATATTCCTCCTATCCTAGCTATTCATAGTCTCCTTTGTATGAGGGTGTATTAAAAAATAATAATAAATCTCTATATACATGTGGGCAGAGCCTGAGTAAACGATGTACATTCAGAGCCACAATGTCTTAACAGTGACCACTTGTATATGACGCTGAGGGGGAACAATACTAGATTCAACTCAAAATAACAGTCTGGTTTCGATTAAAAAAAGTGCTGGAGTTATTTTTGAACAGGCAATGTTTATCATACCCATAATTTTCTAATATGTAGAATACGCAGCACAACAGGAGGCTCCTACAGAAATAGTAAGAAGATTCACAAGAGAAACATGCACGTGTAAACTTCAAGCGTAAAAAGTCAGCATTATGACTGATAACATAACTACTGAGAATGTAGTCCGCGTCTAATACGTGTGAGTATTACTTTTTGTTATTAAAATTAATATTACTGTTTAGACCTGCAGGTAAACACATTCATAAAATGTTTCTTGAATGCTCTGGTTTTAAGGCAGTGAAAGAATTTATCATAGAAAAAAAAAATTCACAAAACAAACATCCCCCCCCCCCCCCCCGAAAAAAAAAAAAAGTGCAGATACTGCTTATTCCTATAAAATCCTTTAGGTGTTGCAAAACAAATATTACTTAATTTTGGGATTATTTGTATCTGATCAGTGATCACAGATGCATTAAATATATGGAATGCTCAACATTCCAATACTGCGGTGGTAAAGAAAAAGAATAAGTGACCCAATATGAGTGGAGTACGTTAAATAATTATGCAATAGATGGTTTGGGGTGCACTGCAGCCTCTGTGATTTGGAAATGAAAATAAAATACAATGTTCTAACTCAGAGTGAGGGACCGTGAGAAAGAGCAAAAAGAGGGAGAGACACCAGATCAGGTAGCATCTAGCTGGAGACAAACTATGAGCACGCATGAGCCACTCCATTCTTGGTCAGATCTGGGCTGCTGCCCACCAGTTCAGATGACAGGCTGAGTGAGGATGTCTTGCTGGTCAGAGAGGACATGCTGGTGCTGCCCAAACCGCAGTCCTGACCCACAGAACTGGAACCGTTTGATCCCTCACTACAAAACAAGACCACAAATAAAGGATATTTAAGTTCAAATCGGGCAGCAGAACATACATCAATCACTTTAATAGAAAAAAAACACACTCATGCAATTATATAATCACGCAATCATTTGACAGCAGTGCAGCTATGTTTAGAAACAACTCCAGCACCTTACCTGAGGGCTAAGTGATGATCCTCCCTCTTTAAATTGTGCTCGTTCTGTCCATTCTCACTTCCTGCTACCAGCTTGTATTTCATGCCAGCTGCTTCCTGCAACAAAAATGTTAAGCTCAGATTTAAAGCTTCTTCTACACTTACCTCTAACATTTAAGGACTAATCCCTGACTAATACTGGGGATTAGTCAGGGATACCTGACCATTTGTTTTTTTACCCATATTTAAACACTTACACAAACACTAAATCGAAGGATCATTTCTGCATTTTCTCTGTTTAACAGTATCTGATTTAGACTATTTTTAGACAAGTCAATTGATAGCATTAAAATATTTAGAACCTAGAGGACTAACACGGCAATCACACTGCCAATATCAAACACTTGAAAATTTCTTTGCTGCTTCTCAGAAACCTGTATCTTACTGTAATCATATTTACCATGGCCATCTCACGTGTCCTCATTCCAATCTCTCTCTCCACGTGGTGCAACTCTAGGCTCAACTGCTCGCTGGAAACATTAGCTGTTGACCACTCCACTTGAGCGACTTGGCCAGCTCCGGAACTAGCCTCCCTCTGCAATACAACCAAAAGCTTTAAAAGTAACCCATATGTACAATGTACTAAAAGACTAAGCATGCTACTATAGACCAAATTACCAGTTTGGGGAGGACATGTCATAAATCCATTATCTAGGCACCCAACAGAGAGTGTTGCTTTATTTTGACTGCCAAGATACTTAATACACCAAACAAATAATAACTAACGTAATAAGGCATATCAAATTAGGTAGTCAAATAATTATATAAAATTCCCTGTGATAAGACACACTGTCCACAGTATTTATCCTCTGCTGATACTCATGTGTTGATAATACTGATAAGTAAAAATACTGGTAATTATACAAGTGTATGAGTTTTCGATTTCCACTCAACATGTTTAACCTTGAGGTGACCCATCATGCCTGATATGCTAGCAGAAAAACTGAGTTAATTGTCTATTTTAACAGGTAGAAATATAGTTTATTTGTTTCCAGGGAAAAAAATAGTTTGTGTTGACTTTCATTAAAAAGGAGCCACTGCTGAACAGATATCATGAAGATCGCTGCAACATATCAGACTATGTTTGAATGAGCTCACCTCCATACAGCGAGTCTGTTGGGTAATTTGTTGGTTGACTTGCTGGAGTTCCATCTTCAGCTGTTCCCTGTCCTGGGCAGAAGGTGGCAGACTGGAACCACAAAAATTCACATTTATAAACCGTAAGATCACAAAATTTAGTTACTACAAAAGTCTTTATGACGTTAATTAGGTCTGCTAAAGCAACAATCGAGGCCTCACCGCTCACTGAAGTGTCCCTGAGATGGCATGGTTTGGTGTGGGGTATAGGAGACTTCACTCCATCCTCCATGATTTCCATAGTTGTAATCAACTGAGTGATGAAATAGAACAATGGAGCATCATTATAAAGTACTCAGAAACAGACAGCAAACACTAACAGATTTACATTTTACATAAATAAAAAGTGATAAAAAGGTCTGAATGTGTTTGTAAGATTATGTGCATATTTCTGTGTTAGATGTGCCACGTCACACACCAGCAATTGGCAGACACACCACTTAATTCTGGAAGTCTGTACAAAGAGCAGAGCTGCTAGATGGTTACCTGCGTTTGCAGCATGTTTGGCTGGGGGGCCCGGAACAAGGCCAGCAGGCTGATATCCCGATTTGGAAGTACGAGATATTGCTCCAAAGCGAGAGACCGTGGGTAGCGGGCCAAAAGGTATGATGGGGTCATCATCCTTGACCTCTGCTACTCGACGCTGCAGCTCCAGAGCTGGATCTCTTAGACTTTTGTCTATAGTCTGCTTAAGGAAGAAATAACAAACTTTACAAAAAACATAAAAAATGTATTCAGTTCTCTTTATTCAACGATGAAGGTTATAGATTATCATTGCTACAATTTTTTATGGCCTTTGGTCCATCAGCATGTTCTCAGGGAGCAAACTTAACAGAATAAACACTGATAACCTTTTGCTTCTGTACTCCCACATATAGAACACACCAAACAACTCAAATTTTAAGATATTTAAACAATCCCTTATAAACTAATCAGAAATAGAGAGATCCAGCTTACCATCTCCATGTAGCCCGAGGCTGAGCCATCTTTGGACTTCATATCCTTGGCACCGATGTAGGGGACAAACGTGTCACATGACCATGGCGAGTAGGAAGCCGCATAGTCTGTTTCTCTGACATTCTGAAATGCTGGGGCGCTCTCACCCATATACTGTGGATCATTTACAGCAAACAAATAGTTTAGCACATAAAAAAATCCAAATATTTACAAAAAAATTTGCACTTGCATAATAACACTAAAGGGATAATAAAAGTGCTGCATTTTTTGCTGGGCTGTATTTTAACCATATGTTACCAAAGTAAACTGACTAGAGGAAAAACTGGATAAGCAAGACCAAAATCCTACAGTGTGCAAGTTTATGTCTGAACACAAATACATCTTCATTAAATTAAAAGTGGGCATTTATTTCCATTCTCTGGTTGTTAAACGTTTGTCCACTGGGCACCAAGAATAAACTAACAACCTGGGCAGAAAAACTGCTTGTTCTGGAACCCTAAGATACTAATGTCAACACTGGACTGTAATATAGGACAAATAAGATTTACAGGCAGTTTTAAAACATCTTTGTATAATACAAGTGCTGTTACCAAAAGCTGATTAACCCAAACCACAGCTTGGTCAATGTTCAAATCTTAATGTGTTTGGTTTAAACTTTCTTGACTGTTTGACAAAACATACGACACACGACTAATGATCTTACATGATTTTGCCCCCTGACCTCTTGCGTATAACTGGGGTCATAAGAATGGGCCAGGTTTGCAGAGGAGGCAAAGGGAGGAGGAGACACAACTTTCCGCTCCTCTAGCTGGGCCATTATTTCCTTTCTCCGACGGTGCAGGTAGTCCAGGCTGGGCTGTGGCCGGGCGTAGGCATTCTGTATGTAAACAAACACAGAAATGTTTGTTTAGCAATAAAATTAACAAAGTATATAGGCAGGTGGTCCTCTGTACAAGCTTTAACCCCATTGTTCAGAAAGAGGTAGTGACATTTATTTTAAACAATATGTGAAAACAATGCCATCTCAGTCCTATTTACATTGTTTCCCACAGTTCTGAAATATACTCGCTTTGGTAACCAGCAGAACGAGCCGCATTATACAAGAGCACAAAATTGGTCTACTAGATACAACAAACACACATGACCTTTAACAGAATATTTTTATTTCTTTGATATTTAGATTGATTTCACATTTCAGAGATCCTTCTTCTCTATTTGACCATATGTGAAGAGTAAGACGACATACTTGCAGTAGCAAATAAACAGGTACAGGAGCGAAACGAGAGGGAACTGTTCACTACGATTACGAGCGGCATAGTTTTCCTGAGTAAATTCTGTGTGTGGGAAACACTGAGTTGGCATGTGCATTAAGATTAATAAGAATGCTTATCTACATGGTAATCTGCAATATAATCAGTATAGCTTTTACTTAATGCAGGATATCCTAGGAGACCAGATGTTTGTTTTATGGTTATATGATGAAATAAGCCCTATATAGCATGCACAACAACACAATAATGGCTGATTACTCACCCTTCCATTGTAAGCCCTGCTGTGACCAGTGTTGTTATAGCCCTCAGGGCCGTATCTGTCCCGTGATTCTGGCAGGTAGGAAGATGAGGCTCCTGCTGCCGGTGTCTGTGGCGGTGGGGGCATCTCCATAGGAACAGGACTCCTGTGACCCAGCTCATCCCGGGCATATGGCGGGAGTGGAGCGTGACCTCCGTAAGGCGCATGGCGGCGACTGTCATGATGTGGTGGATAGCTGTAGCGAGGGTCAGATGGGGGAGCGGGGTACTGTCGTTCCGAAGCATAGGACACAGGATAGGGGTCTGGGTAGGTCCCCAAGCCAGGGTCAACTTGCGATCGAGTGTAGCGAGGTTGCAAGTGCTGATAAGGGTAGGAGTTACCTACAGAAAGACAAGCACAAAGATAAAACAATAGATACACATGTTCACATAGTACAAAGCCAAGACAGACACTGATGAATCACTGGCTAAATTTAACACCACAGATTCTACTGAACACATGATGGTGATGGAAGTGAATTAACTTTTATTTAGCGCTCATCGTGAATTCAACAGTTACTTTTCCATTACAATTATTTAACACATGTGCTCGGGTGCTGCAAGTGAATTTCCTGCCAACACAAAAGTCCCTCTGATGAGTCCCTCAATGTCAGACCACACCTAATTTAAGACTAAAGCAAACAGAAATTAAAATAAAAGAATCTTGTAAGTGTGAAACAGATAAAACTGTCTTCCAGGATTTTTAACAGTGTATATTCGGCATTTTCACTCACAGAAACTATCCAGAACTGTAAAACCACAAACAGACTGTACATTGAGTGTGATGTCAACAGGCAAGAGCTCTATGGTGCTGCTGAATTTCCCCCATTCCATCTACAAGGTGGTGTTTCCACGAAGTCAGGCAAAGTATGTGTACAATAGCCTCAGATTAAAGAGTTTACATCATGTCTAAAAATAGTCAAATGAGGCAGCAATAAAGATAATGGTTTACCAGTAGGATACTGAGATGCGTCATATTGGGAAGCAGACGGGGGTACTCTGGATTCTGAGTAATAGGCCTCGGGCTGATGTGGAGGGTACTGCGGTATCCGTGAAACTCTGGAGACAGCAGACAGTGGGTGTCCAGCCAGACCCTCTCTCGAGACTCTAGGATGGGATGTTGAAGGCATTGAGACTTTAGGAATGGAGTCCAGGCTGCAGAGAACAAAAAATGGAAATTTACTTGGTCCGTTTGCATTATGGCATGTTCTGTCTTATATAGGAATGTTATAACTGGTTTACAATCATAAAAAGCAGCATGGTACATTGTTATAAAATTTAGGCTTGGTCATCATATGCAGAAGATGATGACATTGATAAGATCAGTGCTGCAGTGTAGCTAGGTGGAGTTTGGCCACTTTTGTGACCACTGATACAGGCTGTGACGCCACATTTTTCTGTGGCTGCATTCAGTCAAAGTTAAAGAGAAATTATTATTTTCCACTTACGAGTCTGGTGGTGATTCTGGAGCACTGAGGCTACCAGTGTCTGGTTTTCCCATCTTGCGAGCCGTGTCGTAGGGAGCTACTGACCCACGGGAGACCAGGTGTGTAAGCTCTGATCCGGGTGGCACTGTGAGAATGCCATTAGTGACCATGGCAGGTTTGTGAGTTAGACCTTCCACAACCATTCCATCATCAGGCAGAAGACTCGTGCTGCAAGCCATGTCCATATCATTAAGCTGGGTTAGTGACTGGCTGAGGGGCTTCCTTAAAGGCAGACGCTTGTTCATCTTACGGAACCTGGGGTTAAGATGAATAAATATTAAAAAAACTGCTTGTGCAAGGTGTATGCAAACACTGAGCAAAGAGGATTCCCTTACTTTTCCAGTTCTTCCTGGGAATGAGCAAAGGTGCAGCTGGCTCCTCTGGGACACCCTCCTTTCTGCTTCATGTCTCTACACATGTACGTCTTGTACTTGCTGTGCTGAGGAGCCTAGGAAGACAAGAAATACTGTTTTAAAGATGTTTAAAAGTTGGCAATGGTTTCACAATTTTTAGAACCAAAGTTTATCTTAATTCTATCAATCAATGAATAAATATTGAGGCAGTAAGGTCTGAGCCATATGCAGATGAATTTATGTACCTGCTGTTGGTCTCCTGCCTTCTTACTGTGGTTCTGGATGAAGTCCACAAGACCATGCACTACTGTTTTTACAGCAACCAAGCCTTTGTCCAGCTGCTCCCATGTAGGGGCAGGGGCATCTAGTTGAGACAGATGATCAATTAAGTTAATATAAAAAAAATATCTTCTCTAAAACAACCAGTATACCAATTAAGCATAAAATACAAAATGTATAAACCAGGAACTCTCTTACCACTCACAGGTTTATAATAATATGCTCAATATAATATGGTACACCTTCTATATTATCTTCTCATTCACAAGGATAAAAAAAACACAAGGCTCCAGATAAAAGGATAAAATCATACACAATCAGCACACTGTAAGTCTTCTATAAAGTAATGACCCTGTAACATCTTTAAGACTGAGTTGTTTAGATTTTTGTGTCTTCTGCGTTAAATTAAAGATGTGTTTTAACTTGAAGAGCAAAAAAGACAATAAGGAGAGAACTTTTAATTGTTGCTGTAAGTTAAAAAAAATGTTTGTACAAAAGAAAGTGTGCTGTACAAAATTGCATGTCACCATAAATGGTTAAAAGTAGGTGTTTTTAATAAATAAAAATGGTAATTAATGGTAAACTGCTCTGATCTAAAAGAAATGAAACACTTTAGGATGTGCCATTACGAAATCACAAACATTGGGTTACTAACAGTAAAATCTGCATTATTACATTTAGGTATTTGGCAAACACTCTTATCTAGAGCGACTTACAAAAAGTGCTTTAAAGTTTCCGTCACTGGATAGATACTTACATTGGGTTACTAGGTTACTAACTAAGTGCCATCAGTCAAACACAGTTGGGAAGAGTTTTTTTTTTTATCATAATGTTCAGAATAACAACCATTTGTTCATTTGTACTGTGTTTTTAAATAACACTATTAGAAAACGTTTTAAAAAAGTTTTACTTGATCTTATTGCTTTACTGAATCTCATTGCTGAGAAATCAAATGTGCTGAAAGTACAGAGCCAAAATGAAATGACTTGTAAAGTGGATCGCTATCCTTTTTTTTTATTTTTATTTTTACATGCTTTACTTGTATAATATGTGGGGACGCACACCTGGGCTTGGGTCGATGTCAGCCAGAAGCTCTAAATGTGGTCTGAGGCGGTTGAGGTTGGCTGGGTCTCCAGTTCTCTGCAAAGCGATGGTTAATTCCTGTACACTCTGAGCAAAAGAGGCTGGGGTCTGCAACTGAGAAAGTAAGGGGGAAAGAAATAGAAAAACATACAAAATAACATTATCCCCCAAGCCATCTTTTGCTATTACTAATGCATTACTCATCATACATAATAATGCAAATACTGTACTACATTATCTCTCATAACAGAAACAAATAAATCTTTAAATCCCTAATATAACAATCATACACCATCAATTCCCTATTGTAATTTAAGATTTATATATATAAAAGTCTGTTTGGCTATGATGGCCCTTTAAATCCTTGATACATCCACACCTTTGATACATCATGAAACTTATGCTATGTATTATTGTATCAGGCTTGAATCCAGTAAAACAGTTACACTTCCACCCGTATCCTGTCCTTGTCCATCATGTTGCTTAGCAACAAAAGCTTTTTAACAGATGGGCTACAACAAATGGCAGAAAAACTTTTTACAGCATTCATTATTCATACAAAATTAAATAATTTGTGCGTTCATAGAAATTGATCATTGATTATGATCATAGTGTGCATACTGCCTTTTAATTTAAGCAAAAAACTCATTATCAAGTCATCAATAACAGTGATTTTATTACAAGTAACCGTGGTTTAGAATTTCATACACAACTACTAATAACTAATAAACACTACCAAAATACATATAATAGTATTTAATATTAGATTTAATTTACTCTACACTTATTAGTGAACACTGCATGCTTCAAAAACAGTGTGACCGTAGCAAATTAATACACAGTGCATCTCAAAATAACAAAAATATTGTGCATATTTTTAGTGTAATTTAATTACATTTTAAACTCAGATTCTAGATTCCTTACTTGTTCAGTGAAATATTTCACACCTTTTTTTTTTTTTTTTTTTAGAAAACTTTGACCATTTGAACCATTGAACTTTGACCATTAGACCATCTGGTCTGTCTTGTACTATAAGGCTTTTGCACAGTACTGTACATTACATATTTTCTTGGTTAATACAGTGTGAAACTGGTATACTTTGTTTTTTTTGTAGAAGCAATGTTTGTTTTTTCAATGCTGGCTCTTCCTACCTTATCAATGATGGATTGCATGTGGGACTTGTGGGACTGATCCCCATAAAGTAGGGAGGACCACTGGTCAGGGGCGATGCGCAGGCCTCCCTCCATGGCAATCTGAACAATTTGGGAGTCGTGCTCTCTCCTCAGAGCTTCGTAGGTCCTGAACTCTTCCTTTAGCTGCATTAAGGAGGAATCCTCGTCACGCTTCGTCACCTGGAGGAGGGAGGGGAAAAATGTTTCCATGGACACAATGTCATGAGCAGTTTCAATGAATGTATTAGTGGTGCAGGACATTCTCTTGTATTTGAGTTTACAAAAACTACTGGATAATGAATCAAGAGTTAAAGTTTTTACCTGTTAATTATTCTCCTATAACAGCATGCTTTATTACTTTTATAACAGTACTGTTATTTACCAATAAAGTAGTATAATTTACTAATTTAAAAAAATACACTTTATTATTGGTATTTAATTATACTCAATGTTGTGGAACTTATTTCAAACTGTCACTGTTCTCACTTATGTGATGATAGCTATAAACAGATGTTTCTTAACCAGTCTCTTTTTCTCTCTCCTGAAATTAATTACAAAAATACATAGCTACTTTAAAATCACAAAGCAAGAACTCATCTGCATTAAAGAAGAGTCAGAAAACAAACTCTTAGCTTTACACTGGACTGGTGACGCACTAACAGCATAAAGCACTGACGCGAGAGACTCCCTACTTAAGTGTTAATGGAAGTTGTTACATGCAACTGTCAGAGCTGATCTTACTGAAATTTAATCAGCCTCTTCTAACCAAACAGAACTGTGAACCGTGGTATAAGCTGTAAATATCTACCATAGAATTTAAATGGATTTACCTTAAAACACGAGGCTCTGTAAAGCAGTTGTACAACATGCCCTATACTGGTTTTAGAAGCCTGAGGGAAGCGTGGCTCCAGCCTCTGGACCACAAACAGGACCAGAACCTTGCGAGACAGAGGTGACCCATCCTCCAACGCCAGCAGGACCAACTTCAGAGCCTCCTCCTGCATGGCTGTGGGAGTCAGAGGTAAGCAACATGATCTGGTATATCAAACCAAAATATGCATGTACATCACACTGTAGAGCAAGCTCCATAAATATTTGGACAATGACTTATTTTAGCTCATATTCTACCACAAGATAAAGGAGCTGAAATGAAACAATCGACAGGAGCAAAAAGTAAAGTTATTTTGAAGGCACCATTTTAAAGAAGCAAAAAAATTTACACACACTTCAGGAAAAGAAAAATTGTATGATGTATATTACATTAATATCATCATTATATATAAATAAAACAAAAAGCAATAAAATTACCATTAAAATATTTATACAAGTTTTTGTGTTCCTTAAGGGTGTATACAGTGTTTAAGGGTGTGCATGTGTATACACACACACATACAGTACATACATGAAGAAATCAATGAAAAACATAAATGGGGTATTATGGCAGTGTAAGACTGTGTAGAATGGATTAAATGGTTAATTATCAAGTCTTAGCACAAAGACTACAGTTTTGAAATAATGGCAGAGTACCTAAGAGCTTACGCAGATGAATGTTAAAAGAAACTTTACCAGGTCCAAGGAACTGGCAGCCTCGTGCTCGGACAGCGGCCCACAGGTTGGAAGAGAGCTGCTGGGGGTTTTGGTGTTGCAGGATGAGCTCAGTGACTGTGCGTTCACCCAGAGAGCGAGCTGCACGCATGGCCCGGATACGACCCTCCTCCTCCACCAGCTGACAGTGCACCAGGGTCACCAGCTTCCTCTGCATGGGTCTGCTGAGGAGACTCTGACTCGCAGTGCCCAGCCCTACACCTGTGTGCACACACACAGTGGATGAGTTTACACACAGTAGTTGCTGGTGAGAATGAAAAAATTATTAAAACTGCACACACCCTGCCACTGCACTAACTAGTACAGGCTGACTACCATAGCCTGCCTACTAGCTAACAACTGGTGTAACTTTGAAAAAGTTACCTTGCAAAAAAAATTTTTTTTTAAAAATCAGGATGGCATGACTATGACTTTGTAAACACAGTTGAAGTAAAACATCACATCCCGTACCAGTGAGCAATTTTTTTTAAAAAAAAGGAACACATGACTTAATGATTTAGTTACATGAATCCTGAAACACTTTATATTTTTCCGTTTTAGTCTAAACAATTACAAAATAAATTGACGAGACCTCTGGTGTTGCTGAGGGGTTTGAGGTAGAGAGCCAGCTCCTCCACACACGTGCGTGCTTCATCATAATGCTTGATGTCCTCCGCTCCTTTCACTAAGGTGACAGGCTGAGACTTTGGTACCTGCAGAAAGGACAATACTTAAGATGAAAAAAAAAAATACAGTATCCAGAAAAAAAATAAAAGGTTTCTTGTAAATTCTGACACAATCCATATTTCTTGCATGGCAAGTGAAACTAAGGGGAAAAGTGTTGAGAAATCTCAATGTTAAACTGTTGCATAATTCCTTTTACTGGCATATTAAAATTTGCAGTGGTGTGCAAATATCCTAAGAGCATGTTTTTACTTTTTCTTTAAAAAGGCTTTGTTTTTAAAGACATGTTCAACTAAAAAAAAAAAAAAAGCAAAATGTTTCAGCTAAAATTGTATTGTTTATTACTGGCTCAGTACATCTTCGGTATTTGTGTACGTACAGGGATCCTCCACATGACGTCACAGCTCCTAAATGCCTTTTTTCTCTCCTTTGGGTCTCCATCTTGGTAGCCAAGCTTTCACATTCATTTATTAATTCAATTTCTATACAGCTTTACAGGTTCGCTGGGGGACTGGAGTCTATCTCAGGAGACATCGGGAATGAGGGTGCCGATCCATCACAGGGCACACACGCTCATTCACACTGCAGGTCATTTGGGAGCACCAATTAGTTTAATCTGTATGTCTTTGGACTAATGCAACCAGGAAATAAGGAGAACATGCAAACTCTATGCACATTTTCCCAGGTGAGAATCGAACCCTGGAGGTGTGAGGACACAGTGCTAGCCTTTGTGCAACCTCAAACTTTCACAGCTGCCAGTAAATTGTAAATAAAATCAATAACCGTTTTAACTTTCCTGACTTGAGTCTGGTGGGCAGACCAAATATCCAGACCCTGTGGATCACGCAGCACGGACCAACTTAAGCAGCGCTGCTCGAATCACAAACCTGCGCGACTCCGGTAGAAATAGACCGCGCCGACCATCAAAATACATCTTACCCCGCTGGGATGCGCACATACAAACCGGGAAATAATATTAAACAGGCCTGACATTTTAAATAAATTGTTTTTAAATAAAAAACAGTGGGTCGCGCAGGTTTGTAATTCGAGCAGCGCTGCTCAACTTAGTCCGCGCTGCGCGATCCACCGGGCTGCGCAAATAAACCAGATCATCTTTGTGCTATCCAGATAGTTGCGCTGTGCTGTCCACTGGGCCGCGCAGATATTTGGTTCAATCAGGTCCCGCGGTTTCGTCCCACTTTTGGTAGAAGACTGTGCAGCAGCAGTGAGTTTGCTTACATGCGACAAAACCAACAACGTGGAGATTGTAAAGAAAAAAGGTGCATGGTCTGTGTTGTGGAATTGGTTTGGGTATAAGAAAAGTGATACGAATGAGACGAACGTGATTTGCAAGGTATGCAAGTGCACCATTTTAACAAGTGGTGGAAACACGTCAAACCTTTTCTATCATCTGAAATCCAAGCATCCAAATGAATATGCCCAAAGTAAAAAAATGCGGCAAACCTCAGCAATTCACAGTTTAAATAAAATGACGTTATGTAAAACAGTTTCTTTATTTTTGCATTTTTTAGATACAAATTGCTATATTGTGATATACATCGTTATCGAGGTAGAAAATTGCTTCTACCGTGATAGAAGATTTTGGTTATATCGCCCACCCCGATACTAGTCTAGGTAAAAGCCACTGGCACCTTTATAGCGATCACATCATATCAGGTGTGATGATATGATGACATTGTGTCTTTTCTAGAATACATTGTTAATAAAAGGTGAACAACTAAGAAGCAATTCAATAGAAGCATTAAATGAAGGAGCAACAAATTACTTGATTCTCATATAATAAGAAATGTGAGTACATTTGTCAAATTACTCACAAGCTTTAATAGTGTTCTGGACCGAGAGGAAATGAAGTAAGAATGAACAGCTCCAAAAAGTGCTCAGTATTTTAGTGATAGAAAAGTGAACTTAAAAACTTCTTCTTAAAAACAAACGAACAAATAAACCAGTTAAAATAAATAAATGATCCCAGTCTGGCAAATGAACCAATGTGTAGGAGTGTCTCAGTACTGTAATACAATATTTCATCAATAAAACATATTAATAAATACTTTCGGTTTAAAGACTTTGATTTAATTTAAATTTTAATGTTCATATTTTATATTACATAGAGAAATGAGAACAGCTTAATAGTCAGGTATGTAGGGCTACTATGATGTCCCAGTCATTTGATCCCACAGTACACAAAAGACGGGTTACTTACAAACCCATCCACTGTTTACACTTATGTGCAAGCATATTTTGGAAGGTTCGTCGGAAGGTTTGTCAATGAGTTATAAATATCTAAGTTATAAATATCTAAATTTTGCACACTTTCCATGTTGTTAACAGATTTTCAGTTGTTAACAGCAGAGCTGGAGCATTATAGGGGCCCTGATATGATATGATATATGATGAGAAAAGTTAAGTATGCAACTTGAACTTAGATGACGCGAGACTCTTGGCTGTTGGCACTAATGAAAAACGTGACCACAAATATCAGGTTTGTTTACAGACTGAAGCAGTGTGGACCATGTGACTGCAAGAAATCTATACACAGGGTTTTACAGCATGAACAAGAAGCCTGGGGTGGAGATCTGGAAGTTTTGTCTACTAGAGCAATTTTAAACGTAGAATTTTCTAATTTTCCAGAGAAACAGACCACACAAAATGTTAAGAACGACAGGGTTGTCAGACAATGAATCACCCAATACTGATTTACTGATCTCTTAATAAATTATGCCACTATATTGCATGAACTACTGCATTTAGTAAAAAAATGAATATTATTCAGTAAAAGTGAGTGGGAACACTACCTTTATGCACAGAAGAGGTTATAAGAGTTTTTACAGTATTATTGTCTCAGCTCTTTCTCTCTCCAGCCACTTCCAAAGAAGCGAATCGCTCAGGATGTGGCTTTGCATGGACTAATATGACCCTGGTGACTCAGCAGTTTACCGTGTATACACAAAATAAAACTCTTGCAATCCAACCAAACCAGAACAACCACAAGTTCTTCTTTTAGCAATACAATGCTCTGGTAAAGTGAAAAACAAGCTGGCTTCTTATTGTGCTTTAACATGACAAGCATCCGTCTAAAAAATTTGTCAACATAAGACCAGCGAGCTATATAAATGCAGACAAAACAACAGATCCTTAGGTGGGTAATTTGTAGAGATGGGGAAAAAACTGATTCATTTATGAATTGCGATTCATGAATTAACACACTGACTCAAATCTATTTTTAAATTATTTATTAAGCTCATAACAGAGATGCACCGGTCGATCAGGCAGTGACTGGCACTGGCTGTTTTTCAGCTTGGTCAGTTATGATCGATCACACTGGCCATAACCGATTTTATTGTGTAACATTATCAAAAGCTGCAGTAAAGATCCACTTACTGTCCTTTTTCTTTTTGAGCGAATTGTTCTCAAACCCACTCATTACACACTCTTACACTGTAAAAACTCCAACTAGGTAAATGTTGAATTAATTAATATTGTATTGTTGGCCCAACTTCTTACAATGAAATTTGTTCGGACAACAGGTGACACTGTGTTCTTGAAACTTTGAAGAGACAGACTGAATAAATAAAAGAAGGTAAGCATATTACCTTTCCTGGGGGCTTTAATCTTAACATATTTGTATGAAGTAGATACCCTCTTTAAATTTAAACTCATCATTAGACTTCCAGAAATTCTGGGGGCGTATAGCCTTATACATAGGCTTTTAAATTTATCATAACTATGCACTATGTAAACTCTACAAAGTGTTTTGTTTATCCTTTTTGTTCCCTTCAGTTTTCAATTAGTCCCGAAATACACAGTAGAAGCCACAGGTACATTCGTTAGAAGCTGTGCGCACATAAAATATTCTGGTGTGATGATGTGCCATAAGCGGAAAATAATCAACAATGATAATGTATTCAGATCAAAGTGGATTATTTTCCAGCGCTTTGCTGTGTAACAATTGCAAGTTGTAGCTGCTAACATTAACAGGGTTTCTGGCGTAAATACTCTTCAATAAGGTCAGATATAGGGTTGCAAATTTAGCATAATCCTTCTATCATTATTTGAACATGTTAAATATTGAAAATGTGTACAGATAAGTAAATATTTGCGCTACAAAACTAAAGGTGGCACGCTAAATATACTTGGCAGCTATAAATAAAAATGAGGATGCATGTATTCGGAGTCACACAGGCTACACCCACATTACGAGCCTGAAGTGAATCAAAGCCCTCATGAGACACAGGTTTGATTTTTTTAGGGCACAAATTTGATGTTTTTCAGATTAGACCTGGGTCACATTCCATATCTGGTCCTAGATCAGGTTTGTCGAATACATGGTCATGTAACTTGAATGGAATAATCAGATTGGAATTCATGAGACTTTTTGCTACTGTGCACGAGTAGGGTGCTGACATTAGCCAGAAGCTTTGGGATTTTATGGCAGTGCGAACAAGCCAGCTTCTGAAACAGCTGGCCTTCTTCCTTTTCCTGGACCTCAACAAATACAGCTGACTGTAAGGACAGATGCATCCACATTCAAATTACTCCATCACACACAAATCCAATCCGATTGCAAAATTAAATAAATTAAAAACTAATAATATCAATGTGGCTTGTCATGTTAACAGCCTTATTGAATTCTTGTTTAGTGTAGTGTTATGATAACATTTATATTCCAATACAGTCATGAATTGTGATATTTTTCTGTATTTTCTTTTTTTTTAAACCTTCCCTCTGAGCCAGAAACACTAGACTATTAGTGATAAACTAAACACAGCAGAGGTCCTAGATGGAGAAATGCCATACCTAAAAACATTATATATCAAAATCTAAAATATGAATGTAAAAATTTTTGTAACATTTTCAAAATTAAGCTGTGTTTTTGGTAGGATAAATGGAGTATAATTACACAAAAGTCATAGAATTTACCTTATTTGTTACAAGACTGTGTGCATACCTAACTGTTTTCCCTGCCTTTTGGTTGTCTGACACATATCTTGGTGCTCTACCATACACAAAGACAGTGCATGCACTTTATACTTTGTTACATTTCAGACGAAAGATCTCCATATTCTACTTCATGCTGCCTTTTTACTGCAGCCAACTTTATAAAAGAGCACTGCTTCCTCTAGCCTTAATTCTTCCTGTGTATCATATTACAATTTACTCCCCTCACACACACACCCTATTCGGTCAGTGTTTCTGGTATTGTTTTTATGAAATGAAAAAGTGAGTGTGGCTTTGAGGAAACATGGTGTAATGAGCCAAAAAGGAATCTAAATAGCGTGACCGTGTGCAGTGCTGTTTGGCCCAAAATAGCAAGTTGTTTCTTTCCAACTACAGGTGTCTGATTAGTCAAAATTTGTGGGGCGTTCAAGTCAAACCAGGACTTTTGATTGTGCAGAATAACAAAACAATTACAACAGCAAAAAAACTCCCTTTATCTCTCTATATAAACCGCTGCTACACTAATTCAGTTATTTCTCAATAAACCATAATTAGACTGCGTGTTTTACTTCTAAAGCAGCCGGCCTCCTAGGAACTCCCTATAATGGCCCAAACAGGAATGTATGGGGACGTGGCAAAAACTCCCAGCTGTGTTCGTATAAGGTGCAAGTGGTGTTGATGAACGATGTGTTTACAGTTCCCACAGACAGATACTTCCGCTCATTGGCGACGAGTTATCGGTCAATTTGCCAAGATCAGGCGTTCCACTCGCAGGGCGTTTATGGGAATAACTGCAGTGGGCTTCAAGCTACCTCGGACGGGATCATTATTCACGGACCTATGGCCTTCTTTGAAAACGGTTGCACCATTCAAAAGTCTTTTTGCGGTGAAGAGTCTCATAAGCGTACTGTGCTTGCTGATGTCAATTACTTTTACGCTGTAATCCATGAGAATTTATCACCACAAGTTCCGGGTTTGACTTGAACACTCCTTGTAATATGTTTCAGGAAATAATACACAATACTATTTCACACCTGCATGCAAAACAGAACTGCTGCATTAAAATAAACAAATAAATCTAATTATAAATGTTCACAATTAAGCCAGGTAAAAGTAAAAAGTTAATGTGTTACAACAACATCAAAACTTTGTTAAAATGCTTGAGATACTTGTATAATTTATCATCATAGCAACAGTTAATCAGAATTTCTGTGCCAGCTTAAACAGTGAGCCGTGAGTAACTGACCTGAGGGCAGACGAGCTGCAGCAGCGCTGTGTTGACGGGGAGCAGCTCGATGTCTGTGCTGATTGTGGTCTGGTCGAAAGGGCAGGCTTTGCGGTGCAGCTTGTTCAGGCACATCTTGCAGACAGTGTGACCGCAGCCCAAGCTGATGGGCTTGCGCACATTCTCCTCGAAGGTTTGTGTGCAGATGGGACACAACAGAAACTCGGTCCATTGTGGCGCTTGTACAGGCATTGTTGACCAAAAAAGACGTCTGTTGCACAGATATCCACGCTCTCACAGACGTGAGATGTTTTGTTTTTTGTAAAAAAAAATCCCAGATGTTGTAAAGATTCCACAGGAATCAAAACACTCTTCTGAATGGTGGCTTTAAATCTTTTCAGACATCGTGTGGACATGTAGCACACAGTGCTGAATACATAACCTGCAAAAAGGATTAAAAATAAATAAATAAATAATTTAATCCATTGACTCAAGCAGCTGTACAAAACCAGTCAAGTAGTCATAATGCAATGCTGAGGTTCTTTTCAGTCGCAGTAGCTAAAAGAGCTAAATCAGACACCGCTGCAATATCTCACGGATCATCTAAAGCTAAAGAATGTTTCACTGATCGATACAAACACTTACTGGCTTTAACTCATAGTGTAAATGATACTTATGTCTTTTTAAATGGAAACAAAAAGCAGGGGATTTTGAGTGACTAATCAAAGTGTTGCTTGCTCTGGCAGGTTACACAAGGAAATAGAAGAGGTTAAACAAAAAGAAAAAACCCACATTAAAGGCTTCGCACTCTGAATCATCCTGCAATAATCAGGAGGAGCCGTAATGCGCAGCTTGCTTTAATTAGCAACTCGTGCAAGACAAAAACCAAGAGTTACACAAGACAAGAATTTCAAAAAACAACGCAAAAACAAAAATCTCGGAACAGAAAATTATGCTTCAGCTCAAATAATAATAAGTTTTACCTTCTGAGAAAAGCTTTCAGCTCAACATGCTATACATACAGCACCTTTTCATGGAAACACTGTTTGCTCAGAGAAGATATCTGCAGTCTAAATGGCTGCATGCACTATATTCAAATCAGTTCTGGTAATCTCGTCATGCTTCTGTGGGCCGCGCAAACGCTAACCTGGGAAAGTTCCTCTTTCTTCTCTTCTGGGTTGCCAAGCTCGGTCACACCTCATTCTCACCTGTCCTGGTATGAGTTTCGCTCTGGAGAAGTTCCCTTATGACTAAAATTAGATTGTGTGAGAGTAGTAGGAGGCAGTCATGCTGAACGCTTTTCCCTGTTTTATTTTATTTCAGTTCCTGACCTTTGGGAACTCTGTTGTCATACTGATAAGACGCACACGATGGAGGAAACTTCACTAGAAAATGCTCCTCGCTGTACGCGCACACAGTTTAGCTAATGTATAAACTAGATCACTTCCTATCATCTCCACTGTGTCTGTGCTTGTGCAAGATCTGAAAGTGCAATGTAACAATGAGAAGGAAATACGACTGAAAGCAACGCGGCAGAGACTGAGGTCAAACTTGAAAACTCCCATTATGTTAAACAAGGTTCTCATGAGTGAGTAAATGCAGCTCACTGAGACATGACTCACACTCGCATCACATGACTCACATTCGCATCACATAAGCACGTGGCTCTCCACATATTTTTCTTTTTTCTGCAGTAATTAAAATGTTCAGCAGTTATTTTCTCACATGCTTATGAAAGCAAGACTGAAACCCTGGGGAAGTACAGCTTAAGCAGGTACACACCGAACAGAATTTAGCAGACTGGAGTTAAAGGTGGGACTAATCCTGTTAAGTTTTGATTCTTTTTATTATTAGATTTAAATATGAAAGTGTTACTGTATTACTCGACTGTTTAAAAACACACCAGCCATTGATAAAAAAAGAAAGGTAACCTTAAAGAAAAGCATTGCAAATGTATCATTATTCTTTTTTTTTTCATTAAGAAAAGTAGTGGTCATCAGTTATGTTTTCTTCTGTGGATTTAATATCGGTTGTGATAGCAGAGGTAACAGTGTAACATGTTTACAGCAAGCACGAGATGACAACCCAGTCAGTGGTGCAGTCATGTCACTGCATTGAGAAAAAAGAAGTTTGTGATTTACGATGAGCCCAGATGGTGAGAAATATACAATTGATAAAAATGACTAAAATAAGAAATGCAATCAGGTGAAGAAACAAACTAGTAGATGGGAAAATACAGAAATGTAATTTAATACCACCATCTTGTTTTTTTTTTTTAAACAATCTACAGTGATTTAATGGTCTGATCACACACCCTGACAGCGCTAACTCAGATCTGAGCAAAGTTCCAGATGGGAATTTCACCTAATTTATCTTGTCCTAATGCAGAAATTCTTTCTTATTTCATAACATCACAAATTACTCTTTTGTGTAAGTGGAAAATGAAGTAAAACAGTTCTCAGTTTTGATTACGCCTATTAAAAACACCCTGTGGTCCATGAAGGTAAAACTTTAGTTATCAATCATGTTAGAAGAGAAACAATTCACCACAAAAGATCCCTGCTAACCTTATGGATCTGCAAAGAGACAAATAAGAACTGACTAACTTGTAAGGAAAAGAAGAGGATTTACTCTGTAATGAAATATCAGTTAGTTCATTACTTTATGGCAGCCATGAAAATCGTGCTTCTGATAAACTTGTTACAGCTTGTGATGGGAATTCCAGCTGTTTTCAGTGACTCAGATCATTTAACTCCTGAATAACCCACTGGCACACCTTCTAAGATTTTTTAAAGAGTACTTCTAGAAGATTGTGATGACTGATTGTTTACCCATGTCTAGCTTTAAGTGATACTTTTCTGTGAAATCAAATAAATTACATCTAAAATTACATCTAAAATTCATAGCGCTACAAAGTGCATTGACAGAAACATTAAGCTCAACCCTGATGCGGGCATGGCCTGTAAAGCTTTTAATACATTTTTAAACTATTATTACTTTTATTATTATTTTTTTATAATGTCTCTAAACACATCTTATGAGATGCCACATGTGACAGGAAAGAAGTAAATTACATATTTTTTTTCTGAACTAAGTACAGGTAGGAACTAAAGTGAAAGAAAACCTGAAGAAATGTTGGAGCACATATCCTACAGGATTGGAGGAATTCAAGATAATTTGGGTAGTACAACGATATACTAAAACTGTGCAGACTAAACAAAGATAGTCTAGAGCATTCTCTCTGTCACACACTGGCCTGATTTATGCTTTTGTATTAAGTCTAGGGCTTATGTAGGTATTGCATACAATGTATGCAACGCTGTATCCTGATGCGCACTTCACCAGAAATTTAACTAATGTAATGTTTACATGTTGCGGCGATGACGACCACAACAACTGTAACTGGTTTACCTCGTAGCAGTGCAATTTTGTCTGCTTCTACGTTTCCATTTTATGATCGAGCTGAATGAACATGGAACAAATTGAGGACAGACTAAAGGTCAATTTATGCTTCTGTCAAGTCTAGGTCGAGTCTACACCTAGGGCGTTGTAAAAATGTATACTTGTGTCCTGGTGTGTGTGGGTCACTCTACAATTACACCGCCAAACCACTGTGTCGAGTCTGTTCACCACTTTATGATGAGTGTATTTTGAAATGCAGACGGGCTAAACTTCATTTGGCTGAATTTGCTAAAAAAAAAAAACCTGTAATAAACATATTTCTGCACTTTTCTCTGTCTTCCTTTATGGAAATATTTTTAGATTGTTTTAGAAAGTGTGATAATGCATTGCAAGGTCTTTTTATGCGATTTGTATTTATTGACAAACTTGGAACATCCAAGGAATATGTGTCATTAATTTATGTGATAGACCTTTCAAAAATCTGTGTGCACCGTTCATTAAACCAAAAGCAGTAATAAAGTAATTATACTCTTTAATTTAATAATCTGTGCTGTGCATTTATTAATCCTGTGTGCACAGCTTATCAATCAGAAGAAGCCGGAATCAGGATGCCACAAGGTAGACCAGCTGTGGTCTGTGGTGCCAAAATCTTCTAGGACAGGCTGGAGGCTGTCCTAGAAGACTTTGGGCATGAGGCAGGGTACACCCTTTACAGGGTACCTGACTATCCATTGCACGCACACACACACACTACAGGCAATTTGGAAACTCCAATAAGCGTAATCTGCATGTCTTTGGACTACGGACCAAGCACAGGGGGAACATGCACACAGACCTGAGGTAGTAAGCAAACCTGGACCCGGAAGTTGTAAGGCAACGGTGTTAAACACTAGCCAGATTACCTCCTGTATCAGAATCTGTCACTCCTAAATTTTCAAAAAAAGGTTATAATAAATAAAACGTTATGGAACATTTACCCCTTTAGAATTATTTAGCACTTATTTCAACAAGCTAGTACAAAACTATCAATTCACACTATGGAAGCATTTTCTGACAAGAACAATTTGTCAGAACATCGGAACAAAGTTTAGGAAGCTGTATTCTAAATGATTCACTCGTACACGCGAGTCGACTCTCATTTTCACCTAAAAAGAGTCGAATAAATGAGTCGAATCCTTTGCATACGGCACATTGCTGCGCTGTATTTTCCAGTCACGCTCCTGTCCTGAAACTCGCTCTTGTCTTAAAAAAATTCCCACCTTTAACCTGATGAAACGGCTTGTTAACGAGCTTCTGGGTGTAGACTGGTTGTGATCACGAAATCACTAGAGTGTGAGTAACACAGGTGGAACCAATACACAAACACACACACAATGTTAGCTCATGTGGCTAAGCTAGCCCAGACAAGACAAAGCCTGGGTTGGGAAACCGTCTGGTTTGAACTAGTAATAATGATAAATTAAGGTTATACGCACTTCTAGTACATTTTGTGTCGACGTTAAACCTTGTACTCCTGATTATTTAGTTATTTATTTAATACATTTGTTTTTATCCAGATGTTGCTGTTGATTTAAATAACTCCACACAGCAGGCGTGTAAAACTAAAGAAACAATATAAGCTACGAGGGCTTGACTATCTAAATAAGCACATCTGATCAGCTCCAAAGTTAAACACAACCAACATAACCATTACTATCGATATCTTTATATCTAAATCAAATTATATATCGTCGAATTCGATGTAAATGAACGAGGACTTTTAGCTAACACAACGCTTTCTAACAAAAAAAAAACAGCTTCTATTTATTTAACCGATTCTTTTGCTTTAAGACAATTTTATTTGTCTCGTTTATAATTTACCAGTTCCACCTGAATGCTCGTGTTTTTATCTAGACAAACACGGGTTAATTTAATAGTTTGCTGTTTTTCTTTTGGCTAGTCAGATGTTTGTTAGTTATTTAAAGTTGTTTATTTCACGCAACCACAATACACACAATAAATCACTACAATCTTAAACATTCTAACTCGCATGCAAAACATCAATCGTTTAGCACAAACCATTGATTTCAGCTTTTCAAAATGGCTTTTCAACGCATCGGCAGTTCGCCCACTAGCACAGCTAACAAAGCTGACACTTGTAACGTTAATAGCAAGAGAGAAAGTATCCGAAAACACGAAATCCTAGACTCACGTTAACGTAACAGAAGCTATAACACGGAGGTCTGTGATAATTACAAAAGAAAACGTGTAACATTTTTATACGCATCAGACAATACGCCTTACTATGCTAACCTGGCTAGCTTATCGAATATTAGCATCATGCTAGCGTCAGCCACCTTTCGGTCCCCAAATTATTTTCAGTACTATACCCGCATTTATTGTTCAATATGCACAATATTCCATTAAATTGGTTTTATATAAATATAACAAAGATTGGGTACTGACCAAACTGTAGTTCGTGGCTAACAAACTTAACATTACGCACTCGTTAGCAAGTGAGTAAACCTAGTAATTGTTAGCAAACTAGCTAGCTAGTAAAGAGTGAAACTTTAAACAACACATTGGTATGGATTAATAAATGCTGGTTATACTCACATTGTGTGTTTAAACCCTGCCATTTTTTAGCGGTCTATAGAGAAATTAATCAATTTATTTTCGGTCATCATCTCAACGAGGATGTGCGCGCGGTATCAGCTTAACTACAAACTACAGGCAAGAAGCCAAACTGCGCATGCGCACTGCAACTAACACCTCCAGGGCTAAATACGTGCCTGTGTGTATACATAAAGGAGGTTTAAAAAAGTTTAAACAGAGCCCCATAAGAATATATTTTCAACATCTACTTTTACTATACGACTATATTTTACTATAAGAATTTCTGTATTACGGAATAATATAGAAAAGACTGAAAAAAACTAATTATGGAAAAAAAGACATAACTCAGCTCTTTTTACAATATTGACCAGTTAGTTTTGAAAAGTAAATAATTAGTCCTATTTACTTCATGCCTAAAGCTACAATGACACACACACAGACTACCAACCCAAACAGGCTAAATTTTCAAGATGTTTTTACATGGTAAAATGACTTACTTGCTTCTTTTTGCATGAGTAATGTTTAGATTGCCTTTATTCCATTAAAGGCACAAGACAAAATGGTTAATAACTAATAAGATTTTAGCAATAATATTGAATATCCAACTGTTTACATATACTTTATTTAAACTATGAACTATTAGCCAGAACTAGATTACAAAAAAAGTTTAAACAAAAAGACCTCCAAGAAGTAGATAAGGATCAGAAGCAGAAATCAAGGTATTTGTGATTTTATTAAAAAAAAAAAAAAAAAAAACATCATTTATTATGCATGCATTTAAAAGACAAAGACCAAAACATACAAAAATAAAATAATCCTGCTTTTAAGATTCTTTAATTTATAAAATGACAAAATTCATACTTGCAAAAGACCATATTTCAGACTGTACAAGAGGAGAATATTTCATTTGTGCCTACAAGACATGTACAAAGACTCACTACATCAAGATGCACACTTAAAATAAAAAGAATATGTCCAAAGTGTATAGCTATAATAATAGAAACTATACAAGCAGGCTGATAGAAGTACATTGTAAAGAATGGCAATTAAAAGAAACAATTATAGATCCTTCCTAATCCTGCTTTGAAAGAGGGGGTATTTAAAACAGTTTAGGGAGCTGTCTCAACCTGCTGAGATCAAGAAAATTTCCTACAGAGCCTTCAGTTTCCGGAAGTGATGCGAGTCTGTAATTGTTGGATAAAGAGGATCGGCGGTGAGGTCGAAGTTGAGGAAGGACCAGTTTTGGATCGTTCTCTTTTTCTGGACTTGTTTTTGTGTGTGCAAGAAGCAGCATTTTAGGCCGTAAATCTCGTATAAGACCGCTTTGAGAGTCTTGAGTGGAAAGAAGTGGTTCAGGCTGCCCGTTACCTCCATTTTTTAGAATAAAGCCAGTTTCCCTCCCCACATTTTCTGATGTGTCAATTTGCAGGGAGCAGCCAAGCGCAGAGTCTGCCTGTACTGTCTGTGCTCTCTGAGCTGTCTGGACACCGTCATCCTCTGCCTCATCACTGCTGCTGTCTTCACCTTCCATCAGTCCGTATTTCTTCATATATTTGCAGGTGGCTAGAGACATGTTGGTGGAGGAAAGGACGCTCAGGCCAGTGCTGCTCTTATCCAGTGGAGTCCTTCCAAAAAGCAGAGCGCCAGGGTTGGATCGAGCTTCAGGTGACTGGCCTCCCAGCGACAGACGGGACAGCTGAGAGTCACTGAGGTACTTCAGAGCAATGGCATTGGCTTCTAAACTCAGATCCACACCGCCACTCGATCCCCACATGCTGGTGCCGACTGGATCAGAAAGAGTCAGCCTCGGGATGACTGCCTCAGGGTTTATGCAGGCCAGTGTGCTAGACACAAACACAGTAAGTAATATAATAAAAAGACTAAAATATGATTCCACAGGTGCTTATAAAAGTTTTGTAAAAAAAAAAATAATAATAACTATTAACATGGTGATGGGATAAAGGTTCTGAAGTATCCCTGGGCACTGTACTCACAGCAGTGATGACATGACATTTTAAAATCATTTATTTTCACTGCAAGGTGGAGAGCTTTAAGACCCTTTAATGAAGCAAAGTTAGTATCCTGAGAAAAGCTAACGCAAAGTTTACCTTGCAAATGAAAAATAGCAATTCAGAGTTAACCAACAGCACTGAGGCACAATGCTGTTTTGTTTTCCTATGAGTGTAATACATTATCTATGTTTTTTGGGGGGTTAAAGTTCCATACAGTATATTGTCAATGCTAAGTCACTGAGCTCTGCAGCTACAAACATGAAGTGTTTGATTTACATAAAACAGAATTAACCTGGTACATTGGTTTAGACAACAAAAATCATGAAGAAAAAAAAAGGGAAGTGGGCCAATGTTTTATAATACAGGTGTCCCAAAAGTAATTATACACATAACATGATTAAGAAATTATTGCACTGTTAAGATGTGAGTGGGAGAGATTACTGTGTTTACAATGTTTTTGCATTTTGCTTAAAAAAAAAGTAAATTTCCTCTACATGTGGAGATTTTTGGGATATATACACATCTTCCTTTTTTAAGACCTCTCCTATTTACCCTCACATGCTCTCATGTCTCATGTGATGGCAGCTAATTCTTGCATAATAAATGCTTGGAGTTAGAGAAAACTTCTAGCCACATGCATGGGTTCTTTTTCCTTATTCTATTACATAGTACATTATCACAAATCATACAATGTTTTGCGTACCTGGCACTCTCCACGGTGCTGCGGTTGAATTTTCCTGTATTGAGCTCCACACTGACGCCGAGACTCTGCAGCTGTTTAAGTGTGGCACTGAACACCCGGTCCTCCTCTGAACCCTCAGCATTCTGCTCTTTAAGTGCAGCTTTGCTTGGAGGACTATTCTGAGGCGACATACTGAGTCTGGGATGAGGACTGTGCGCGTCCATTTTTTCTTCTTCAGTTATAGAGTCTTGGAGACGGCTTTTTACTTGACCCTATGTTTGGGGGGGGCGACAACAACAAACCGTGTCTAAAAACAAGTCAAGATATAATTTCAGACTACACAAATTAGAGCAAATAAGAAAGAATCTTACTAGTAACTCTTGATAAAATTTATCATTAGGTATTTCTTCGTTTTGAGAGAAGTCTTCTGTGATCTGAGACTGAGGGTTATAATACATGCTTGCACTCTCTCCTAGCACAGGACTTTGAAAAGAAACAGCTACATTTGATATGCTGAAATGAGAGAGAGAAAAACTTTATTAATAACAAGATCCGAAGCTTTGTTATCTAAATACAAATAATCTAATTAAACCAGCTTCTTACCTAGTACTCTATCCACTTGTTCCCCTAAATAAACAATTACATTATGCATATTTTCTTTTCTTAATACCACAAAGCTGCTAAATACTTCATAATTCTTTAGAAAAGCAGCTCTGACAGTGGTTCTGGCTGTAATTTAAAGTTTAAATTACAGATTTCCCATAACATGCTTATTCCATGATAAACTTTGAAGTGAGAAGTTCAACATTTAAAGGAAGTTTTATGACAAAGAAAAAAAAAGTTGGAGGAAGAACACTCGTTTTAAGCTGCTAAAAAATGAAGTGATAACACCAACTAGCTTGTTTCTGGACGTTCTACAACATTCCATGTAATAGAAAGTGATGAGCTGTTCAGAGAAGATTTTATGAATCTGTAATTTGCGTTAAACTACTACGGTATTAGAGGGATAATGCACTAAAGTGATGTTATTTGGCTGATATTAGTATCTCATGTCATGCCTGCAAGCAATGAGTGACTTTGGCATGAATCAGATTTCAGCACAGGGAAATAAGTTTACATTTCTGAGTGTGTTAATCACAGGTGCAGCGTAGCCATAGGTTGTTTGAATGCAGTGTGGCATAGCTGTAGGTTGTTTGTGCATTAATAGCAAGGGATATCATACTTGTTCTGGGGCGATGTGGAGTGTCGCGGTGTCGCAGGGCTCTGCTCCTCTCTGCTCTGGTGGATCGTCTCTGAGCTGAGTCTGGAGGACCCTGTGCTGTTAGACTCAGGATGACATTGGATAAATTGACCTTCAATCTCGGAGCTTTGATCAGGAGCGCTCCAGAACAAACTGGCACCTGTGTGAACATTTTTATAATTTGTTGAGCTGGATGGCTTATAGAGGTGATAAACACCGAAGACTAGAACATTTTTCTGCTTACCAGTTCCTACTGCAATGCTCACGCTTGTCTTCTTTGGTGGTTCAGGAAGTGCTGAGGTCTGAATGGGGTTCTTCTCTGGAGATGCAGGCGGTAGCTCTGACACCTTGCTCTGGGCATCGAGAAGTTTCTGGATCTAAGAATCACAATGAGAAATACCATGGCTTTAAATGCCCTGAACGCAGTCTAATGCATTTCACCAAAAATTTTATTGTAGCCTTATAAAAAATAAAAAGAATCTAGTTCAGAGACTCAATTTTATCCAACCAAAAGGCAGTAATGTAAATTATTTGGCTGAAGAAAGACATCTGACCAGAGAGAGTACCCACAGACCGCTAGAGAGCTTAGAAATGAAAACTGTATAAAGTCAAACTAGTATGCGTTTATCCCACCTGCTTCAATTTTTTTTTTTTTTTTACGGTTTTGAGACTCATACACTCAGCCACTTAAGAAGCTTAACAGAGCATCAGGTCAGGTTCAATTATTTATCCTGATCACAGTCATAGTTGTGTTTAAATTTAGGGAAACAGAATCACCCATGTACAGTATGTTTGACAACTTACACAACCTTGTAACTGATTATTTTCCTACAACAGCATGCCCCGCCCCCAATCACTTTATTTTTTAAATTTGGGATAAACATTAATGTAATGTACCACATAATTAATCACTGCTTTATTTCACTCATAACAAACCTGAGCCTGCAGTTGCTTCAGCTGCCGGTCCTGCTCCATCAATATCTTGTAGGCGTCAGCAGGAAGAAGGCCTACGCCCATATCTGGCGCAGTGACTACAGCGGGACCAGGTTGAAGTTTGCACCACTGGGCCTGGCACACGGGTGCTGTCTTGTCCAGAGCTCCACCACAGGGGTTGGCATTGGGAATGTGTGGTCCATGTGATGGAGAGTAGGGCAGGGGAATGCCAGCATGGCACACAGGGCTTTGAGCTGGTGACACACGGCACAACATGGGCCTAGCAGGGGAGACACAGCAGTCCTGATGTGGATTCCCTTCAGAAGGACAATGCACAGGGTTCTGGACAGGTGGAGATGGAGTACCTTGCCAGGTGTTGCCCTGGTACAAGGGCATGTGGGAACGGTGAGCAGGGCAGCAGTTGCAGGCCGGGGTGCTATGAAACACCATGTGCTGGGATGGCGGCAGCAGAGGAGTCTGATCTGGATTGACGGACACCTGTTTGTTCTTTTGGTTTAACACTGGAGGGTTTGGGTGACCAGATCTTTGTGCACGCTCATGGTGGGAGCCATTTGGGGATGAGCCAGTTTTGGGTGAAGAAGATGATGAGGAAGACGATGAAGCAGAGAAGCCGTTGCTTGATCTTAGGCCTACGGAGGAAGTAGATTTCCTGCTAATGGGGGGTTGGTGCATGATGGTGGACTGTGTCCTATTGTGCTTTGGCTGAGACAAAACTGGGGTTAGAGGTCTCCTGATGGGTGGAGGTCCAGCCATGACATTCTGAGCAGGTGGTCGTGGTGCAAAATGGGAGGGTGGAGTACCACTGCTACTGCCTGCTGATTGGACAGGACGCGTTGGAGTGTGCTCATAAGATTCCACAACTTTCCCATCAAGGAAGCTGCCTTCCAAAACCATGGAGAGTTCAGGCACAGAAGGTTGGATATGTCTCGTCTGAAAAAAACAGATGAACATTGTGCAGGTTGTACTGCATAAATTTTTTTTTTTAAAGATAATGTGTGGAATGAATGTACATAGATGACAGATGAATAATTCTTTAATAATCTGTATATCAGATGCAACTGGTCATAAGCCATAATGTTGAAACACAAGGAATCAGTTTAATATAGGAGTACAGAGAAAGTCTCAGTTTTAAATGAAACTGTTTAAATATACAAATTACTAGGTGTAGTTTTATTTTTATTACTAGTTAGTACTAGTTTAGTTTCACAAAATTTGAAATGTAAATGAATTCTCATAAATTATTGAATGATAAACAAAAAACTTTTTTCTTTCTCTAAATCAAGAGTTTAAATCTACAAAAGGTTCCATACTGTCTATATTGAAGGAGAAAAAGAACCAAACAATTTGGTTCCTGCGACAACAGAAAAACAAATAACCAACGATTAAAAAAAAAAAAATGTGCTTTCCACAGCATTTCAACTGACTGCATAATTAGAAATAAAGTCAAAAGAAAGACAGAAAAAAAAATATATATATATTTTTTGCAAATAATTCCAACTCTGAAAAGAATAACATAAAAGGATAGAAGGTCCTCCCATCTGCACTAGACTATGTACTTTTTTTGTGTTAAGTAGCCTGCACACAGATACAGTCAAAATTTAATATGTTTAGGATATTTTGCCTTTTATGTTTATTCCAAAGGTTGCACTCAATAAAATAAAAGGGTTGATATTTAAATGTCACTAAAGTCTATGGTGCAACATTAAAATTAATATAATTTCAAGAGGTTGTGTAACTGAACCATAATGCATATCCTTATTGGTCAATAATACAGATGGGAACAGTATTAATACTGGGCTAAGACCAGCAAAGGAAGGAAAAGGGAAGAGGGGGAAAGCAGGTCAGATATTGGAGAAGGCATATTGGCTAGAAGATCCTGTAACAAACCACAGACAGGAATTGAATCTGGAAAAGAAATGTATTTTTGGAACTGGAATACTTAACCATGAATAGTACCCATTTCATTTTGCATGAAACAAATAAACTGTGAAATGTTAAAAAATAAATAAATAAAAAAGTTTGTTCTAAGTAGTTTTAAGGAAAATTTCATAGTTATTTAAATCGGCTACTCAAGCTTTTAATATCAGTATCTAAAACAGAAAAGATGCTATCATGCCAGCTTTACTGACTTATGCAATGTATGAAAGTAAACCAGTTGTCAGACCTGCTGACTGATGGGGTGAGGGTTAGGTGACGGCCGAGGCGAGAGATCCTCATCTTCCACTCCTGAGTCATGGTCACTAATAGACAGTTTATTCTGGACTGCAGCTGATGATGCAGTTCCAGCCCTAAAGATAAGAAGATATATTTATTGCCAACAAACACTTTATAAACAAACAAGCTGCATGTCATCTTTCACTCGCAGTGCTGGTGACTTTTGACAAGATTTTTTGTTTAAAGCAGATTTATGGCTTATTATTTTCCCAGAAATTTAATTCCTCTTATACCACAACAATTTACCAATAATTATAAATTTTATAAAAGTATTTTCTACAGAAGACACCATCTATTTATAGCTAAATTTAATGCTAGGGGACATCTAGTTTCTGTTTTTTATTTATGCGTTAACAGCTACAAACACTATTCCCTCACCAGTCTCTTTTGTTGTTCTGTTAAAGTAAATAAAACTTTTCATGTTACCGTGAAACTGCAAAGTGCAATTTCCTGTCATAAGAAAGGCAGAAAACTTAGTCACACCTGTTACACAGTGTTAACAGCAGTGACTCATTTCATTGAATAAACCTATAGAAAACTTACTGTAAAAAACATAAAAAGCACAGTAATGTACCTGTAATTTGCACCTGTTCTACTGTCAGAGCTGCTGTTCTAGAAAACACCGTCTGATTAATCGAATCCCAGAAAGGTAACTGTACCTTAGTAATGCTGAACGAGACAGCATCTCTTCGAATAGCTTATTCTCCCGATTTTGGCTCTCAACACCAAGTTCAAAGAGCAGTGTACATCCTTCTGCCGGCTCCACATTCTGCACGCAGGTAAGGGGGGAAGGTGTTTTGGGGGGGGTGAAATCACACATTTGATATACATTGATCAGCCCCAACATGAAAACCACAAAGAAGCAAAGTAAATAAAATTGATTATCTTGTTACTATGGCTTTAAAAGGTTTTTAAAAGGCCTTGCAATCACATGATCCACAACCAAATCATTGGCCTTTTTGTCTGGCAATCATGCTCACCAGACCACCAAACCTAATGATAGAAGACTCGCTTGATGACTAGAAACCAGTTAACAGTGTATGCTGAGAAACTTTAATCATTAGATATTGCACATTTTAATTAAACTCCAGCTAATCTTTTCAAGACCTAAAATTTTAAATACTGCAATATCTACAGCTGTCTCATCAGGTAAGAATTAATGTTAAAATAACATTTCGTAAAGCCCAAAACAAAACACTCTATAAACAGAATGACAGCACAGTTTATATTCTGTTAAACATATTAGTTTCTGACCCATTTCCCCATACTTTTACATTCCATCCGTTACTGTTTTCTATGCTCACACTGATATAGTTAGCTGTTTAATGTTGATAAAATCAGTGCAATTACTAAATTGGACAGACAGACAAGATTACAGCTGGTTTAGTTTTACATTGGGTCCGATGTCTAATGTGTTGCTTGTAGATTGTCTCAAGTGTGTGGCCTGTTTAGTACTTTCTTTTTCGTTGTAATTAAAAGCATTAACTTCCTTTTAAAATTAATTTTATTCCGTAACGTCCTTAATGAGAGGTCTTATGACACGATCACATTTTACCCCACTTTTGTGTACATGGCACTAACTGAGCAAGGTTGAGAGCAGAATACGTGTTTTTCTAAGAAATTATTTAAGGCCCTCCGTTTGAACTTGTTGCTTTACAGAACAGACCTTATACAGTGCGAGTGTTTCTGTGCTGCTGAGAAGCTGAAAGCTCATGTCCTTCGACCCACAGAGCTTGCACTGGTAAAACTCAGGATCCCGGTGAGTGAGCGAATACAGGACCACCAGAAATGCATCATTCTCCGACATTACCCTGAAAAAGACGCAAAGACACTTACATCTCCACAATTTCTCGGCAAAGATCTCAAACACTTATTAATCTGATTATGATATAAAAAAATATTTTTACATGACACTTCATGCTTAGCCTTACATTTACATGTTACTTTTACATGTAACTATTATCTGGACATCTCATCATTAACATTAAAATATTTTCTTGTTTTACTTTTATTTAAGTAAAACTACATTAATAATAATCACAATTTGACCATAATAACAGTTGTGTAGTTATCAGGTGCATGCAAGGTTAAACAGATGATGGCAGCACTCACCTGTCATGGAGGGAGGAGCTGAACAAATACCTCAGACACCACGCCCACACCACTGGGTTGTGGATATGTGTAACTCCACTTAACCATCTGTCACATGAGATGAAAGGGGGGCAAAGAGAAAAAAGAAGAAGGGGGAAAAAAAAAGAAAAACTCAACCAACCAACCTTCATTTTACAGCCCCACAACAGTTACAAATCTCTCATGAGGCTTTCATTCAAACTGGGATTACAACAGATTAAATTACAATGGTGCGGTGACTGCGAGTAGTGATAATAGGCTGGTGAAAACTTTGGAATAGAAATAAACTAAGAAATAATTTTTAAAGATATAAAAAAAATTTTTAAAACAAATATTCAAGCAGGTAATACGTAGCTCTCATACAGAATGTGTGCAATGCTGAGAATACCTACACTCCGACAAGAGGGAGCGTGAAAACCTTTGGATCCGACTCCAAGATGAGGAGCAGTTTGCGGGTTTGGTCCATGGTCAGGAACCTAGACAGGCAATCAAACACAATCTGAAGTGAGTGCTAGTATGTATATATAAAATGTAATGTAACAAAGCATTACAAGAAAAGGTGTTCAGCTTACATAACATTAACTCTGGGGAAGTACATAATCAAAGTGCAACTAATTAAAGCTCTAAATTTAAAAAAAGTACTGGCTTATTTAAGTATTGTCTTACTTTGTTCAAAAACTCCATATGAAGCTTGAAAACATTTTTACTTTAGCTTTAATTATTTGCCTAAATACCTACAGTTAAACCTTGGATTGCCAGCATAATTCATTCCGGAAGCATGCTTGTACATCAAAGCATTTATATATATCAGAGCAAATTAATTTCCCCATAAGAAATAACGAAAACTTCATGATTCGTTAATTCGTTCCACAACCCAAAAATATTAATATAAAAATAATTAATTATTAATTAATAATTAATTATTAAATAATTAATTAACTTTCACGCACGCACACAGAAACTGCTCCGCCAGGAAACTTCTTTAACAAGAAACCTCTCTAATGACACACACATACTTACAGAATCGGTGCTTCCTGACAGAGTGAGAGACTAGATCTTTAAGAAGGAACCTCTCTCATGACAGCTCACACATGTGGTCACAGATGTTGACGACATGAGTGACACACGAGACTGAGCATAGGAGATGATTTCCCATAATGCCGTAGGGCACACGAGAGAAGAACCATTGGCTCAGTTTTGATCACGTGACGCTCGCACACAAAGCGCATGCATACTACTTGTATATATCAAGACCTCGCTTGTTTTTTTAGGTAAAATTGTGGACTATAGCCCACAGAATAATTGAAAGACAGATTCTTCTCTCAGGAACTGGAGGACGGATGTTTTACTTTCGGGTGAAAAGATAAAAAAAAAAATTTAAAAAAATCTATACAGTGCCTTTGCTTTTAGATTATTTACAATTTTTCTTCTCGTTAGACTGGTGTCATCTACTATAATAATAATATGTTTATTCAAGTATAAAATAAGTAACTAAAGCTCAACTGAAAAGTGTAAAGCTAGTAGCCCAACAGTGTTTAAATGTTTTGCAAACTGGAATTTTATTTTATTTTTTTATATGTGAGTGAGCCCATGTTCCCTCACCCTCGTTTCCTGGCATTAGTGTGCGAGTGTAGAGATTGCGCCAAGCTAGTTGGGCTGCTCAGGTTCCTGGCCAGTGCAGTAGGGATGACGGGTAGCGCACGCACAGGGACAGCCTCCAGCAAGCTGGCCAACATCACACCAGCCCAGTGTAGGTTGAAGCTCAGCCGGTCCATGTTCTCCACACAGCTAAGACGCACACGCAGACTCATCAGCTTATACAGCTCCATTGCCTCTCTGCTGCTGCAGGAATGCTCCAACATCTGACAGAGCAGAAAACCAAAATAAAAAAAAAAAAGCAGAGGAAACTAAAACACTAGCTACGTTTACTTCTTCAAATCTGATTAAAAACAATTTTGACTAGTGATTCCAACTTGACCGTTTACACTAGACATAAGATAAGATATCCGTTAACATGCTTAACGTGTTTGACCAGGATACAACTTTCATGCGTTTTATTTGCTAGTAATATAAAAATACAAGAAAATTTATTTTTCACCTTTTAACTTTAAGGTCAATGTCAGGTTTCCCATCCTTTCCGAATAATTCCACCATTATGATGGGTTACAAAAATTCAGGCTAACCTATGACTGGTTGGATGCTTTATAAAGTATGATATGTCAAGGCAGATTGGGTAAGACTACAGGATCGAGGCATCTACATAATGCATTTTAATTGCATCACAATTGGGCTGTTACTCTGATTATTTGTGCAATGCAGGAGTCCATGTAAACAAGTCTACTTGTGCATTAAAAGGGAGAAATATCACTGGTGAGGAAAAATTAAACTCATGGATTCAGTATCAACTCAACTATACTTCTATAATGTTATACTAACAGATTTATTCAATTTTTTTATTTAATTTATCTGTATTATTATTTCACTATAATAATACAGATTATACTAGTGCTGTAACAAAGCTGTATATTTACTATTAAAATGAGATTAGGTCTTCTCTTAATACAACTACAAAAAAAAAAATAATGGTGACATATCTTCCTCTTTGTTTTATAACAAACATAAAATTAGTCCATTTTATACATACACATAAAAATCAACATGTATAATTGGTTCTAAACATGGATTCCTTTTGCTAAATTAGGAAACCACTGCATGTCCACATGCCTCTCTAGTCACACACACTCGATGGATTATGTCTAAACACAGCACGTGTAGGCACAGGTAATAATTACCTCTCCCTAGGGTGCAGCTGGTACTGACAGGCTGAACTAACTGTCAAAGAAAGCATTTATTATTGCTGTAACATGAGGTCTGAGGGTCTGGAGAGCTTCTCAAACAGCTGCTCCATCTTTACCACATGTCACTTTCTCTTAACCGACACACACAGACACAGACGATGCATTAAGATCAGATACCTTGAAGGTGATGTCTAGGTCCTGTGCAGAAAACACAGTGGTGTCGGGAACGTGCTGAGCGTCGAACAGGCACGGCACAAGAACATCGCCAGGGAGGAGGGCAGTTGGAGATTTTGTGACGCCATCAGCCTGCTCCCGGCCAGGGTCAAACCGATCCAACGTGATTGTCACACCCTCCTCATCTACACAGCACAATGACAAGAATTTCTTCAATCTATACTAAGGAAATCTCCACCCACGAACAATTAATTATCAAAAACTTGTTAATGATTCTGAAATTAACGTGGCTAATGCTCTCTGCTGGATTTTCCTGAGACATTAGCGGGTGGCTTCCTCTGATGTCACAGGGTGATATCACTGCTGCAAACTGCTTGACGTAGCTAGTAAACAAGCTATAAAATAACAAGTGTGATGCTTCAGGAGAGTCCTAGTGTGCCAATTCAGGAACTGTATCCTACACATCCGTAGGCTGATTATGTCATCATAGCAACGAATAAGGTCGCCGTATTTAAAAGGCTCCTTTAAACATGGAATTATTTCCCCTGATAGTAAGAGGTGCAATGGTGTATACTTCAGGGCCGAACCTATCCTAATAGGAGTAAGCCAGGAAAGCCACCAGGAGAATAAGTACGTAAATTATAAAAGTTATATAAAAATTTAACATAATAAATAAGAAGAAAACATGGGGATTTATACAACATTAACCATCAAAATCTCGGCTTTGTAGACTACATGGTTAGAAAAAAAAGTGGTTTATTTAACTTTTTTATCCAGCTGTTTATTTAAAAGTTATAGCCTTGTAATAGCTAATACAGAAGGATCACAAATTATTGATATTAACTATAAAAAAAATAGTGAAGTTTTTTGGGATATCCCACAGCCAATGGTTCACAGCAGCATTTTATTTATTTATTACAAAATTCTAAAAGAATTTGACCCTAAAAATGAGGACTAATTCAGGACAAACCGTTGCCATCTAATCATCTGAGATCTACCTCTTAGGTAAATTGGTATAAAAGTACAAGAGTACATGTGATCTCACTGGTCACTGATCAGAAGTGTGCTCACCACTCTCCACAGCTAGCGTCCCAAGAAGGAAGCAGGAAAACTGAGGCTTCTTGCTCTGCCGTGCGTGACGATGAGCCAAACGCAATGCTTTCTCCATGAGCAGCAGCCTGGGCTTTCTGAAAAACCCACAACATTGAGGACAGGTGTGAGGGGAACTAAATATTCCACCATATTACTGCTGAATTATGATTGATTAGATTAATTTTCTATAACAGCAGCTCAGACAGTAGTGCAGGTTTATATTGATGTGTTTATTTATTTATCAATCCAACAGTATAGTAAGAATCTGTCTCAGGAATTGGATGGTAAATGCTCTACATAAGTGATGGAATTGCTAATGTAGTGAGTTTTTCTGTTGAGAGAAAATGCTTTAAAAGGGTAAAGCTGTTCAGGTTTGTATTTGGAGTCTTATTAAATTGAAGAAAAAGAAAAAAATGGTTGGTGATGGAACGATTGCTTAGAGCTTCAATAAGCAACGTAAGAAGCCGTTCAGTAGATGATCCACAGATTAAATCTATCTACAAATGTGTGATAATGATTTCCCTACATCAGGATGACACAGTGTAGTTCAGGTTTTTTTTTTTTTTCTTTAATCCAGACTCACCTGTAGTATGAAAGGTGAAGACTGACGAGATCTCCATTAGGAGTCGGATCCCAAAGGTGCATCTTAGACTTAGGAAATGTTAAAGGGCTGATGATACCCTCTGGTGCCCTTTAAAGATAAAAAAAAATCATATAAAAATATATATAATTTTTTAATGTTATTAATAGTTGTTTAAGTTACTACATTAGGATAAGTTAAATCAGGTTGAGTACTACCTGGTGTTGTGCGCTGTCTCGGGTCTGCAAACCGCCTCCAGTACATGAGAAGGCAAACCACGCAAATTCACCTGGATACGATCCATATTTCAACTCTAAACGTCCGTTTGATTAAAAAAAAATTAAAAAGAACCAAAGTTACACAGAAAATCTGTCTTTGGCGCTGTAACTGCACGGCTAGTTATGAAGCTAGCATGGAAAGCGAGCAGGATACCAAGACGTGACATGAAAACACAACTACAAATACATTTATACCACTTTATATTAACAGGGAATTTTGTGATTTTTGCAATATTCCGTCTCACCTAATCTCAACTCTGTGCAGGTTTTAATCCTCGCATGTTCCTCAGCCCCTGTGGTACTCGGCTCTCTGCTCCACCCAGGGCGGTTAGCTGGCTAAGCTAACTGCAAAGCCTGTCTCCGTTAACGTGACAAAAGTGGCTCAAATAACAAAAGCCGTTTAACTTCTAACATCCTACGCGGTATCATACGCGGCAAAACAAATCCGGTTCGACGAATTAGTTAATGGTTTACTTCACTCGGTAGGTTAGCAACAGTGTGTGATGTGTTATCTGGATGAAAACAAAACAGACGCCTCCATTAAGAAGAGCTAAGTAAAGACAAAAATAAATTGTGGCGCTGTTTCTAAGCTCCAATGGCGGGACAGACCGACTGGCCAATAGCAGCACGGCAGAGTAGCGCTTGACCAATTAGATCGCAGCTTCCTAGCCCCGCCCATCATAAACCCTCAAATTACGTATTTGTTTAAGGCTCCATGAGCAATTTAATAATTTGTTTAAATCCCATGGTTTTTTTAATGAATGTAGTAAAATAAACAGAATATATTTTAAAAAGACAACTTTGTATAGCTAGAGTAATTTAAAATATACGGTATATAAGTTTATTTCTATTTAAACACAACTTTTATTATTATTATTATTATTATTATTATTTTATAGCAACCCTGATAAAGTATTTACATCCAGTCGTGGACCGTGAAGGCCAGTGGTGGAGGCCATTTATTCCATTTTTTTTTTGACCTCCATTCATCATTCACACATACATTCACACCCTACAGACAATTTGGGAACGCCAATTAGCCTAATCTGCATGTTTTCGGACTATGGGAGGAAACCAGATTACCAAAAGGAAACCCAGTGGGCACATGCAAACACCACACACACACAGACCCAAGGTGTAACTTATACTGCCTAACCTATACACTTAACATCTGGTACACTTCTATTTAAATAATTTTTCAATTTCATTTTATTTTATTACTTTATATATTTTAAAGCGGCACTGGTGGCTTAGTGGTAGGTGTTTCGTCTGCCATGCGGAAGGCCCGGGTTTGATTCCCAGCCAGCGCCCAAACCCCAGCCACTCGATGCAGTGCCGGTCCCAAGCCTGGATAAAATGGGAGGGTTGTGTCAGGAAGGGCATCCGGCGTAAAAGCGATGCCAAGTTGTAGTGCGGACTGAATATTCCGCTGTGGCAACCCCTTGCTGGGAGCAGCTAAAAGACCAACAACAACTTGTATATATTGTAAATTTTACAGCTAAAAGTTTTCTATATTTCTATTATTTTCTCCTATTTCCTATTTGAGTTCTTTATTTAAATACTTTCTTTTCTTTTTTTTTATTTTAGGTCACAGGCGGTCATAAAAGCATTTTATTGCATCTCATACAGTGTAAAAATATATTTTTTTATTTGAAACAAATTCGGACTCTGGCGGTGCAATGCGATACTGCTAACCACTAAGCCACCATGCTTCCAACCCTCATGTTTGAACTGAGATTAAGTTGGTGCTGCATGTTGGGTTACAGCTGTGGTTCTCAAACATTTTCTGTCATTCCCCACTTAAGAGGGTGGGCGAATTTTCAAGCCCCTCTTGTCAACAAAATGATAATAAAAACGGTCAAGTGTACTACTTAATAAAATATCAATTTTTAAACCGATAAGATCAAATAACACCAAGTTCAAAACAGATAAAATACATGTGCAATTGTTATAAGTGTCTTTCTACTTTGTTGGGTCTCATGCTGTCTGCTGCCAGCGGTTTAAGACACAAAACACACACGGGTCTCTCTTCTGCCCCACCATCCCCACCATGAATCCAAGCGCAACATAGGCTTCATCATGTTTTCCTTTTGGCTTTTTGGTTGATTAGGCTGATAGTGCTGAATCACCTGCTTTTTTGTGGTCCATGTAACAAATGTATCCATTGACGTTATTATGCTCACTACATACAGTACGCTACTAACCAGGTGGTGTTAGCTCTAAAATGCCCCCCCCCTTGCCACGGATTGCCCCCCCCCCCTACATAATCTCTTTCAAATAATATATTAAAACATAAATTCATAGGTTTATGGTTTACAAATTACAAATTATAACAAATGATTTTAATTATTAAATAAGAAATATAAAAACTGTATAGGGGAAAAATATATAAATTATATATTTTTTTCATATACAACATGTGTATTTTTATATTGCTTACTTTATAATAAAAATCGTTTCCTGTAATTTTTCACCACAAACAATATTTATTTAGTGCAATTTGTGATAAATAATTTGTTATTTCTACATTGACAAACCCCTGCAAAATAAATAATTTTGGGGGATTTGTATTTAATCGTCTCGACGGCTGTCACGTGCCTATGGTTAATTATAATAGTAAAAATATATTTAATAATAATAAACCTTTAAATGTCCTAATATAATATTTGATAGAGATTGTGTAGGGGGGCAATCCGTGGCAGGGGGGCATTTTAGCGCATAACACCTGTTTGTGTCCCCCGTAAAGTTAGTTTTATATTCCATTATTCGATATTTATATTATATTCTCCGAATTCGATAGCAGCGTAAATAAACCCGAAAATAAGACCCATCTATATATATATAGTTCCTCTCTATATTGACTTTAAGCCACATCCGCCGTAAATTATACATATTTAAAAGCATAAACACCATTATTCTCTACGGCGCAATGGATAACTCAGGGATCATCGCAAAATGCCGCACACCAACAAAAAGCGTAGAACGATGTTGATCTTCCCTTTTGTTCAGCGCCTGAAGGATCAAAAAGCAACTTTGTTGCCACACTGGAAACTAGAAATTCCAGACTAGTACTGCATGATAAAATATTAATGTTAAACAAAAATACAGAAACATCAGCATACACATTGAAATAAATAAAATTTTATATATAATACCGAATGTTTCCTTATATATTGTTCCTCTGCAATTAACATGCCGACGTTAAACCGTTATTGTTGTCTGATGTTATTTTAATTTACTTGTATTAATGATCCATTTCTTTGCGTGTGATTGTTTAGTTTTGAATGTCCGATCTTTATTGTCAATAAAGAAAAGCATGAATTATATAGGTACTTTCCTATTATTTTTCACTAATTCTCTCCCGTTCATTGCGCCCCACCTGTCATGTCTGTATTCCCCACACTTTGAGAACCACTGGGTTACAGTTAGTTTGTAATTCCACAAAAGGACTTTTATGCTCACTTGTTTGTCTCAGGATTTGTACAATCTAAGTACATCGCTGGTGTAGTTTTTCTCACCTTTGTACCTTGTACTGATTGAATGTGTACCTTTTACTAAGAAACATGCACATTTACTGCACAAGGGTGATTAAAAATTTTCAAGACCAATTTTTTTTAACATAAACAGATGGCAGTACAAGGCTGCACACACAGTCACAGGGAGCACTGAACTTCATAAGTCAGTGTGGTAAAAGACAATGTCCTGTGTACTTCAGGACCTGTGTAACTGGTGCTATTCTAAAATGTGTTGCCATGTCTGATATTTCATCATGGACAGCAAGTTAGAACAAAGAGCGATCATAATATTGTGTGAAACTCTGCAAATCTTTTACAGAGATGTTTGACGTGATCTGGCAAGTTTACAGTGATGGTGTTTTGAGTGGCATGCATGCTTCAAGGGCAGAAGAACATAACTGGAAAATGACAAAGATCAGAGAGACCCTTCATGAAGTTCAACCCCCCCGAAATGTCAAAACCATTCATTAATGTGTGCATGATGATCGTCGGAGAACAAGATCTGCCAAGAACTTCGTCAGCATTATACAACAGTATTCACAGTGGAAGAGCTCATCTTCACAACGAAAAAAAGGCAAGGCAGGTCCACAGCTCAACCAAGTGCATGGTAATTGACTTTTCTGACATTTGCGGAATTGTATGTCAAGAATTTGTCCCCAGACTGTCCAAACTGTCAATAGTGAATTTTACTGCCATGTTTTAAGGCATCTGAGGGATGACATATGGCTGAAAAACAGGACTTGTAAACAGAGCTAAACTTAAAACTTGTAGAAATCTCCTCATATATTCACATTTAATTGTACAGTTTAGTACTCATTGTACTGTTAGAAGCAAATGTTTTCTTTAATCCTTTAATTCTGCTTTCTGCAACTCTACTCAGGTCAGAAAGACAGGACAAGGAGAACAAATTCCTGATAACCTTGTCCTCATAACAGAAAAACACAGAGTAAAATGTACATAAAGCAGCCATAGCCGCTGTGGGGCGCACCAACAACTGATCCAAACCATATCAGAAAGTAACTGGAAATCTCATTCGTCAAATTTTTTTCCCTACTTGTATTCCTACAAATCCCGCCTACTAGATCTGGATTGGTTTATCCTCAAATCCGCTGAGCGGGTAGTATACGTTCAGCGAATTGTAATGCAACTGTGTAAGAACGCTGATATCACCACCCAATCCTAGAGCAGAAGGCGGGGCTTAACGGAAAACGGGTGGGGAAACCTAATGCCGCACTCACCCCGCCGTTCCCGGAGCAACAGGGAAAATGGCAGCCCTCACCACCCTCACTCAGGTAAATATCCGCTAAAAACACATTTTTTTGTGGTTATATTTGATTTACTAAGGTGTAATGGGTCAGAATATCGAAGGAGAGATTTTTTGTGAGAAATATTTTCACGGATATTGACGGTTTTGCGGAATTACGGTGGAGCTTATTTATGAGAGCTAACGGTGAATTAGCTGGCTAACGCTAGCCGGCTAATCGTTAAGTGACTAGAGAGATTATTTCATACTTCTATTATCAGAATGGTTTATCGGCATCACTACATAACTCACAGACGATTTTTTTTTAATTTTGGGAGCTTTATGCACTGCTCGCTTGAAGCTCCTTTTTTGTATTTTAAATGCTGCAGTAATACAAAGTGGGCTTTAACCTCCCAAAAAAACGTTAGAGGATATTTATTAGAATATGAGGTGACGAGGTTTACTGTAGTACGCTAGCGTTACGCCTCGCTCATATTGCGTTCAATTTAAGACCACATAAAGGAAACATAATACATTTTTTATAACGTTATACGTCAATATGGTTATAACCAGTAATTAAGTCGTCCCTGAAATCACGTTTGATATTTGTGTTCTATATCATTGTTGTAAAAGCCCAGTTTTGTACGCTTTTCTCACAATTTTATATTTATACATATTTGTTTGGGGAAAAATGTGTTAAGAAAATTGTGCTGGCTCATCCTGTACTAGTTTGGTATTTATCCAATTAGGTTCCCTGTACAGCAGACATGTCCCCCCCCCCTGCAAGTGTGTATTAGCCATTTATTAGCAGTAAACATGAATTGTCATTGTGTATTGCGCTGTGTGTAGTGAGTTTTATTTCTAATGCTGGTTTTGCGGAGATTAAATGCCTGTAATTAATTTGAAAAAGGGTTTCATTTATTTAAGTTTTTGACCCCTTACAGCAATATATTTTATAGAGACAGGAGTCACCAAGGACCAGCTGATACGATTTTATCACAATTCGTAGGAGCTGTTTTGATTCATATCGTAATTGTGCTAGTATTGCCATTTTATAAATATTCCCATTTGGTATTATTGTTATTATTATTCTATTTTATTACAATTCTAAACAAACTTAGAAAATTATTTGCTCCTACTGCATAGGACACTGTGCTACCTCCCAATGTGGGAATAGTTTATAGCATGTCACCTGTACAATTACAGGGGAATGGTAACATTGCTCCACCTCATATGCAAATATTCTGCACTGTGCACAAGTCTTAGTGTGCATAAGTTACAATACTTAGACAGGTATTATCTTTTGTACCTTTTTTAAGTTATGTTTATCATGTCTGCATTATTATGTAGTATTTACCTTGTTCACAAAGCTACTTCCAGGTGTGTTTAAACTCAGTAGAGGTGTGGCTTGGTCTATATTCAATGCTAATGGCTGTTGTGTAAATCACTCAAACACTTCAGTACAAAATCATTACCTATTTCCCGAATATAACAAAAAAAAAGGGTCTGATTCCGGCCTTGGATATTTGTGACATTTGTGAGTGGAGTTTACATGGTTTCCCTGTGCTTGGGGTTTCCTCTGGGTACTCCGGTTTCTTCCCAGAGTCTGAAGATATGCAGATTAGGTTAATTGCCTGTAAATTGCCTGTAGTGTTTGTGCGCTGTGATGGATTGGCACACTGTCCGGGGTGGATGCTCTAACAAGCTCACAGGTCATTAATATATTGATAGCGGCTAGTGTTAGCCACGTAGCTTTGCAATTATTGGCACACTACCAAATAAACTGTTTATGTTATTGGCAGACCAGTACTGATTGTTTGGTTTTGTGCGGTGCTCAGTGTAACACTGGTAATCATTTTAAAAGCCTATTTAATTTATTTTAACCTAAATTTTTTAAAAAGTAGTAAAATATTGCCCCCCCTCACTGAGTATTTAGTATTGCTCCCAGCTTTCATTTACTTTTTTCTTTATGCACCCTACATTCAGTGTTTAGTGTTTATTTACACTGTTGCTTTTTTTATTTTTTATTTCAAAAGTAACGGCATTCCTGTCCAGGGTGGACCCTGCCTTGTGCCCAAAGTCTCCTGTGATAGGCTCCAGGCCCCTGCGATTCTGTATTAAAATAAAATGAATGAATGAATGAACTTAAAAATGAATGAGCTTAAAAATATAATAGACAATGTTACAGAAGTACACTACCGTTTAAAAGTTTTAGAACACTTGCAAATTTCTTTTTTTTTTGTTTAGTTATTTATTGTCTACATTCTACAACAATACTGGGGATTTCAAAACTATAAAATAACACATGGAATTAGGTAATTACATAACAACAATAAAAACAACAGTTAGTTGTTATTTTAAGACACAGGTCAGCCTTTCTGTAATAGTTCTTGCAAGAAAAGTATTGTCAGTTGCATTTGCAAAATTCGTCAAGCACCATAATGAAACTGACTCTCATTAAGGCCATCCCAGGAGGCCGAGACCAAAACCTACCTCTGCCGCAGGCAAGAAGTTAATTTAGAGTTATCAGCCTGAAAAATTATCAATTAACAGCACCTCAGATTAGACGCGTTATGAAGTCTTTACAGAGCATAAGTAGCAGACACATCTCTGTTCAAAGGAGATTAATGCATTTTTGGACGCCTTCAGCATTCCTTTACAATGTAGAAAGAAATTAAAATCAGGAAACCATCATGGAGCTAGAAAGTGTTCTAAAACTTTTGAACAGTAGTGTATATTTATATGCCTATATAAAAAAAGCAACATGTCACATGATAAACCAGAAGGAAAGAAAAAAACTTAATGTAAGAAACAAGTTTGACAAAGTTGGCAGAAGAATTCATATTCTCCAGCATGCTTACAGTATTGTGCGAACTTCTTGGGAACGTCCAAACAAAATGGCATAAGAAAAGTTGCCTTTGAAAACATTTATTCTTTAAATAAAACCTCTATAAAGGGCACTCGGGTAATAAAATTAAACAGTCAATATTTGGTAAGAAAACGCTTTGCTTGAAAATAATCAGTAGTGTTGGATACAGATCTGTGCAGTTTTATATGTAAAACTGCACACTGTACTGAGCATGCTGGAGAATATGAGTTCACCTGGTAACTTTTACATTTACATTTAGGCATTTGGCAGACGCTCTTATCCAGAGCGACTTACATTTTTTTAATCTTATTACACATCTGAGCAGTTGAGGGTTAAGGGCCGCGCTCAAGGGCCCAACAGTGGCAACTTGGTGGTTGTGGGGTTTGAACCTGGGATCTTTCGAACCGTAGTCCAATGCCTTAACCACTGAGCTACCCCTGACCCCCTTTCATACTTGCTCCTATCTATTTTCATGCAAAACCCAGATGCATACATTACATTACAAGCACATTTAGTTACATTTGGACACATTGAATGCTTATTACATAATAATGCAAACATGCACAGTACTGTTAACAAAATCGATTATGGAGTCTGTGTGGTTATACATGAATAGACAAAAGAATCACAAAAAGCAACATATTTTTCTCTCCCCAATATCTGATATTGTACCAGCTTCCTGTTTAATTGCTGGAATATGGCTATCTCTGTACCTCAGACTAAACCTGATGTCTCCTGATGCAAACTGTGGTTCTCTACTGTACACCTTAACCTCAAAAATCACATTTGGCTTTGGCATTTAGGATATCATCCTGGTAAAAATTTATAGGTTTGGGTGAAGGTGGTGCTGAGAAATCCTTAACAACAAATAAAAAAAAAATCTCTTAAATTAATCTCTTAAACTGTGTCCATATTTACCTTGTTCACAAAGCTACTTCCGCTTGCTAAACCCTGTTCGTATTTACCTTGTTCATAAAGCTACTTCCAGGTTTGTTTAAACTCAATATTATAGAGGTGTGACTTTGCCTATCTTCAATGCTAATTCAATGCTAATGCTGTTGTGTAAAACAATCAAGCACTTCAGTACACCTTCCCACCTTCCAGGTTTAAACCCTGTTACTCCAGTATACAGAATTAAATCACTGCTCTTAGAACCATGTGGAATTTTAATGATTCAGGAATGCTGTAACAAGCTCACAGGTCATCAGTATATTGATAGCGGCCAGTGTTAGCCACGTAGCTTCAAAATTATTGGCACCCTACCAAATAAACGTACTAATATAAGTTATTGGCAGACCAATACTGATGGTTTGGTTTTGCCCGGCAAATGCTTAGTGTAACAATGGTAATCATTTTGAAAGCCTATTTAATTTATTTTGACCTAGATTTTTTTAAAGTAGTAAGATATTGGCACCCGCTTACTGAGTATTTATTATTGCTCTTAGCATTCATTTATTTTTTATTTATGCACCCTACGTTCAGTGTTTAGTGTATATTTACACTGTGTTTTTTATTTTTAAAAGAAAGTTTTTGACTATTAATGCTTATTTGAAACTATATTTGTGCCAATGCACCTATTTTAAATTTGAGTGAAGTAAGGAAGAAAAAGTGGGAGCGCTGATGGATCAACCAAGAAAGCAATACATTATGGAATTTTAAAGGTTAAAGGAGATGTCCCAGTGTCTTACAGTAAACTTAAGTTAATTGATTAGACTGTGAACAGTGTAACTCTTTATGGAAGGAAAAAAAATGCAGATGGTATTAGACTAGCCTTTATTCACACTATTAAGTAATTAAAGCAAGTGATTATGGTCTTTGCCGTTCTGTCAACCAAATTAGATATGAGGCATTAAAACAAATTCACTGATTCAACTAATGATCTTTCTGACCAATCCTATGATAATTGTATTCTCCGCTTACAACCTTAGTTGAGACTTGAAAATAAGGCTTGTAACAAAACTGTACACCATGAATTACTGTAATTTAACTTTCGGTTAACTTTCTCACGCAGTGCACTAATAAAAGCTTGTTTTTTCCTTTTCAGCTGTCGAGTGGGAACCCAATGTATGAAAGTTTTTACAGACAGGTAAGTTACCTGTTGCAAGGATAAAAACATTATTATATAACTGTTATAAATATATAATTATTGTAATAGGGCAGTACAGGGCTTAGCACTCTGCACTCAAAATATAATTCGTTGAATGAACATAATTAAATTATGAAAAGAATTTACACCTGATTTAATGGCTTTCTTTCAGCATTAAGCAATTTTGTTGGCCCAACTTAATGTTCTTAAGTTCAGTTTATTCAGTTAAATAATTTTATTAGGTTTATTTAATTTATTTACTACAGCTGCATCCAACATAATTTAATACTGTTAACATAAATAAAAAGCTTTGGTACAACAAATTTTTCAGTTGTAAATTAAGTTGATCCAATTAAAGTAAATTAAAATTTCGAGTAAAGGAAGGAAGCATAAGACAGATAAAACAAAGATTTTTATTTTACACCAGCAGCAACTTACTAATGAGGTCCCAATTTGAAAAGATGTACAAAACATAAAACACCACAAATAAGTATTAATCATAGAAAAAAAATTATACAACAACAAAATCATTTTGTACTTTATAACTTTATAACTGATACAGTTGGTCTGGAAACTCCTGAAGTAAGATGCAGACAGGACACTTTTCAGTCACAAACTGCTGTGAAAAAATATAGAGATAGATTCAATTAAAATTCATGATACTTAATTTAGCAAATGAACAATATTTATACTTTGTTCCTCTCGCTTCATAACTCATGAGACTCATGAGAAACCAGAACCGAACCGCAGATTAAGCACGCGCATATAACCGACAGTATTTTAAGTGTGATTAAAAATACAAGAAATAGCTTAAACCAAAATAACGTGACCAAAAATCGCTAAACAACAGGTGACATTTATGTTCAGTATTTCGTTTCTATTTAGAAAGGTGGGAATTAATTCCTGCCTACCTTTTCCACACATTCGTCAAACGTTTGTCTTCTCAACAAACTGTTATCTTCTCGCAATGTTTGATCTGATATTTTTATAGTGACAAGATCTCTTTGGTTTATCTAAACATGATTGAATCTAATACATGTTAAGTTGTTGAATTTCATGCAAATACAACATAATTTATTCATGTTCATCTTGGAAACATGAAATTATTATGTACAAAACACATATTACATTTTAGTACATGTAACAGATAGCCAGGTTAATTTTTTTGAGTGTGGCCTCGTTCCTCCCTGGTTAAGGATTTGATTCTCGCTTTGGGTCTGTGTGTGTGGAGTTTGCATGGTATCCCTGTGCTTGATGAGTTTCCCCCTGGTTACTCCGGTTTTCTCACACAATCCAAAAACATGCACATTAGGCTCATTGGTGTTCTCAATTTGCCTGTGGTGTGTGTGTGTTGCCCTGAGATTGGCACCCTGTTTGTTGTGTACCTCTTCTTGTGCTCAAAGTCTCCTGGGATAGACTCCAGGCTCCCGCGACCCTGTAACTTATATAGGAGGTAAATGAATGAATGTAGGCACAGGCTATTTTTTCTCCTTCAGGGGTGTTAAGAGAAAGAAGGGTTAGCATCCACATCATCAAACAAAGTTTAAAATTATTTAAAAAAAAATCATCTGTTATACTTAAGTTTTATTAAAGTATTCTCTATTGAACATGTCAATTTGAATTCACATGGACATTTTAAATGGTGTTTTTATGACTTGAGTCCATGATCCATTTTAATTGTGAGTTTTGCGATCCTTTCTACGGGATCTTATTAAAAGATCAACTTGTCACTTATTAAAAAGTTTAATATCCAAGTCATTTAGATTTTTCCCTTTTAAACTACAAATATGATTGGCATTAACCCCTTCAGAAATTACAGATATTTTCATAAGCAGGCTAAAGCCCAATCCCAATTCTATTTTCTACCCCCTCCCCTACCCCTCGCCCCTGTCCCTTGTCCCTTGAAACAAAGTGGAAAGGGGAAGAGTTAAAATATTTCCCCTAAGAAATGGAACACCACTACAACACTGTTATACGTCATCATACATATCCGTTAATTTACATGTACACTTATGGCTGTAAGCAAAACAAACAATGCGTTATCAAATGCTCGGCAAACTGCCGTGCTACTGAACTTTTGTATTTGTTTGTAGCATGCAGTAAAGTGTATATGACATAAAAATATATTTTTGTAATATCGTGCAATCGGTGCTATCCGCTAGCAAACTTTAGCGATTTTTTTTGCAAACGTTTCCTTACAGAACATCACCATAAACACAAGACTTAAGGTAATATACATATAATGAAAACTTGTCATAAAAATTCTTATTAATGGCAAAAATTAGTTACATTTATGAGTCTGCTTGCTCGAGTGATCAGCCATGTTCAAAAAAGAAATGAGACACCCCTACCCCTTCATGTAAACGCGCCAAACGGAGGGGTAGGGCTAAGTGTAGGGGTAAGGGGTAGAATTGGGATTGGGCTTAAATGACCAACCCATTCGGGGGTCATATATAATGGAATAAATGGCTGATAAGCAGTTGCATGGCCAGTTGTGGCCTTTTGCCTTGTTACTCCATGAATGATCAAGCAGATAAAAGGCCGGAAGCTGGTTCTGAGTGTTACAGTTGCCTTTAATAGCTCACCATAAGATCCAAATCTGTGTCTATTGAAGTGAAGATCATCACAAAAATAAATAAATAAATAAACCTAACCGAGGGATGGTCAAAAGTTTGGAAGTGGCCTATATAACAGTTTGTAACATGAGTAAAACGAAGGAATTAACTGGCAAACTCAGCAATACCAAAGGGCCTGGGATACCATGGCAAGGCAACTAAACTTTTGTCGTGAAGAAGAACCTTCTAGCCTTCTAGAACATCTAGCCAAGTCAAATCAAATTCAAATTTTATTTGTCACATACACAGTCATACACAGTACGATATGCAGTGAAATGCTTAGGCAACTGCTCGTGACCTAAAAAGTCGAGAACATTCTTGAGGTAGGTGTAGCATTGACAAGATCTACAGTTAAGAAACATCCTTAGTAAAGTGAAGTAAGGCCAAATTTTAGGTAAAGTGAAGTAAGGCCAAATTAGACTTTACCAGAAAACTTTGCCAGATTCTTTGGACTAATGAAACCAAAATTAACTTGTACCAGAATGATGGGCAGAGAAAAGTATATTGAATGACCCAAAACATACCACATCATATGTCAAACATGGTCAGAGCAGTATTAAAGGGGTCATCCAGCCCCATTTTTCATTAAATGTTAATATGATCCTTTAGGGTCCTAATGAAAAGTTTGTGATATACTTTAATTAAAAATTCTCAATGGTTGTGTAAAAAAAAACACTACTTTTACCCGGTAAAAACTAGCTCTGTTCTCAGCAACCTGTTTCAGTACATGCTCCTTTAAATGCTTATGATCTCTGCTGAGCCCGCCCCCCAGTTCTGTGGGGCGTGTTTTCACAACACACGTGGGGTATAGCCACGAGAGTGTAGTCCAGTGCGGGCAATGCTTTGTGGGTAATGCAGTCCAAACTGGAAAACGCTGAATATAGAGCCTGAGCCTGTTTTTGGTTTAATTTAAGTACGGAACCTACGCGGAAGTTTGTAATATCACCTGACAACGCAGAAATTAAAAGAATGGACATGCATCGACTCGATTTGTCTTTCTCATCACTGCATGGGCATGAATTAACGGGCTGTTGCGCTGCTGCGAGCAACAACAACAAAAGCGGAGAAGCTTACTGAGAGAGATACGGACGCGATGTGTTTACTGATGTGTTTACATGACTTCTTAATCTTCGACAGACACCGTTATAAACCAACTAGCGTTACAAAGGTAAGCATAATATAGTTTTCCGACTACGTACACACTTTGCAACTAGACAATCACCTTAATGCATTGTTTATTATAAACGTGAGATTAGTAATTATATAGAGACGGATGTACATAGAGAAGACTCCATAACCATGTTCTATGAGAGTGTAAGTAAACTTACACTTCGCATTCATCGTGATTATTAGAAAAGGCGATCTGCAAAGATTCATAGAAAAAGAAAATGAAGCAGGAACACGAAGCGTTGGTATAGATCCATTTTTTAGGAGCTGCTTCCTAGCAAAACCTGCTTTATATTGACCCGCGTTTATAAAGCAGTCTGGTGAAAAATGATTAGCGCAAACATGAAGGCATTTAGGTAGATCGGCGGGGACGTTAGCTTCAAAAACTAAATTCAGCCACTGCATCCTCAGTGGCTCAGATGTCGGTAGTGAATGACGACTGCTGTGTTCTCTATTACACCCAACAACTGTACACCACACTCGCTTAGGCGACATTTTGCTCCAGCGGCGAAAGACAATGGCCGACAGCTTCTTCTCACTCGGGGCGGGTCTTTGCTAAAACAGCAGTGTCAATCAACTATAGTAGGAGCGGCCTCTGTTGGTGTGTCGTCACATTGACAGGCATTTGAGATTGGCCTGATTTCAGAAGGGGCATGTTATTTTAATAAATGAAAATTAAATCACTGGGCGGCTCTTTATCATTGTAGAGTGGTTGCAAACCATGCAAAAATGCATGTAGGCCCGTATGACCCCTTTAAGAATTCTGAAGCGCTCAGATAGGGCTCAGATTCAGCCAAATGCTGCAAAACCGATAGGATGCCGTATTGCAGATGGTTAAGGACCCAAAACATACAGTGAAAGCTACCAAACAGTTCCTCAAGGCAAAAGAAAAACAGTATATTCTTTACTGGCTCATTCAGTCACCTCAACCTGAGCATGCCTTTGATGTACTGAAGACAAGACCGAAGGCAGAAAGAAGCAGCAGTTGGAAGCATGTACAGTAAAGGCCTGCCACAGTGTCTTGAGGGATGAAACTCAGCGCTTTGTTGTGTCCTCAGGCTGTCCATGACTCCCAAGCTTCAGGCAGACATAGACTGCAAAGGATTTTCTTCCAAGTATTATAGACGATCCTTATGTTTGAAATTGTTAATTAGTATTTCATTGTTTATGAGCCCTACATAGTGTGTGTGTATGTGTGTGTATGTGTGTGTATGTGTGTGTATGTGTGTGTATGTGTGTGTATGTGTGTGTGTGTGTGTTTTTATATGCAAATGACTGTAATTCATGAATAGTTAATATCACAATTTAATCATCTATTGAATGAAATCTAAAAGACTTGACGCTCACATCTTTAGTGTGTCATTTTAAATTGAAAATGTACAGTATGGACATAACTAAATATAATTTTGATATGTTTCTATTTTTCTGTAGTTTTAAATCTAGTAAATCTAGTGGTTCAGTTTATATTCCTCATGTTTTTGTGATTTTAGTGAATTTGTTTTAAAGTTATCTCCCCGCACTGTAATTTATTCAGTTATTTACCGGTCAGACTCAAAAATAAAAATATTGTGCAAAAGTTCATTTATTTTAGTAATGCAACTTAAAAGGTTAAAAAAAACTAATATGAGGTAGACTCATTACATGCAAAGCAAAATAGTTCAAGCCGTGATTTGTCATAATTGAGATGATTATGGCTTACAGCTCATGAAAACCCCAAATTCACAATCTCAGAAAATTAGAATATTACATACAATTAATGAAACAAGAATTGCACATAGAACATATCGGACCTCAAAAAAGTATAAGTATGGATATGTACTCAGTACTTGTTTTGGGCCCCTTTTGCAGCAATTACTGCCTCAATGTGGCATGGCATGGAAGCTATCAGCCTGTGGCACTGCTGAGGTTTTATGGAAGACCAGGATGCTTCGATCGTGGCCTTCAGTTCTTCTACACTACATTGTTCGGTCTTAGGTCTCGTATCTTTCTCTAGGCAATGACCCATAGATTCTCTATGGGGTTCAGGTCAGGCGAGTTTGCTGGCCAATCAAGCACAGTAATTCCATGGTCGTTGTAACCAGGTCTTGGTGCTTTTTGCCAGTGTGGGCAGGTGCCAAGTCCTGCTGGAAAATGTAGTTTTTTGTTTCTTGTGGGTAGCAGTGCTTTTCCTATTTGAATTTGTTGCACTGCAGTATACTACTACCATCCAGGTTTCGTTTGTAAAAGAGATTTTAATCTGAATTAGGTTTTTATCTGGTTAAATATAGGAAACAAATTTCCTGTGATTTTATCACCAATATACTCTCCTGTAGCATATTGAGTTTACAGAAGAAAATAGGCGTGTGAAATCTGTGGGTATGCACCAATATCAGTATCATGTATCAAGCTATACTGCAGTAATCTACTCGTGCTCATAAAATTGTTCCGATATTCAATACCACTTTTATTGCAAAGCCAGATGCTCACTGCACAGCCCCTCCTCTGCCCTTTCAAAATAAAAAGAATTTAAATGAACTGCAGGTCAGCAAACAGCAATCTGCTATAGAGTTGTCAGGATTTAAGAATTTGTGCATGTTCCTACCAAAATTAATCAAGTACTGTAATCATGATCTTGACTTAAAGCTGAGAATTGGGATTTCAATTTCATCAAGAATGGTGCATGACTAGGTGTGCCACAGGGCTTAGCACTTAAGATGTCAGCTTCATCCATTCTGTCTTCCGTTCAATTCTGCCTTTATATTTTGCCAGACTGGCCTGATAATGCAAAACTTTGTCAATAACCTATGCACGTTCTTGTGGTGTTCTTTTTTTCTCGGTGAAAGGTTGATCCAGGAAACACAGGGAGGGTCGGACCTGCAGAGGCTGCTTTGTTTCTGAAAAAATCAGGTCTGCCGGATATCACTCTGGGAAAGGTGAAGGAGAGAAATGCTTGTTGTCTTAGATTTCTGACTATTTCTAAAAATGTAAATCATCACTCTTGATTCGCTCTGACATTCTTGTTTCTTCCACAGATCTGGGACCTAGCTGACCCAGATGGGAAAGGTTTCCTGGACAAACAGGTCAGACACACATTTTTGTCTTCTGATAGGCTACAAATAAATCCTCCATTACTGATTAATAAGTGCTTGAATAATCATTGTACATTTACACTGTGTTTACATTAACAGGGATTCTACATTGCAATGCGGCTTGTGGCCTGCGCTCAGAGTGGTCAGGATGTGTCTCTTGCAAGTTTAAACCTCACAGTTCCTCCTCCTAAATTTGTACGTATTTAATGTTGCAGATGCGAGAAACGCTGTCTAAGGGTGCTTTCATATTAGCCTGTTTAATTTTGTTTGGCTTGGTTTCACATTGTACACACTTGGGTATAATAAGTAACCAAAAATAAGTAAAAAGTGGTTTGAGTAAAGGATATAAAACATTCCCGTAAAACTTTCATTCCTTATGTCCAAATCAAGGTATGTTTAATTTACTTCCTGCAGCTGAGTTGAGTTATTTTCTGAGTTGATCAGGATGACCTTGCTCTGATGATCTTGGTATTTTTGTTCCACACACGAGTGTTTTTTCACTTGGCAAAAAGAACCACACCGAGGGGGAGAATGATCCCAGAATCTGTTGTTAAACACAGTACCTGTTGTATATGTGAAAGCACCCTAAGAAATATAACACAAATGTAATATGAGGATTTTGAGATGACCCTTACCATGATTTTGTATCGCAGAAGGACCATAGTAGTCCATCATTAAGTGGTGCTTCATCTACAGACAGCCACTGGGCTGTTAGAGTAAGTCTTTTTTTTTTTTTTTTTAATCACATCTTATATAATCTTCAAAATCAATCACAAATCAAAAGAATTAAACTATTACAGCGAGATATATCTGTAGTCATGAAGTTGTTATGCAATGAAAACAGTAAAAAGGCTTCCCTTGTCCTTGAGCTGAGCTAGTTCCTACTACTCATAGTTATGTACTCCTGATTTTTTCTGGGGCAGAAAAAATGTCAACAGAATTGTATCACTTCCCATTACATGTTGCTTTTGGGACTCATCGTTTTATTAAGTTGTCTTTAGGACCTTTGTGATTTTCTAGGTTTCTAACTATGGTTAAATTTCCTAAATACCACCTTTAATGCGTCAAAGGTAATTCAAAGGAGAGCAATTTTAAAATATATGTCTGTAGCTACAGTATGTAGGTATGTTTGCTGTGCACGTTGTCTAACCCAAATGTAAAGGTGTCTGTTTACCCGAGATTCATTCAACCCATTTTCGTTGTGCTTGTGGTTTGCAGCCTGAAGAGAAAAGCAAGTTTGATGGTATTTTTGACAGTCTCGTGCCTGTAAACGGGTTACTCTCTGGAGAAAAGGTTAAGCCAGTTCTTATGAACTCAAAGCTGCCAGTGGATGTGCTAGGAAAGGTAAATTCCATTCAATTCAATTTTATTAGTATACCGCTTTTAACAATTGTCATTGTCGCAAAGCAGCTTTACACAATCAAAAGAATCATTAAAGTTTGTATGAAGTGTGAATGTGTATGAATCCAAAATGGTGAGATAGTCTCTGATGAGCAAGCCGAGAGTGAAGGCGACAGTGGCAGGGAAAAACTCCCTAAGTGGGCAATAGGAAGAAACCTTGAGAGGAACCGGATTCAACAGGAAACCCATCCTCATTTGGGTGAAACAGAGAGCAGGAATTGATCTGCATTTATACTGTGTGTTAGGTGGCAGGCAGTTCAGCATAACAGTTGATGTTGATTGATTTTAATATTAAGTCCAGGTAGTTATTGGAGGCTCATTATAAATTCATTATTTAATTAGGTTAAACAATTTTTAAAAAATTATTTTACAGCCTGTCTGTATAGCATATCGTAACTACATTTTATGTGAACAGGATCTTTGTAATATTTCTTTAACCAGGTTTGGGATTTGAGTGATATTGATAAAGACGGGCACCTGGACAAGGACGAATTTGCAGTGGTGAGTAAAGTTCTGTGTCATGTGAATTGCAGGTTTATTTTTACATGTTCAGTTGAATGGGTTATAGTTTCTATTATAAACTGTGTAAAGAAAAATAAATGTTATCATTGATTATGGACACATTTTTTGAATATAGACATTTATGTAATGTTTATGGACGTCTGTTTATAGCTGCTATGATGTAAGTAGAAACTGAAATTTGCCTTGTAGACAATCAACAGCATTAAACATAACAATAAAAAGATATGATGTTGACTACTAGAATACTTTCTTACATGCTCTAAAAAGGGAAGCTTGTGGTACCAATGTTGTTGATTAATAGCCAGCTCGACATGGAACATTTTGTTTATTTACAGCGTTTTGTAAGATCATTTCAGAGACAAAAAAAATGTATGTAGGCCTTAAAACTTGTTTAAGTATGTTGTTATAAACAGTTCTGTTTCTTCCTTCAGGCCATGCATCTGGTGTACCGTGCTTTGGAGAAGGAGCCTGTTCCTTCCGTTCTGCCCTCCTCCCTCATACCTCCATCCAAACGCAAGAAATCTGTGGGTTCCTTATCAAGCATGGCACCTGTGCTGCCTGGAAGCCCACCTCCTCCTAAAGACAGCCTGCGATCCACACCATCACACGGCAGCATGAACTCGCTGAACAGTGCTGGGAGTCTGTCGCCTAAACACACACTCAAATCCACACAGGTTGCTCCACTCACTCAAACATTTTTTTTTTTACTAATAATAAACCACTGTGTACCTGACACTGTACCTTAGAATATAGCAAGCACTGGTTTAAAGAGGAAGTAGGTGTTTCCACTAAAATAGGATTCCATTTCACACTCCATTTCTTTGTATTGATTGTTTATAAAGAAAATATATGAATAATTAATGATGGCATCCTGCTCAAGTGCTTTAGTTCAGGTGAAGCTCTGTTACAGTGTGTAGAGTGAACTGCTAAAAGCTCTTTACATAATTTATACCCTTCCTATGTGTTTTTTTTTTTATTAGCACTCTGTGAACTGGGTGGTGCCAGTGTCAGATAGAGGACGCTACGACGACATCTTCCTCAAAACGGATGCTGACCTTGATGGCTTTGTCAGTGGCCAAGAAGTTAAAGAGATATTTATGCAGTCTGGCCTTCCACAGAACATTCTAGCACATATATGGTGAGAACCAGAATCCTGAGAGAAATAATGCACAGTAGGAATGGGGCAATACGTTTTTTATTTTATATATATCTTGGAGAATGTTTTTGTACCATTCTTTATTCACGGCCGTGTTCTTAGGCAAAATTATGAGTGAGCCCACTCCCTTGGCTGAGAATCAACCCTACGCATGAATGGTCACGAGATCCTTTACTGTTGGCATGACACAGGATTGATGGTTTTAAAAAAGAAGTGACAACACTACAAATATTGACTCTTTGCATAAACGTAATGTAATTGTCAAGAAAAGACTTTCACATCTATGAAATACTTACAATAACAATAAAATCTAAAAAACACTGAAACAGCAGAATTTATGAAAATTAATATCTGTGTCATTCTCAACTTTTGGCCATAGCTGTAGAATTCATTGCATGTGCATGTGTGAGTATGTGCAAGAAACAGAGAGAGAGAATAAAATTTGGGCATGTGCAGCAAAAGCATGCAGAGTTTTTCATACAGAAATGAGTCACAAATATAGCACTGTATTTTTAGACTTATTTGTTGAGTTCTGCAGAATGTACTGTAATGTTCTTTCTTATTTGCAAAAGATTAAAAAGTACCTGGTGTAGTCTATACATATTTCTCCCATCCTTAGTACACACCTAGTTCATTGAAATTAATAAGTAATAGTATATCCAGAGAAGAGGGCATGAGACCAGGTGAACACTCCATGGAGTAGCGATGGCGCAAGTGTTTGAATGGTCTTATGGGGTGTGGCCAGGTGAATGTTTCACATAGCTGAAGAGGTGTGGCCTGGTGAATGTTTCACATAGCTGAAGAGGTGTGGCCAGGTGAATGTTTCACATAGCTAAAGAGGTGTGGCCAGGTGAGTGTTTCAGATAGCTGAAGAGGTGTGGCCAGGTGAGTGTTTCAGATAGTTGAAGAGGTGTGGCCAGGTGAGTATTTTAGATAGCTGAAGAGGTGTGGCCAGGTGAGTATTTTAGATAGCTGAAGAGGTGTGGCCAGGTGAGTATTTTAGATAGCTGAAGAGGTGTGGCCAGGTGAGTGTTAGATAGCTAAAGGGGTGTGGCTATGTAAATTATATTTGTTTAAGTTGTATATTGAGCATCTTTACAGTGTGTAACTTTCAGCCTGTTATCTGTCTAGGGCTTTGTCAGACACTCGACAGATTGGCAAGCTGACCCGAGAGCAGTTTGGCCTGGCCATGTACTTCATTCAGCAGAAAGTAAGCAAAGGAGTGGATCCTCCTCAGGCCCTAACCCCAGATATGATCCCTCCATCTGAAAGAGGAACCCCTGTGAGTACCTGAAACTAAATAAAAAAATTAAAAAAATGATGTAAAAGAATAGAAAAATAAACATGAAAAATAAAGGTATTTTCACTCATAAAGGTCTTAAGAAGTGGCTGAGTATAAGCTGACACTAATCAGTAATGATATGTTGCATCCCTGGTCTAAGGTGTTAAAGTGAAGAAAGTAAAGTTTACCATTCTGATAATATGGATCTTTTTTCTTTGCAGAATATGTCTGGGTACATGACGCCTGTTGGCTCAGAGATGGTAGCCCTGACTGAAATGCGCAGAGTGAGTGCATGGTGCTGTTGCTTTGATGCATATTTAAAAATGTCTGATACTTTTTTAAATCAGTAAGTGTGAAATATTAAGACCTTCTAGCCAAACAAGTTATAAATATAATGCATACAAAAAAATTAAGTACCTGCTTTAAACACATATGCTTTCATCTCATAACTTGCTGTAAGTATTCCATAAAATGTAATGTTTCAGTTCATGATAGTTAAACTCAGCTTAAAGCTTTGTGGTACAGTTCTGTTTAGTTTTTTAGTATGTGAGGATTGGATAGGTTTAAAGATTTAAAGTGAAATAAACTTTTATATGAAATAAAAGTCTGAAATAAAAGTCTTAGCTTCAGTGCAAATCTAAACCACAATTCTGCTGAGAAACCAGAAAACAATTCTGTTCTCAAGACTTGAACTGACAGCTTTACTCTGACCTATAAAACACTATCACTGAAGACGCCTTCTATAAACATTAAACAATAATAAGGATGGGAATCGCCAGTTCACATAACCTAGCTATCGATAAGGTTTATAGTAATTTTTTTTTTTAATTCTGATTTGGTATTAGTTTTCCAATTTTGTAAAAATGTTTTTTTGGACATTTCTTACACAATACCCACCTGATTTTTTCCCTAATTCAGTCGTTTCCAATTCTAGGCCCCAGACTGTCAGAGGTTATAGCATCGCCTCGGAATCGAACTAGTGATCCCTGTATGATAGGATGAGCACTTTTGTCGCTGCGCCACTGGGGTGCCCTCTTAGACAATTTTTTTTCAGGACAAAAAGTTCACAACTGAACTTAACATGAATAATTAAATGTAAACCATTATTTAAACTAGTTTTCTTACTTAAAATACAAAACTACTTTAAATAGTTTTCAAAACTACATCAATTAATTTTGTCTCATTTAATTTGAAAGTTTAACTTGAAATTTAATTAAACAAAAAGCAAAATTTTTACCGAGGGGCCAGTATCTGTCAGCCATTATAATTATTATTTCTTAACAAACTTAGCAAATAAATAACTTCTACAACATGGAATGCCAATGTGTGAATAGTTTAGAGCGCCACCTGTAGGATTGTAAAGAAAATGCCACAGTCCACAGTCTTGAGCGCTTCACATGTGGTTTCTAATGCACATGTTTCAAGACTAATTAGCACTCGCTGTGTTTTGGCACCGATGTAAGAACGTGTAATGAGTGGATTTTAAGACAAATTTGCAGAGTTTAAAAAAAGGCTGATTAAATGCTTTTTCACACGCACAACTTTTACGGAAGTTTGTGCACTCGGAACAAGATCAGATATGTCCAAGGCTGATCGGTCATAAACAATCAAGCTGAAAACTGGCCAATTTCAGTTAGTGGCTGATGAACTTGTGGATTTTTATTATAATAGTAAGTAAAAACAAAAAATAAATATGTATCATAGTCAGTGGCAATACATGAATTGGCACACAAAAGAATCACAGTTCATTCCTGAATAATAACCTGTAGTTACAGAAACAATAACATGATTAGAACAAGCACAATACACCTGAGCTGCTTGATTGTCAGAGTTGGAGTCATAGAAAATTATTTAACACTTTCTGACTAATTGGAATCCAGAATTCAGCAACATTTTATTATAATGTATAGAGAACATTTAGGGAGTGTCTGATGTTCTGGAGTGACTGGTTCTCCAAAAACCCTGGTACGTAGTAGTAAAATGGAAGGAAAATGTAGCTCATCAAACATTTTGTCTTTTTCACATTTAATGCTGCTGATGTGTTTTTCTTTTATCAGAAAATAATGTACACCTCATGGGTATGTAAAAATGTACAAAAAAAGGAATCCTCAAATGCTTTTACCAGCAGTGTTGTGTTGAAAAGCATTTGCGCTGTGAGTGGTGATGTGTGTTGTAGAAAACCTGGAGGTGAACCTGAAGCACCTTGTCAATTCTCCTCTCCTGTCCTGGTGGTTCCCTGTGTAATGTTTTGCACTCCTGTTTATTTGGTGCTGTGGTGTTGCCTTACTTTTTGTAGGCTCTAAGGCCAAGTGAATTTTTTGTGTGTGTTTGTTTGCACCTCTGTAGGATAGCTCCAGCTCCGTTGGCTCTGGCGAATTTACAGGAATCAAAGAGCTTGATGATCTGAGTCAGGAGATCGCTCAGCTACAGAGGTATGTTACTCTAATGTGACAAGATGTGTCATCCTGTTGAATCCTGGAACCTGGTGAAGAGCACTTGTAAACTCCATGCACACAGAGACAGTAATTGAACCTAGATCCTGGAGGAGCAAGGCAGCAGTGCTAACCACATCACCACTTACTTGCCGCCTACATTTAAACAAGTAAAATAAGATTAATTTAAATTTAGTGTACACATGCTGCTTTTATATTTTTTTACTATCCTGAGCGGCTTCACAAAGATCCATCTATCTTCTGCCATTAAGGGCAATTTCATGCCAAGGTGAACTTTACAATGAAGAAAAAGTAGGAGTAATTCATAGGGTTTCTACCAAACCCTACTGATACACTATAAATACTATATACAGTAAAATCTCGGATTGCGAGTAACACGGTTTGTGAGTGTTTCGCATGATAAACAAATTTTTTCTAAAAAGATTTTTTATCAACACCCGTGCACGCGTGTCTTGTTTACTCTAACACTGTGACCACGTGCCTGCGCGTAAAACATTTTGTTTTGTGTCTGTATGCGTGTGTACAGCGCGCGTGTTAAGCAAAAGCAAGTCTTATTAGAGATTCAATTTCTCTCGCTGCATCAGCCTGCTCTTTGTGTCTGTGTGCGTGCGCGTCATTGGACACCGTGTCAAACACACACACACAGATCCCTGCTACTTTCGCCTTCACAAACACACACACTCTTTCTCTCCGCTCTACACAGAAACACTTCTCTGTCACGATTCTTTTTACAGGTAAAGTGCAGGCTAATGTTTTATTTTAACTTTACAGTGGTGATTTCGTTAGTGTGTCACTCAAGTGAGTGTCATTAGAGAGATTTCTTGTTTGTTTTTCCTGATAAAACAGTGTTTCTGTTGTTTGCGCACGTGTGTGAAAATAGTGAAGGAAGGGTAACTGTGTAAGACAAGAAGAGGGGGAGGGGCCTCGTATTTTAGCTTCTCACACACACACACACACACACACAGAGCGCCTGCGCGCACAAACGGAAACACTTATCAGTCATATTTTTTTTTCCTTTTTTTTAAAGGTAAAGTGCAGGTTAATTTGTTTTATCTTCACTTTATATTTTGTGTTAATTATTATTATATATTTCTTTTTCGGGGCTGTGGAATGAACAATTGGAGTTTCTATTATTTCTTATGGGAAAATTCGATTTGGTGTTTTAAAATACGAGCCTGCTTCTGGAACGAATTATGCTTGTAATCCAAGGTTTCACTGTATATCTTATATGGACTAAATGTTTACTTGTAAATAAAATAGTAAAGTCTAGTGCAAAAAAGTAAGAGTAATTCATAGTTTACCAGTGAGTTTAAATATCACACCCATAACACTGGATCTGCCTTTAAAATAAGTAGCATAATGTCTTATATTGAATATTTACCGTATTTAAGACTCTAATCCAGTTAGTAATTGCATTTTAAAGCATTTATTTTCATTTGCCTTTAAATCTTATGTATGGTCAGTTTAGTGTACCAGACATGTTGATTTTCTAGATTAGTGAATACTTTGATTGTATGGTTAGGGTGGTTGATCTATACAAGATAATCCCTAGCGAAATTCAGGACATGGCTGGTGCCACGGAGTAAAATGCGGCTGTGGGTGCTAACGCTAGAGCTTGTACATCAATTATTGTTGACTTCCACTTCCATCGTGACAGTTGTGATGAGGTGTTTCTTAAATCATCCACTCTTCTCTGAAAGTGGAAAAGTAGTTGATTTGGGCAACACCTCATGTCATAATTATGATGCACGGTTTTAAGTGAGACAGAGCTCATTGCATTTAACATTTTATTGTTCATGTCCAGATTAAAAATATTTTTTTAGAATTTACCCTGTAACCTGATGGACAGAAAGTGTTACAGCTCTAAACTGCCATCTAGTGGATGTGTCATTTTTAATGCTAAAGGATCCTGTGATTGAATTGAAGAGCAGGGAACACAATAAAATATGCAGAACAGTGTCCACCAGGAATAAGGTTGATAACGACTGCATTGGATGCAGGAGTAAGTGTGTGTATATTGTTGTTTCGGTTGCGTAATTGTAAGGAACATTCATCAAGTATAATCTATGTGTTGTGTCAAGCCAAATCTCACCGCCTTGAGGGCGATTTTTTTGTTTGTTTGTTTGTTTTAAAGTGGAAACAATAAATTATAAACCTTGACTTTAAAAATGTATGGCGATACTTTATGTTTATTTGGAATCACTTGGCCAACGAATTTGGGAATCCTTGCATTACACCTAAAGCTGTTTATGTATTGTGATGGTGGCCGCTATTATCTGTTATCTGTGAATATTTATCTTTATTAAAAAAAAAAAACCCTTGTACTCTTCATTTCATTTTGGTGTTAATGCATCCTCCCCAAGCCCATACTGAGTGTGTCCTTGTTTTTCTGTAGATCAACTAGATAAAGCTGTCAGTAAAAAGCACGTTTGTGTGAAAACCTCAGCTAAAGGGAAATGCAGATGAGTTTCTGTTCCTCTCTGCTACATCTTCACCTTTAGGTTATCTTTTATTAATTAGTTTGTTTTCATCAATCACTCTGCATGCTACCACAGCACACTTGCTTTTACTCACTGGGACATGCTCAGGTAAATGCCTTTCTCTCTCGGCTCTTTGAGTTTCCCTGACGCTGATTTTTGGTGGATGCGCCATGTATTTTATTTTATTTATTTATTTATTTATTCATTTTTGTCCCGTTCTTTGTCTGTCTGTCTTATCAGGGAGAAATACACACTGGAGCAAGACATCAGGGAGGCAGAGGAATCCATCAGGCACAAAACTACTGAGGTTCAGGTACGGTGAATGTGCACTGTGAGCTAGAATAATGCGCACAGAGACCATAAACTCGTATTTTTTTAATAAATGAAAATTTTGAATAAGGACATTAAAATTGCTTTGGGTTCCAATATACAGGAAATGCAGAATGACCTGGACCGAGAGACTTGCAGTCTGCAGGAGCTGGAGGCCCAGAAGCAGGATGCTCAGGATCGACTGGACGAGATGGATCAACAGAAGGCCAAGCTGGAGGACATGCTCAATGAAGTACGGCAGAAGTGCCAGGAGGAATCCCAAATGGTGAGCGCAACAAGAACAGAAGAAATTACAAGTCTTCAGTCTTTATGTCTTTGATGACCGAAATATTTAAAAGGAAATCACTTTTGATCGTAAAGTGTACTGCTATACACAGTGTGTTTGTGTTTGTGTGTCTGTTTGTTTTCAGATCTCATCGCTCCAGAGTCAGATTCATTCTCAGGAATCTGACCTGCTGAACCAGGAGGAGGAGCTGAGTCGTGCTAAAGCAGACTTGAGCCGGCTACAGCAGGAGGAGAGCCAGCTGGAGCAGAGCCTGCAAGCCGGCAAGATCCAGCTCGAGACCATCATCAAGTCCCTGAAGGCCACGCAGGATGAGATTAACCAGGTAACAGCTGTGGAGCTTTCCTTTTCTCCATGTCATCATAAGCGTCATAGTAAGGAGTCTATCATTTTACCATGAGCATGTTTCACCAGTGATCTAAAAGAAAAACAACCAGTTTAGGATAGATATATATAATCAAACTTTAAACATAATTATCATAAATCACCTCATATTCGGTTACCGCCCCATTCTCTGCAATTTGTTTTCCGTGTTTTTTTAAATTATGCCCCTGACTTGTGATTTAAATGGATGTGAGGTAGAAAAAAATTTAATGTTACTCTGCACTTTTTAACTTTTTCAGCTCAGTTTTTCCAGCTCAGGTTACTGTTTCTATTGAGTTTAATATTTTCTCCCCATGGCTATCTTCACATTCATGTCCTGCAGATTCCTCCCACCTCCCAATACATGACATATGCCCTGTGTATAAATGTGTGTCCTGCGATTCCCAGGGGTTTCATTCTGGTTGTATTCCTGCCCTGTGTCCAGATAAAATATTAAATTTATAACAACAAAGTTCAGGGTGAATCAGAATGAAGACATGAATGGAAAATATCTTAACCATCCTTCTTAATTGTGTAGGAGATGCATGTTGTACTACAGTCCACTAGAGGGTGATGAGTCCCCACACAGGCATAGTGTTTGTGGTAGAAGATAATACGTTGTTAAATAATGTAGCGGTTTAGTATATATTCTAGTGAGTTGTCCAAGAAGATTAATATAAAATGTAATAAGTGTATTTGTTGTCTATATCTTTCATCTGTAAAGCAGATTTTGTTTGTATTTCGTGCCGTAGGCTCGCAGCAAGCTCTCTCAGATCCAGGACAATCAGCATGAGATAAGCAAAAGCATTGAGCAGTACAGCAGTGCTCTGAATGGCACACATGGAGGCAGCATGACTAACCTGGCCGACATGAGCGAGGGCTTCCCTGACAAGGAGAACGGGGGGTTTGGTGTCATGGTGAAACCTTCATATTAAATTTAATTAATGTCTAATTAATTGTGTAATTATGTTACTTTTGGTTTAAGTTAAAATGTAAATTATTTAAATATTGTTTATGATGAAAAGTTGTTTAATCTCTGCATGTTATGTGTCTGCAGGATGACCCATTTAAAGTGAAGACAAATGTTTTTAGCACAAATTCTCAGGAGATGCACACAGACCCTTTTCAGTCTGAAGACCCTTTCAAAACGGACCCTTTTAAAGGTTCTGCTTATATTCTCTCTCTCTCTCTCTCTCTCTCTCTCTCTCAAAGAAACATACTCTCTCTGTCTTTGTCTGTGTTTCTGGCTTTTCTCTTACACTTTTGCTTGCTTTGTCTCTCTCTTGCTTTCTCTTTTGATCTAAGTCTTTTCATGCTTGTCGTTGTCTCTCTTTTTGTCTTTCTGATATGTCATCCTCTCTCAATTTTCTGTCACCGTATCGCTCTCTGTTATCTTCCTGCACATTTGCTGAAATGTCCTTTACTGAAACACACACATGCGCACACCCCACACACAGTTATTTTTTATTATTTGTATGTGACACCATGTGATTAGCTATTGAGGTTTTGCCAGCACTGATATATAGTTTCCTCTCGCCTAATTTACCCCCATCTTTCTCTCTGTGTTCATTTTCTATGTAGGTGATCCCTTCCAGAATGATCCTTTTGCCAAGCAGCCCCCAACAGTAACAGGTATCTGCTCCCTCTTACTGCATGATGGGATTCATTTCTGGGCCTTGCAATGACATTTGCATGAATTGCAGCATCTCCCTGGGTTGCAGTGGCACACTTCTCTCTTTCTCATATTTAGCTTTCAGTTCTCCAACTCTCATACTAAATCAAGGTCTTTTGGAAAGTGTACATCAGGCTTGTTTTAAAGGTGTGGCATTATAACGAGGTTGTGTAAGAATTGAATGTGCACACAGCTTAGTTTACAGTAAAGCTGTGATGTGAGTGCATACTTTTTTGCAGTTATTTATATCCAGTTATACAGCCTCATGCTGTGCATTAACATTACCTCCTCATTTAAGGCTTGTGTGCCACATCCAAAGTTACTGTGCATTTTGAGAAAGAGAGTTGCACGAGTCGAGGTGGTATCAGGTCATTAATAATTCAGCTGGTACGCCTGAAACAAGTGATCTGCTGTCACATGACCTATCATTAAGGGTATTCAAAAGCATCTTTTTTCCCTAGATGCGTTCAACAAGAAGAACATGCACGTATAGCCCGTAACTTAATGTTTTTTAGAATTTGGTAATTGTGCAGGATAACCTAAAATAAAGCTAAAAAATAGGGACAGCATAATGAGTGTTTTCATCAGAAATTCATTATAATGTAGTCATGTATAATCACCATCTGTGTAATGAGGAATTAAAAAAGAAGCTAGATGTATAGGTGGATGTGAAGGATGTATAGATGGGTGTATGTGTGTGTGTGTGTTTGTATGTATATTGTCATTGTCTTATATATTGTCTTTATTGTGGTACTTAGATTTTAAAAATGAAATGAATAAAATTATAAATTTGGATCTTTTTTCTCTGTCCTCAAACAGATCCATTCGGTGGAGATCCATTTAAAGAGACAGATCCATTCAAGACCACTTCAGAAGATTTTTTTAAGAGGCCAGTCAAGGCTGATCCCTTCATCAGTTCAGACCCTTTCATTAAAAGTGCCACTCTTCCAGTTAAGGTAAAGATGGTGTGGAGAAAGGTCTCCAAAAACAGTTGCTACCAAAATATCTTCACAATAATTTAGGATGGAAAAAGGTGTCAAAGTATATTCTGCGGTTCAGAGTGGGCTTGTATCATATGATCCGTTAATTGTCCGTACATGGTCTTACAATAACATTAGCCAGGTTGTTAAGATTACATCAGTTGTGACCATAATTAACCAATCAGTGGTAGCATATCTAAATACAGAAAACAAAAAATTTACCTAAGCAGTAAGAAAATGGTGGGCCTGGTCCAAATATATATATTTGTCAACCTCCAAACTGGCATTTTTTTTTTATCAAGCCAACTGAAAAGGGCTGAACAGTGACTGAATAAAACTACATGCAAAACCTGTAATAGGCATGTCGTTACCAACATTTGGAATCACCTAACCATTCATTCAAGTTTTTGTGGTGCTTCTGCCAACAAGCAGTTCCTGACTTTTCTAGGATCAAAAGTGGTCCTTTGTGAAACAGGGAGTTGATTTTATGTTTAAGATAAAGAGATTAAATATAATCTATTGCAGTCTATAGCATAATAACATTTGTTGTCCTTTTTAATTTAAGTATAATTGAATATATAGTTAAGCTAAAGTTGATAAATGTGCTAAAGTTATGTTTCAGTGTTGTAAATTTCTATTTATGTTTTAAACATCTGACCAACCATAGCAGTGCACTCTGACAAACATCTGGTGTGTGCTTTCCAAACACACATGGCTGCACAATATGAACAAAAATTGCACATTGCAGTTATATTGCTACATCATGTGATTGCGATATGTCTTTTAAATAGAAAATAAAAAGGCAAGCCTTTCTGGAACATGACAATAACAGAATAAAAATGGAACGACGATGATGATCTTGTCAATGTCACTATATGTATATATATTTTTTTCTTTTATTCTCTCTTTGTAGTCTCATAATTTCTCAAGCAGCGACCCCTTCGCCTCCACTAGCCCCAAACACAAAGGATCAGGTACAGCACTTCTGCTGAGTCATCTCACACGTTACCACCCTTACATAACTGTTTAAACTGCTTCAAGATTAAAATGAATGCTGATATTAGATAAATAAAAGTTCTAGCATGTGTTCTATCCCTTCCAGCTTTGCAAGTTTTAGCAGTAAAAATTCTGCTTGTTTTCACACATATTAGCCCCAGAGTCATTTCTGGCCCCCGCCACAGGCCTCTGAAAAGCTGTGAAGCGAGAAGATGCTGTTAAACGAGTTCCCATGCTCAGCATCCTGACCACCCGCCCGCTGCTAGCGAGCGCTCTGCCAATCTTAAAAAGGATGTGACATTCCTCTGCTGTTTCAGTAAACATGTTCTGTTACAGCATTTTTACAGCGATGCCAGGAAGTGCATGCCTGTGTTTTTTTTTTATTTGTAGTGGTTAGAAGAAAGAAAGAAAGAAAAAAGACAACGTACATTGGTATAAGCAAGAGAAGAATGTCAATCGAATGCTTGATGTAGACACAAATGTTTTGCTCTGAGGCTCTGTGTTTTTCCGTAACCCATTTTTCTGTTTTGTTGTGTGAGTTTATATACTTTTATAGATAAAATATCTGACACTCACATCTATATATCTATCTCTTTATATATGTCTATCTATCTGTGTATGAGATATATACTGTATAATATATATAGACCCAAAAAGCGAAAGTATATAAAACACTCATTATCTTCAGATCATTTTTATGTATGTTTGGCAGACCCCTTTGGGACTCTTGACCCTTTTGGGAGCAGCTCATTTGGCAGCAACAGTGGCTTTGCTGATTTCAGTCAGATGTCAAAGGTATGATTAAAGGTTGAATACCCACTCTTATTGGTCAGAAGGTGTTGAATCAATTTCTCCAGCAACTTTGACAATAGTGCAACCACAGGTTTATATGAATGCACTTCTAATAAGCTGTCATTTCTCTCATACTTATGGTCCCATCCCACTCTGAAAATTGACTGGTGTGTCTCTTCCTTTGGTCAATGTGGCAACTCTCGATCGCCAAATGTGTCAGACTGACCTCTTGTCCTCGTCTGTTGTTCATATAGCAGAGCTTCACAGATGACCCCTTCAACCAAAACCAGGACACTCCAGCTCTCCCGCCCAAGAAGACCATACCACCTCGGCCCAAGCCTCCCAGCGGTACGTTTGAGTTAGCTGTAAACACTGGGTCAAAAGTCTTAACATTGCACCATTCATTTGAAGCCTCCGTGTGTTTTTTATGTGAGGTTTTTCAACAGTTGTACCTGAAAAAAAACCTGCCCACATTTCACACACAGTTTCACAGTTTATCAAGATGGAGATTAATCGGAGTGATATGCAGCTCTTCTTCTTTTTTTTCTTTCTTGAGGTAAACAGGAACTGAAGGATTAGAATAGATTCGTATGTATATATTTTTTGTTTTTTACCCATTTCTTTAGAAAATGATCAAAACAACATTATATGAAAAAAATATAAGATCACAGCCGAAAACTTTATGTTAATCTCTTATGAGGAATTGATCCTTTTTTGTGTTCCTATAATAAATTCCTTTCTCATATGTGGTGATCAGTGGGTGGTGTTTTGATGCACAGACCTACAGGCATCTTTACTGTAGAGCCACATTTTGATATCAGCATATGCTTCTATTTGAGGTTTTGATTTTCCACAAAATAAAGGAGTGGACCAGCATATGAATCTGAATGTTTTAGACTCTGACAGTGATAGAAGGCTGTCTCTCTTCTCAGACTTCCTAATCTCACATTAGTATAACTCATTTCAATTAGATTTTCTCAATAAAAAATTGCAGCCTTAGTTTTTCATAGTATATTTGACTTCACTTACATTAGACACATTTTTTCTGAATATCAGGATGTTTATTTTGAGATGTTACTGAATGTCACAATTTGGTTGCAAAACTACAAACAGTTTTAAAACACCATTTTTTCTCTCCTGCCTTTGCTCAGCACTGGTGCATTCAAACATAGAGATCAAACCCATTGAACCTAGAGTGTGTCTATATGCGGGGTTTTACTGCTAGCACCAGGAGGTGTTTTTTTTTTTTTTTTTTTTTAAAGAAGGTTTAGCTGTGGCTTATTTGTTTTAGATGAGGTGTAGACAGTAAAAAAAGTTTCCATGTGCACTTTATTATTAACTACTGTACATGACACCTTTTTATCTTTCATAACTGTTTTTCTTTTTTTCGTTTGTTTTTGTTTTATGTAATCAGTGTAGCTCACTCAAGTAGTGAAACCTCTATTTCCTTATATAAAATATTTTTTATTTCTTGCTGCAAAAGTATTTTTATTTTTTCCTAGATGTTCATTATTGTGGAAGGTGTGTAAGAGGTTAGAGTTGGAGGTTTATTTGGTATATTAAAGAGGGTATGGTTACAACTCAAGTGCTTCAAATCATCTGTGGTTTGCCTGCACTGGCAGCATTCTGCTGATCTCCACGCCCTTCCCCACTTCCTCTGTGTGTGTGTGTGTGTGTGCGCGCGCGCACATGCATGTTTTAACACTCAGGGTGACTGCCACAAATTCTCATGAAACAAATTTCCCACATATTGTATTATAATTTGTATAATAAAACATTACAATATTATCTAAAGTTTTGCTTAATTAAACTAGATAAATTCCCATTTAATTAATTCTTTTCTGTATTTTTTTACCCTCCATTATTTTACTGCACATTTCTTCACTCCTTTATTTTTACCTTTTTAATTTACATACAGGGAAAAAGCAGAAATGACATGTTAGCTGACATAAACATTCCTGTATGTAAACTGTCTTTTCTAAGCGTTTTCGTTCGCTTTGTCGTTCGCAGGTCCTTGTATTGTAGGTGTGAATGGAGCAATGATAAGCCGTGCTTTTTTTTTTTTTTTTTTGCTGGTTTTGAGCTGTCAGGGTGGAGCTCGGCGTTGTGGTTTGCTATTCCGTTTACTGAAAGAGAGAAACTGATTGCTGGTCTAATATAAATAACAGCCCAGTTCACATTGCGGTTAACACCTTTAAGGGGAACCAAGAACCAGTTTAAAGTTCTCATGAGAGATGCTGTACCAATTGTACACATACGAAAAAGTGTTACACGTAAGCATTTTTTGTGTGCGTGTTTGGTTATGTTTTGTGTAGTTGCCCAACATCAACAATTTCCATGTTTTATTCATGTTAAGGACATTTTTATAAGAAATTGGCTTAAAGAATGCACCATGAATGATTATTATTATTTATTAGTTTAATCTTTTATTTTTTTTATTTTGTACCATTATAGTGTGGCATTGCTGGCACACCACAAGTGTGACTGAAACACCTGTGGTTTTTTTCGGAGGGTGGCAAATCTTTCGAGGAGGCTTTGTGTTAGTCACAAAGGCATGCATGTTGCATGTGCAGTGTCTTATTATCAGCACATTCTTAAATATTTTATTGTTTTGCCATTGCAGTTTTTTTTTTTTTACCCCTGGTTCAGCGTAAGAAGAGTAACCGTCATCCCCTGACTAAAAACAAGCTTGCTTTTAGACCAGGGTGTGGCACAGTTCTCAGTTAGTGGGAAAGGAAATGTGAATAACATGCAACTTATGAACTATACAACAGCTTCATGATTATTTTTTAAGTTCACATCCATTTATGACAATGTTTTATAATGGAACACAAATTCACCCCCGAAGATGACTGGGTTTTAGGATAAAACTGGATGCTAATATTGTTAGGTTTTAAAGTTGCATATTCAACCAGCATACAACATTAACTCTCCAAGTTTTCAGAAAAAAATAACTACTTGTCAACTAGGTTACACCTCTTCTCACCATAAGATCAGTGAGTAAGATCTTTTATAAAGCAATTTTAAACCAACGTGTTAGATACACAATTGCAAAAGCACAGGAAAAAACAGACCTAGTATCAGTGATGTAAGGTTTTAAAAACAAATAAGAGTGAAATTAAAGTTTAAAACAGGGGTGGTGGTATTTTTTTAAACAGTATTTAGGAGCAAAAACTGAGCCAAAAAAACACAAACAAACCGTTGTTTGGTTTGGTTGTAGTGAGCAATACATGTTGTTTTGTGTGTTCGATAGCTGTCATTTACTGTATGATCAGGTTAGAAACATGCTAGGAGTGATGGTAGATACAGTGTAGCAGTGTAGCTGTTTCACAAAAGCAGCTAATTAAACACAGCCAAACCTTTCAGAGGGAAAGACATGAGAGGTTTTTATGGAGTCACAAGTCAGCATCTGATCAACAAGCGTGACTAGCTGTGAAACTATGACTTCATAAAACCCCTACTCATGGTCTCATCATGAAATTACAGTCCACTTCCATGCTCAATTTACGTTGTCCTGATATATTGTACAATGCCTAACTGCTGATGTTGGTGGATGTAACTAAAATTCTGTCTAACAACCTATAAATGGATTTTTTTCTTCTTCTTTTTTTTCTTTTTTTTTGTGTGAACTCTTTCAGGTAAAAGCACTCCAACCAATCTACCCGGATCTGTGGATTCTGCCAAGTCAAGCGATCCTTTCCAGCCCTTCGGCTCTGACGCTAATGACCCGTTTCAGAGTAAAAAGGGGCTTGGGGACCCCTTTAGTGGCAAAGATCCATTTGCTCCATCTGCTTCAAGTAAAGCCACTAAAGATTCTTCCTTGGGTTTTGCAGACTTCAGCTCTGTAAGTTGAGCTTAGTGATACTACTCTTCTTGTCCAGTCCACCTTTACTTTACTTTTTTTTTTGTTTTTTTTTCTTTGTTCCCTCAAACATTCTCTGCTTTCTAGTGAGGTTTTTCTGGAACAGACCACACCATTTGGCTTCTGTAGCTCTCAGTCTATGCTCTTGCCTCATACTGGCTACTCTCCATCTCTACTGCCATTACTCTTTGAGATTAACCAACTCAGTGAAATGATCTAAAATGATGGAAAAAGGGGAAAATCCCCAGAAAATGTAGTCAGTTGTGTTGCAACTGCATTGATTCGTGGACCACTTTGACCGGAAAGGTTGCTATTTGCACCCTTCCCGGGGCAAAAATTTGTCTTTTCGATGAAAAAATGGGTTTCTTTTGGTGTTGTGCACATTTTAGAGTAAAATTTTTTGCACATTAGCCTTATCCAACTAAAATAGATATAACAAGGAGGATTCCGTTTTATATCTGAATGGGAATTTTTCCTTTTTTGGTGTGCCACTAAGATGAGTAGTTTTCCCAAACCCTGACACGTTTTTTTTTTTTTTTTTGTATAAAAACAGCAATTCCGGTTATCCTGAGATTCTGACTTTGTTAACATCTATGAAATAGGCTCTTTCCCCCCTCCCTCTCTTTATGTTAATAAGACCAGAAAAATGTCACAGTGCCAAGAAATCACATGTCCTCCTCTGTCCCAAAGATGTCAGAATACGTACAAAGCGCTGACACTGGAGACTTATTCCAGAAAACTTCATGTTACCACTCCTCATATTTACGCATTGTATGTGATCGTCTGGTGTACCATATATAAGAGTGCATTAACATAAACCTGTGATTTGCAGTTGCACTACTATCAGAGCTGCAATTCTAGAAAATGAATTCAACAGTGCTGTGGTATCAGACTTATAGACAATGTATTCCCGAAGAATGAGCTAGTACATGGTTAAGACAAGCCAGCATTAAAACATTGTTTTAATGTTCTGTTTAATTTAAGTGGCAGAAGCCACTGTTAAACTCTTGGCATGGCCTTTCCCCTCACATAAAAGTTGCTTTGGATAAGAGAAGGACTTTTCCCAGATATTTTTCCCCATAGTAGTGGTTATAGACTATTGTCAGGACCTCGACTAAGTGAAAAGGATAATCATACGTTTATCCTGAACACGCTGAGTTTGTTCATGGTTTGGGTGATTGGCAGTAGGGGGCTTTTGAAGACACTTCCATGGTGACTGGTTGACAGGAAGGAGCAGTATCACTACTCAGCTCTCAGCCTGGGGATTTCTCAGCATGAGATTTGTTTGTGCACTCATTAATAACTCATCATCATCATCATCATCATCATCATTATTTCTCTCAGCTGACATCTTCCTGTCTTTGTGCATGCAATGAAGACACAGTGTTTGCTAAACTCCATAATTTGTCCATACGTATTACTGCTGTTTTTCAAACACAACTGCTAAAATTCATTTTTTTCAATTTCTGATCATTATAATAATAACAGTAATAGTAATAATAATCAACAGTGGTCACCTCTGCCAGAAAGTGTCTTTTAGGATTTATTTATTTATTTTTAAATATATTATGCAAGGAATAAAGAATCCAGTATTGTGCTATTGTAGGAGAATCGACATGAGTCATGATTGTCCTTTAATAGCACATTAACCGGGTCTTATTATTATTATTCGTCTTATACCACAATCTGATATTTCAGTTAGATTAATTTCTTGAGACTCAGATCTCCTTATATGAGGACATAGAGTCTGTGTTTTAGTAAGATCCTGGTTTACTTTTTATTTATAAATAATTCAGTTTTATTAATTTATAGTTAGTTACATTATCTGATCGTAACCAAGGCTCTGAATCAAGAGACTCCTTTAAAATATTGCCATATAAACGTTTGTTTTTAATTTAAACTGAAAATGTCCCCATGGAAATGTATATGATATCAAAGAAGTAATGAGATGTTAGAAAAGCACCTTAATATAACACTGATTTGGGACTGCATTGCTGTCAGAGCTGCTTTCATGGGAAATGTCGTAACACTTTCTGAAAATCAGAATCCAGATTTCAATGTATAATAGATTTTATTTCATGCTTCTGTGCAGAGGTGACCTCGTTCCCTTCCTGAGTGCCATCGCTTTTATTCTGCAGTTATTCTGATGTTCATGTTCTTCTCACATCCATCCTGTTTGTTCAGTTTCTGAAAGGAAATAGAATTTGTGTGTTTCGGAGCCTCCCGTTTTGAAATCAGTGCATGTTTCATTTTCTTGTTAAAGTTAAAGCCTGATTTAAAGACCTGTTGTGTGTTGTTGCTGTTAGTAGTCTGCTCAGTGTTCAGCCAGCCCTTTGTCTGTGTGCAGTTCAGTCTTGTGTGACGTTTTTTGTCAAGTTTATTTTGGTTAAGTTTTTTTGGTGTGCGTGCGTCTGTATGAAATCTAATTTTTTTCTACAGGGAGTGAGAAAATGAAGGTAAGATCGACTGAAAATTTGGTAAGCAGAAATGAAGTGCATTGCGTAAGTGTTCACCATCTAACACTTTCCCATGTTTTGTCATGTTGCAATCTGGAAATATAAACTTAAACTGTTTTAAGTCATAAATCCATATGAAATACCTCAGTGTTGACGTGTATATCAATATAGTTTCGAAAATGATCTATAATCAACTATAATTCACTCCCAATTGCTGTGAAGTCTCAAAATTGGCTATGGTGCCACCAGTGCCCATCTGAAGTCACTTAATGAGATAAATTAAGTTGAAGTATGTGCACCTGAAATGCCACATTCTCAGTAAACATAAACCTGTTGCTGAAAGAACCCAAAAGTTGTTTCAAAATGTACCTTAATAAGCAACATCATAAACAATTAAAGGCAAAAAGTTCAGGCAGGAGTCAGTCAGAGATCCCACTGCTCTGTCTGTATACCTGTCACTGACTGTTGGTGGATTGCTTTTTTTTCTAAACAGAGAGGTGCTAAAGTAAAGAAGCAACCAACATTATGTCCTATTTCAGTAGACTAAGTCTATTTCAGTTCCAGGCCATAACACTGCAACATGTGGAAAAGATCAAGGTGTGTAGAATACTTATGCAAGTCACTGTATTAATTAGGAATGCAGGTTTTTAATAAAGAACATCCATCATGATGTGTTGGACATTTTTCTGGTCTTGACTTCCTATTCTATTCTAAATCAGTTTTTAAAATGAAAGAGTGTACATAGTCTTACCTAATCTGTCTTTCCACCAGCTTAACGCCTTCTTGTTTTGGACTGTTTGCATTTAAAGCTTGATCGGGTCACAATTTTTATCTTTTTCACTGTATAGTGCCAAATCGGAGGTGCTAATATTTACATTTAAGACGTGGCATGTTCGCTTATGGCTCGTTATGGTGATCGAGGACCCATTAGATAGAGTAGCCCATTTATGAGGAGCTGATTCACTGAGATGGAAAGTAAGTCTGTTGTGAAATATATATTTGCAGCTGATAGTATTTCTTGTCCTCCAGTTAATGTAGACTTTATTTATGTAAACCTTGATCTGAGAATTCACTTACTTTGGGCCAGTGAGCCAGTACAATAAAAGATGATGGGACTGTGGTCTGTTTAGTCTGTAAACAGAAATGAAGGACCTGTTTAGTGTTTAGTAGCATCATACTGGACCATTGCCTTGCTGTTTTCTTACTGTTGTTTGCTGAACATCTGGGGGGGAAAAGACTTGTCCCAAAGTCTTGGAGATTTTTGCCTCTCTGCTTGCTAGAATTTACTTTTTGTCCATGTCACCTTGGCTACAATGAAATATTCTATACTATTGCAGAGCATATATTTTTTTAACTTTCTTTTTTGTATTTTATATTATTTTATTTTATTTATTTATTTATTTATTTTTTTATTGGTCACTGTGGACAGAAGGCCAAATTGGAGAAACGCGGTTGCATTTTTTTCTATGTCATCCTTTGTGTGTGTGTGCGTGTGTGCATTTCTAGCTTTTCCATTTCTGTTAATTTCCATACAAATCTGTGTAGTATGCTACTTTGTTGAAGCTTGTGTAGGCTCTGACCACTTGCTCTTCTGTGGTGTTATTTTATTTTGATCTCGTCCTCCAGTTTGGGAATGAGGCACAACAGATGGAGTGGGCCAAGCGCGAGAGTGAGCGAGCTGAGCGTGAGAGGTTGAAAAGACTAAGGCAGCAGGAGCAGGAGGACCTGGAACTGGCCATTGCGCTCAGCAAAGCTGAGATGAACAACACCTGAAGGCTGACTGCTCTTTCTCACACACCATCTTTATATCGCTGCAGCAGAGGAAAGAGTGTGTGTGAGAATGAGAGTAATAGAGAATGAATGAGATGTGTATGATGAGAGAAATGTTTTATCTTGTCTTAAACATCTTTTATTTTATTTTAATGTAAGGAAGCAACCCATGTGTTATGTAAATGGGCTCGTTTATTCTACATGCACTGTGTTAACCTGCACTACTTCGACACATAGATTATTTAAGGCTTGTATGTATGTGTGCATGTGTGTTGAAGTGGACCTGTAAACAGAGCCGGTTGTAATGGTTTTTAAATTCACACACATTCCCACTTTACCCCAGATACATGATTTGTGTCTTGTTGGCATTTTTCTTTTACTTTTTAATAATGGGTACCTATTGTATAAGTGTCATCTACATCCGGGCCTTCAGAAACAAAGACTTTCTTTTGCAAAATTTGGAATCACATGACCACATCAGAGCTCAGATAGCACATACTGTGTGTCAGGAAAGTACATATAAATAGGAGAAAGCTGCCGGCTGTTTACCTTGATGGTAGTAGAATTATGGCGAGTCACCTTCACGTTGGAAAGGATTTTCACAAATCTGAAACCTGTTAATACATCCAGCCAGATATGTTTATCCTGCTGCATCACAGGGCAGCATAATTTTTTGTAAGAAAAGAGCTATCTGCACTCTTCTGCATACATAAGCTGTTAACTGTTGCTGTGATAGGGGAGGGACTGTAGGCCCTTCCCAGCCAGAAAGCATGGCTTATGTTGCTCCTTTTGATTTCCATTAATGATGCGAACTCTCTTTTAACAAGTGACCAAGTCCTGTTTAAGCAATGCCTTGAACCTGCGTTTGGACTTCTTGTGTCTGCCAGTGTTGGCTGTCTGTACAAACAGTGCTGAGATTTCTTATACTGTATAAAAGAGACAAGAGCAAACATTAGACACCAAACATGTCTTAACTACATGTGGAGTAAAGAGGAAAATTGTGTACATTTGATATGAGACACTTCTTTAAATTCGGTAAATTGCCAACTAAAAAGGAAAAAACAAACAAATGTAAAATTAAATTGCTCCCTATTCTTATCTTTAATCCAGTTCTCTATTCCTCTGTCACAGACTCTAAACTAAACTGCATGGTACATGACTGGGAAGTAGTATACCACATGTAACAAGAGTAATAATCTCTGCTTTTGCCGAGTGTGAAAGACTGAAAAGAAAAATGTACCAGTGATTTTGTGTCCCGTAATGTTTCTCTTTTTACGTCTGATGCGCGGAGATGAGTTTTAATGGTTTTACCTGATTTGATGCGTTCTTTACTGTAGTAAGCAGTGTTGTATTGTAGGTCTCACACACACGCACACAGCTCCTATCCCTGCACAGGTTTGAATTTTCTTTCAATGTCATCGGCTCATGATGTATTAACTTGAACCTGCGCAGGGCACCAGGACTAGACATACGAGGCTGTGAAATAATCCACTCATGTTGTTTTAATTCTGTTTAAATTTGCTGTCCATCACTGAGACGCCTAGCATTTTTCCAAATGGAAGCTTATTTGTTCTCCATAAGCACAATCCACTAAAGATGGTCAAATGTTGTAACGATATTAATCCTGATCATCTTCCAGACTGTGATTAGTAACATGAACAAATTTTGATAACGTCACCAGTTCTCTTCTTTACCCTTTCAGTATTAATCAAGATTTTACCCGAGTTCTTTTACTAAAACTGTACTGCGTTTTACTTGAACCGTATGCTGCCTGCCATGTTTAAGCCTGTGGTTTTAATACTTTTGGTGTTGAAGTGAATTTCTCATCATGGACACATGAACTTTATAGACTTTGTCAAGCTGAGAAAATCAACTGTTCACACTTCAGCTTCAGTCCTCTGTGTTTCCCAGAGTAAATTAACTTCCATACTACTACAGTTCGAGTAAAGGTGCCACTGATATTCAGTGTGCTGCTTAGAATCACATGCTAACTGTAACATAGCCTACTGAAGGAATAATATTATTTGGTTTGCTCCTGTAATTCTCCTTTGCTGATCAGTTACGTGACAGCCCCCCCCCCCTTTTTTTTCATACCATGAGTAGGCATGTGCAGAAAATTGATAAAGTTTTGAAAAAATTAGAGAAGTTCTGTTTTAGGATAATAATAAACACCTGAGGTGGTGTGTGCAATAACTATCTCCCTTTAAGTATTTTTATTTTCTTTATATATCAGATCAACATTTACAATTTGCATTAATTGAAAAAATTATATTGCATATTTATCCAATTATAATTATTTAATGTTATGGTACATCACTGAAAGGTATGTTAATCATTCATTAACATTCCTTTTTTCTAAAAGTTCTAAAAGAGCAACAAAAATAATGCATATTGTTAAGAAATCTCAGGACTTCAATCAAGTCCCTAATTGGAGTCTTAACTATAGAAACAGTAAGGTATTTGAATTAGCACCTTAATCTAAAACTATGGTTTACAGCTACACTAGTGTCAGAGCAGCTGTTAGAGAAGATTCATCAATAGTTTCTGATCAATCTTACCAGATTTCAAGGTTAGACAGCTCCAACTTGCTCTGGATAAGAGCGTCAAATGCTTAAATGTAAACATGAGCACATGCCTACTCAGAAGCAGCAACATCACCGCTTTAATTTAGCATTAATTTAACAGTGTTACTGTATTCGACTGGTGCAACATTTTTTCTAAATCCAGATATTTTAAACTTTAAATTTAATTTCTGTACAGATTTTAGGTTAATAGTTCAGACAGTTTTAACCTCTCATGTTTTAGAGGTTGTTTTTGTTTTTCTATTTCTTTTCTGTATTTTTTGGGAGCTAAATAACACAAAGCCTCATATTTCATTAGATGCCCAATCGTGCGGTTTCCCTCTCCGTTACCTACATTGTGCAATAGTTTGTATATTTTTATTTGTGTACTGAAATATCTGTAAACTCATTTTAACTCTTATTTCTTTATTATAAAAATGTAAGTATTTTAAATGCCTGTTCATTTCAAAGCAAACGATCCACCGATCTCGCGCTGGTTGCGCTCTTTTCGGCTTGCCTTATTCTCTCACCTCTAGACGACAAACAAACCAAATTATTAATAACCATACTGAAATGCATTTATAAAACATAAGTACATAATGTATATCACATGTTATATTTGTCTTATATAAAAAAAAAACAAATAACTGGAAGATTTCAGAAATTAATAGTCACTAGAAAAGCTTGGGTTTATTTGAAGATGCCAATGCTTGCTATGTGGTCCTTTGTTTCATAGATTAAAATATACATCATTTCAGATACATAATTGTGTCCTCTATAATTATTTGATGATGAAAATGATTTTGATTTGGTTCTACAATGACTAATTTAAAGCAAGTTGTTGTTTTTTACATTTTTGGCACTTATGTCAACTAATTGAATTTTGCTTTAGCTTTCTGAGAGAATTATGACTCTGAGAAAATAAAAAAATGAAGAGCAGCTGCAGTTTAAACCTGTGCCGACATTGGCTAACTCATGCTGTGTGAACTAACAGGAAATTCCAGGCTATGTTTTTTTATTTACTTGACATGTGTTGGTGGTGGTGCAATGAAAATGGAGGAGCAGGGAGTGAGAGAGATTCGATTACCTGCCAAATCCTCTGTCTGATATTTACTTGTGCTGCATTCTTCCCTGCTTATTTACCTTCATTTCCCTGGAGATCGTTTTTACTGATTTCTAGAGAATAAATTATACAAATGAACAGCCAAATTATTAGGACTTTGGCTTTTAGGACTTTTTTGGCAACTCTATGTGGATTTAAATCCTTTTTTGTTTGTGTTGAGATTTAAAATTTACTTAGTCATTGCTAAGTATTCATGCCATTGTTCATATTAAAGCAAAATGTTAAAGAACTACAATGTTGTTAATTTACTGACAGGCCAAAAAAAATCTTACATATTTGTTAGGACCACCTTTAGCTCTTATGATGACGCTCATTCGCCACAGCATCATTATAATTGTATGCTGTAGCATTAAGCTTTCTTTTGATTAGAAATAAACATCCCAAACCTGATCCAGGATTACAGTGGCCTTGCACACGAAGCAAATGTGTGTCAAAGATAGGGGGATGAAATAGAACACCGACTAGGGTTCTCATCTGCCATCAGTGTCTACCTAACTCTTTTGGGACTAAATTAATAAATTCCCAAATTCATGCTCCAAAGGATAGCCGAAAGCTTTCCCAGAGGAATAGACTTCATTGTAAAAGCAATGGGGAAACTAACTCTGGAATGGGATGTTTAGTTTTGCTTATAGAACAGAGGACTCAGTGGCCTTGTTTGTATCAAATCAAAGCAATCTGAAAGCCGAGATGAGATACACACGTACACTTTCGACTACACAGTCTGACACTTTTCGTAAAGATCATTTTAAAATTCAGTTACCACCAAACTGTGGTTCCCAATTCTGATCCTGGATTTGCTGTACTCAGTCCTTCACTGGGGAAGCAACAGCAAAAATATAAATGTTCTAAAATCTCTAAGATGAGCAAAGAACATGTTACACAACTGCAGTCTTTGTAGACTTGAGAGGTGGTTTGAGGAAAGGAAAAATTGTGTCACTGCAGCATAAAGTACATGGTAATTTAGCATGTATCAAGAACTACACTGGGCCTAAAACTGACCTCTGCAGGACTCCCACAGAGGGGCTCAGTCATGCTCATGTGATGACAACCAGGCTTAATCCAGATGAAAATTGATACCTTAAGTCAGAATTCATTAGCCAGAGAATTAAAAATGACACAATTTGTAATTTTTAGGGCCTGGGCTAGGAATCATTAAAACCACAAAGTAATTTAACCCTAGCAATCATATGGGATTTAATGTCATTTTAACATTTTACCTGGAGCTGCTTAGTAAACTTTCTTATGCTGAATTAACTAATGATTAATCTACTGTAGTTGACTTTTCAGCATCAGTGACAAGATAAGTTCTTCTCTGTAAGTTATCGTTGAAAATAACTAGCTGCAGGTGTTCTCTGAGCAGAATTATATTATTTTGGAAAAAGGTGAACATTCTGCTTTCATCACATGTATGTTGTGGTCCGTTCAGAGCTCTAGATGTCAGGGCAGAACATACCATATCAGTAATACAATCTCTCTTGCATGCTTGAAACATGAGTGTTCGGGACATAAACATAGGAATAGCTGGCTTTTTAAGACCTACCCATAATGCAGTTAATGTTCTGAAGGCATGCAGATTTAAGGCTGAGATCTAATCTGAGATTGGCCTGCTCTTGAGATGTTCCAGATACAGCAGAGTGGAGTGGGTTTAATCAGCTGGTGTTGGGACTGAAAGCCCTATGTGGAGTCATGCTGCCCTGGGGGATGTTTTGGTCCCGACACAAACAACTGGATTGTCAAGTGGATTATGCTAGCTAATGGGAGCCAGATGGATTATGCTTGTCTCTCAGCTCACTGTTACCTTGCACTCATTGTTCAGGTGTGTATGGTAACAATGTGCAAAACAAGTGAAACCAGACCTTGATTGTGTCAGCTTCATAACCAGATTTATTAGCTCAATTCTCTCTAGCCCATACTCCATTAGGCTGATTCTATAATTCAAAATATGAAGGATCACTGCAAAACAAATGGACCTGATTCAACTTCTATAATCCTAACCCCTGAGACATACTACAACAAGAAATAAGACACATATCTAGCTTGATTTAACTCTATCTTCCTGGACTTCTCTTTGGTAGGAGCACAAGGATCTGGCCCAAACTTCAAACCCTTGACTTGTAGATCATCTCTGTCCAAGGTAGAAGTTGTTGGATAATGTCCAGACTCCAGAAGGAGTTGGATCAGGTCTGATTCCTTCCCCTGGTCTTTTGGTTCCATACTTCACCAGGTATGAGGAGGCTGATCAGGTCCAGAGTCTTGACATTTTGGTTTAGCAGCGAGAGGTACGTTTCCGAGCTGCTCCTGTTGGGAGATTGCAATGGCATTCCAGCAGGTGGCAAACTCATCCTGCAGCATTCTAACATTCTCAAGAGCCGAACATTTGTGTATACAGCCACATAAGTCCTAATCATTCCATCCATTCCAAGGATTCCCATTTAGAACTCAATATAGAATGCATTTGTGCTTTTCAGAAGGAATCAAAACAACTAAACCTCTCATGGTGCAAACTGAACCTTTTAGGATGCAAATGGAGTTCAACCACTGACAATTGTCCATTGTTTCAGTATTAAGATATGTATTGTATCGTACCAGACTTTAAAAAAATGTTTTTAAGATGACATTAGTGATAGTGTAGTATTAATTTCAGTAGACAAAATGTAGTAGACTATACGATTTAAAAAGGGGTTGGTCATCTGACAGCTTGTGGTGTTTGATCTGTTCAATTTAGTATCTCTCATATTCATTACAGAAGCATTACACACTCAGGATAACTATTATGATGTGCTTAACACATTACTGTTTTTATTACTGACATAATAAAATAGGTGTCTCTGGAAATTTTCAATGCTGCTAAAACCTGGATTCAATCTCTTTGTTGGATGGGATGGAATGGTGGGAATGACCTCAGAGGACAGATGATTATTTTACTCTTCCTATACTGATTTGAACATCAGAAGATCATTGTATTTATATTTGACTAATAGCTGATGAGTGAGAATATTATTACGGAATACATGACTCGTGTGTTAATCCGGCTATAAAAAATAATCAAGTGGTGTGAAGCATGTTCTAAAGTGTTGTCATTGCTGTTACAATCAGCTCCTAAACATGAAAGGTCATTTTGCTGCCACCTTATTTTTTATTAGTTGTTGTTAGCTGGCAAGACAGCTATATTCTCTGTGCTGCTTAGATGGTACAGACAGATTTTAAGGTTGAATGTTTTCTTGCATCGTTATGAGTTATTATATGCTGTATGAACACCTTAAATTGGACTGTGCCAACTTTGTCACGTATATATTTTTCTACAAAATTAGTCCTCTTACATGAAATATGTTTTACTGACTGGATCTTCAAACATATGCAAAAATGTTTATAAACTTCAACTGGAGTATGAGATTATTCCGTGTACTTACATCATAATTTGTATCCTTTTATAGTTACTTTATAGTTTGATTTTATTCTCAAATAAAAAATTAAAACATGCAGGTCGCTGTATTACCTAGAAAGACATTCTCTGTTACAAACGAGACTCCTTTGATAAAAGTTAAATTAATTTCTCCTCACGGACAACTTCATCATATGAAGTAATGTTGATTGTTAAACAGACATGATAGTAATTCACACTTGTTATACAGTACACACCTCACTTCTCTGTGAAACCTGTACAAGTCATACTGAGTCCTGATTATATGAACAGATGTATCGAGGTTGATTTGAGTGTGTTTGTTATACGAAATAATCCAAATAAAACAGTTTTATTCCCAAGATTAAAAAAAGTGATGTGAAACCCTGAAAGTGATATGAGTGTTTTTCTGTTTTGCCTTTTTGAATGTGTAAGTCTCAATTCCTCTTTTATGTCAAAATAATACCTCAATCTCAAATCTGATATCTCTCTTTGCCATATGTTCTAGTCCTGATGGTCCTGATGGTGCAGCTCTATAGGTGATGTGAATGTTTTCTTTGGACACACTGAGACTGAGGGAGATGTATAATCCCTGTTATTATGCATAATACTCTAGATGCTTAGGATTTTTTATTTTATTTTACTTAATGATGTTTTTTTTCCAAATTTCCCTCAAACAAATCTTAATACATTCCCAGCGAAAACCTGAGGCTGATGGTTAATGGTCAGAATGAACAGAGTACATCTAACCAAGCTTGAGGGGGAAAAAAACTGGCCTTGCTCCAAGCTCGCTAGATTGATTCAAGCATCAAAACAACTAACACTGAAATCTTGCACTTTGATGCCTTATAATACCAGATAGAATGAACACAAAAAACAGTTATTCAAAGAGTTGTCTCTCTCTGATGAAGTCATCACACCCAACACAACATATAGAATCTCAGTTAAGTTTAATATGTACAGTAAATACACTATTTACATCACATAAATTATGTACAAGTCAAAAGACTTTGTCCCAAAACAGTTCAAAATTGTAGCCCTTGTCATGTCATGCTGAACATGGGGACAGTTTGTAATACAATTAAAAAATATTTAAAAGCCATTAAAATAAAAAACAAATATTTTTTTAAATGACCCTGATTTAAAGGTTAATATACAAATATATTGTCCAGAACATTCAGTTTGCACAAGGCTTGCGTGGCAGTTTTAAAAAATAAAAACATTGTCTAAAAGCTTATTTCATTTTTTACACATAAGAATTTTTATGGCACTTGAGATGTATAGTCAAGATGTAATTTATTTCAAAATATAATAATAAAAGGCACAATCGTGATGTGGGAGGCACATCATGTTTCTATCATGTTTCGACTGATTCCAGTTGCGTCAGAGTTGTGCAGGTCCGGCCTACTCATTCTTACAAGTGGTTCTGTGTTTTTTTTTTTGTTGTTTTTTTTGCTAATATTTTTTAAAAAGTAGTACCAGCTACATCATGAGAAAAAATTTTTGCATAGCATTCAGCACAACGTCCAGTCTATAGATTAGATTTAAGTTTCTTGAACAACTTGAATTGTGAAACTCTGCTGTCTAAAGTAACACAAACAGAACAGATGCAATAAGAGAAGAACATCTTGATGGTCACAGGATAACTGCGAATTAGTCCAGACTCAGTCCGGGTTTTTACATGTGGCGCTTCATGTGCAGAGCGAGATGGTCGGACCTGGAGAAGGCACGCTCGCAGAGATGACACTGGAATGGTCGGTGGCCAGTGTGCTTACGGAAATGGCGAGTCAACTCATCAGAGCGAGCAAACTTCCAACCGCAACCTTCCCAACTGCAGTGATACGGCTTTTCACCTGCCAAGGCACAATGTACAATGTTTAGATTTTCCCATGATGTTCCACTTTAAATCAGCTAAATCCTGTCAATAATAGTTTATTTAATATTTCTTAATTATATTAGCGAGCTTACCTGTGTGTGTCCTTTGGTGTGCTTTCAGGTGTGAGCTCTTGGTGTAAGTTTTGCCACATCCGGCGTAAGTGCAGGTATGAGTTGCTGTTCTCTTCCTTGGCCACGTGCGCCTCCCCCTCTTTGGTTTGGCTTCCAGCTCTAACGGGGATGACGGTGGTGTAAGGAGAACCCTCTGCCCAGCGTTTTGCACTGCCATGGTGTCGTAGCGAGGTGCTGCGCTTTGATACGGGAGCTGTATGTGAGTCGGAGCATGACATGCATAGCTCTGTGAATACGCCACCGAGTGGCACAGCTGGCTCTGAGCGTCCGTGTTAAGTGCGTTCATCTCAGTTGGGCTCAGAGGAGGCGTCATGCTCCCTGAACCCTGTGGTGAATGAGCAAGCAGAGGCTGTTCGTAAGCTCTCATGCAAGAACTGTCGCTCTCTCGTTTAATTTTGGGCACCATGCCCACTACAGGTCCGTAACCATCCATACGTGGCTCCACTTTTATGTGCTCTGCGATGTCCTGATTGGAGAATGCTGATCGGACCAGGAATCTTCCCTGAACAATGCTGTTGCTGTTGGGAGGGGGATGAGGATGAGATGGAGGAGGTGGGCAGTACGTATCCACCTCTGGACGCAGGAGTTCGGCCATCAGGCTGATGCCATAAGGTGGCGGAGAGGCGTTCAGGTCGGGCACAGGATACACCGTAGAAGGAGCTGATGTGTACACGTTTCTGCACTCCTGCATCCTGTAATCGCTTGGCACGCTCATGCCTTGTGCCGAGAGGCTCTCTGAACCTGCCGTGTTGGCCAGAATAAACTCCAGGTCCAGGTACTTGTCAAGTTCTTCGTCATCGCCTCTAACAAATGCATCCATGCTCTGAGACAGATCAGCCAAGCAGCTGGGCAGCATGGACCTTTCCAAGTCATCCTTCCATCTCTGCAACAATAAAAAAAAGCGGCATTTAATTGGAGTTTGCACTTGACTTGTTCCCTTTTATTTATCCAGAAAAGAGGAGTAATTCATGCTTGCTTGTTTTAACTTTATCTAAGCTTCAGAAGTTCAAAGCTGTTCAGAGAAAACGAGATTTTGAAGCTATTACAAGTTAGAAGAGTTCTATTCTGATTTTGTATATAAAATATTTAATTATGTTTCTTAGAATACAAGAGAAACATCCTGGGAATCGAGAGCACGCAAAACGATTTGCTGAGAGAAAAAAAAAAAAACACTTCGATTTAAATTTGATTGCGCTGTAAATGATTTTATTCGATCTTGTGCTCTTTGGTTGAGAATTTCAACTGCAATAAAACAACAACACGATTTATTCCAACACGTGGACGAATTGAAACGCACAGATGAGGCACGTTAAATAGTCGCGCGCGCATCTGTGCGTTCACATTCGTTCACGTGTACGAGTTATTAAATCACACTTGTGCACTAAAATCTCGAGTAACAGCTACGAAACACAATACTTACGTTTTCCCAGCATTTTTCTTTCTGCGCGGAAAAAGTTGAAATGGACGGCAAAATGGTCCCGCTCGAGGCCATCTCCGGTCAATTAGGGGGGAAAAAAACGAATTAAGGAAAGTATTTCGTTCTCGAGCTTTGAGAGTGAGCAGCCGTGATCCGTTCCCCAGCACTCAGGGTGAATGTATATACGCGTGTGTTCGTATAATAAACCCCCTCCAGCTCTTGTTCTGTCTGTCTGTTTCTCTTTATGTCTCTCTGTGAAGCTGCTTTGCACATAAATACCAGCGCGCGAGCTCAGCGCCGACCAATTGCGCGAGGCGGAGGAAATAACGCAGCGCCCGGCCCTAATTTTAGCTCCGGTATATATAGGCGGACTTTTAGTCAGAGCTCGGAGCTGCTCTAGAAAGTCTAGAGTGGGAGTTTAACACGGTTTACAAATTCACAGATTTCACTTAACACGCTTATATACACCATGTTCCAGTCAGAGTGATTAAGGATTCATTTTAGCCCCTATATTTATATACGATGTGGATATATTAAATATTAAATAAGTGTGAATAACCTGATAACTAAAAACAGCTTTAATAAAATTTAAGAGAAAAAGGAGACTCTATGTACTGTACGTCGTTGTGTGTAATTATACATAATGAGCCCTGAGAATTTTATATTTTTAGAATGTCATTTTCAGAAATTTGTCTCAAATACAGTACATACGGAGTCATACACACAGTGTATATGAATATGTCATTAGAAGGATGCTGAGGTTGGAACCGCCAGGCAGAAGGTCTAAAGCAAAACCAAAGAGGAGATTTATGGATGTAGTAAGAGACGACATGAAGTTAGTTGGGGTGAGAGAAGAGTAGGCAGAGGACAGGGTTAGATCAAGGCAGATGATTCACTGTGGCATAGAGAGGACGTGGGGGAAGGGGTGGCCTGGTGTTTAAGGTGTCTGACTGCAATCCAGAAGGTCCCAGGTTTGAGCATGATGCCACCATTGGACCCCCAAGCGTTCAGATACAATCGGGCATCGAGCTCGCAACCTGCAGTGACATGTTAATGAATTTCTTAGTTAGCTAGTTAGTTTCTGTTTAAGTTATGTTGTTAATTTGTGCTGTATGTAGCACCGTGGTCCTGGAGGAACGTTGTTTCATTCACTGTACTAAACTGTTTGTGGTTAAAGTGACAATAAAAGCCTACGTCACTTGACTACTTAACTTGAAATGAGCCCTTCTTTAAGATGATTTTAACCTCCTGCACTACTTAACCTTATAGATATTTCTTTTAAAAATGTTCCACAGGTTCACCATAAGATTGAGGTCTTACTCTGATTTTCCATAGACAACAAATCAATTGTTATTTTATGACAACAAATGTGATTATATATTCATTTATTTATCGTCTATACCGCTTTATCCTGTATACCGGGCTGCGGGGAGCCTGGAGCCTATGCCAGGAGACTTAGGGCACCATCACAGGGCAAACACACATACACTACGGGGAATCTAGGGATGACAATTAACCTATTCTTCATGTTTTTTGGGTGTGGGACAAAACCAGAGTACCCAGGCAGAACATTCAAATTCCATCCACACAGATCCGAGGAGGGAATTGAAACCAGACCCTGGAAATGCCAAGCAACCACTGGACTGCCATGATTATGTATTGTTCTACAAGAAAGTAATTTGTATTATAAGATAGAAGAACATGTTCAATTAGGAACGACACATATATAACAGCTGTCATATTGACACCTTTAACACCTGTCATGGGACCTAACACATCGCTTCACAATATTCACCAAACATCCAGAACTCAATCCATCTAAACTATCTAGTGTACATGGAATTTATCAGAGAATAAAACTGAAAATGCTTTCTCTCATGTATTTCTGCGCCCACTGCAAACATATATCTTTGTGAGCGATGGTTGGAGGTGGCCAACATGCAGATTCAGTGGAACCTTGGATTACGAGCATAATTTGTTCCAGATGCGGGCTCATATTTCAAATTGTCCCATAATAAATAATGATAATAAACTCAAATTATTCGTTCTACAGCCCCCAAAAATAAATACATAAAAACAATTAACACAAAATATAAAGTAAAAATAAAACAAATTAACCTGCAACCCTCTTCCCTTTTCGACTTACAGTTACACTTTCTCCACTCTTTTCACACACATGCGCGCATACAGTGACAATGGAAAAACTGTTTTATCAGAAAAAATAAAACAAGAAATCTCTGTAATGACACGTGATTAAGCATCACACTAACGGAATCACTGCTGTAAAGTAAAAATAAAACAAATTAACCTGCACTTTACTTTTAAAAATTGTGACAGAGCACTGTTTCTGTGTAGAGCAGAGAGAAAGAGTGTGTGTCTGTGTGTGTCTGTGAAGGTGAAAGTAGGAGGGATCTGTGTGTGTGGCACGGTGTCCAATGACGCACACGCACACAGACACAAAGAGCAGGCTGATACAGAGAGAGAGAAAATGGATTTTTTACCTCTCTAATGAGACTTGCTTTTGCTTTACCTGTGCACTGTACACACATGCATACAGACACAACATAAAATATGTTTTACGCGCACACATGTTGTCACAGTGTTAAAGTAACAAACAAGACTTGTTTGTTTTCCAAGTCCAATTTATCAAAAATCTTTGCTCGTCTTGGGGAACACTCGCAATCACAATCCGAGGTTTCACTGTACATTCACAACTTCCAGCCTTTAAAGGATCCAGCATAAATACGTTCCTCACGATGATTGCAGAGACACCGGCAGCTTCAAATACCTGTTTGCTGCTCAACACAGGCTTTTTTATCGTTGCCCTTTTAGGGACAATAATTTCTATTACAGGACCGTACTTTAATCAGCCTTTTGCAATCAAAAATTTTTTATTAAAATCTATGAATCATTAAAATCATTTTACCATTTGGTCTCTATTTAGTTTAAAAAATATCAGTTGTTTTCATGGTTTTGGAAAACACTGACCATTTTATTCTTTTCATCTTCATGTTGCATAAGAGCTGTGATGTGTTTAGTAATGTGGAACACCTTCATTAAGCCCATCTGATATTGATAAGGATATCTAAATGGATATGGCCTACAACAAACACTTTCTTTAAAAAACCCTGAAACCTATGTATGTTTTTAATGAAATCCTACTGATTTGTCACTGGGATTATAATTTGAAACACGTTCTATAAACAAACTTGGACTATGTATTTTTTTTGTTTGTGAATAAGTAAGCTGTGAACAATTAGGAACCGTTCAAAACGAGTGTTCACATCATTAATATTATTATTTCTTACTAGATCTATATCAATACCAATACTGGTATCAAGTATTCATTTGATATTGAGTTTTTTTAAACATACTAGTATGGAGTTTGTGTATGGAGTACTACAGTTTCCTCTCTCAGTCCAAAGACATGCAGATTAGGCTAATTGGTGTTCCCAAGTTGCTTGTAGTGTGTAAATGAGTGTGTAACTGTGTAAATGTGTGTATCCTGCAATGGATTGGCAACCCATGCAGGCTGTACCCTGCATTTGTGAAAACAACAACAACAACAACAACAACATAATAATAAATCCAAATCTGACATTTTATATTATATAACATATGTATTGTAAAACAAACAAACATGTAATGTCAGAAATCTGGATAAATTTCACGACCAGTGCAAACTATTGATAATTTAAATGGCGTCTTCCTATAGACCTCTTGCACCAGATATCACAGCATCTGTACACAATGATGTTGCCCACTTATGGATGGCAAAAGTTATGTTACCTACCAGAAGCCTGTGCCAAAACCCACATTCAACACCCATCACAGAAGCATTATCTGTTAATATTATATGTCATCAATCAACACTTATTAACTGCTTCTAAGTCATTCCCAAATGGCCTCTGAAATGTCTGTGAGGTGTTTTATGGCTAATGTGAGTTACAATGCTTCCTAGATTCTAGCGTAGGGCTGAATCCCAAATCCTACTCCAAAGCCTCAGATCACTTAGTGTGTAGAACAAGAGAATCGCTATTACAATATTTACACTATTTGGGATTTAACCCTGGAACAGTTAGTTAGTTATTAGGTAGAAAGCTTAAAATGTAAGTATTCGTTAGCTGCACATCATTGTATAAAGTGTAAAAAACAGCATGTTCAACAGCATTGCTCATACAGAACTCTGGTCAAGTCAAGTACAGTGTAAGAGAGGAATATTCAACCTCAGCTCAGTACATGACAACAGTGTGACTTTAATAAATGTGTAAATTAATAATAGGTTCAGAATTTTCATTTGTAAAGTGTTTTTAGTGTCAGTGATTAACTTTAGTGTTAACAGTAACTTGTTCTCCTTTTGCTTTTATTTTATTTGTCAAAATTTTAGATGACAATGCACAAAAAATGCCTGATGCTTCTGGTTCTAATAATCATTAACTGCGATAACTGACGCTTTATGCTATTTCTGCTAGTCGTGAAAAAAGATGTTGTTGGTGGTGCCAACCAACAGATTCAATAAACAAGCAAATAATCTGTTGATAATAAACAGCATTTGTAAAACTGTTATATAAAAAAATTATGTCACACAAGGGAGAGTGCTTTTGTACTGAATATAGTATTCTACCCCCCCTCTATACTCTATACTCACACAGACTTATACTGCATGTTCTGTACACAAACTTATGTTAAGGCTCCCTGACATGTTGTATGCTTAGGACCATGAAATCATTTATTTCCTTTATCAAAGTTTATTCAGGCTTTTATGTCCTTGAGAATTAAACATGGTTTGCATGTTACACCAAACTTTGTTGACATGTTCATAACTACTATTTGTTTTCTTTTTTTTTTTTTACCCATCTTTATTATATCCCCATCTTTTTACCCCATCTTTAACTGTTTTAGAGACATGTAGCTCGGAATGTTGAAATACCTATTAATAGTTACCTATTTCAATGCTTAAACGAGTTGTTGCTCTCAAAGCCAGTAAAGCAAAGTCAACAAAGGATTAACACACTATTAACGCCTAAACCTTACTACTAACGCCTAAACCAACTCAAAAGATTAAACACATTTCTGTGCAAAATTTTATTTTAGTAACTCTTCTACACTTTTTAATTCTTGTACTATGGATCCTGCATTTAAATAAAGTAATAATAATAATAATGATGATAAAGAGATTAAAAAAATAGAAAATGTATAATTTTCTGTAAGGGCACATTTATTCAACATTTATGGAAAGAGTCTCCAGTGTCAGTGTAACAATCAGAGTTAAAGCTTCTCACATTTCTGAGACGTTGTTGCTCAGTAACATGACAGACTTGAATGACAGATAGAATGACATGTTCTTTCCAAAATTAAGTGTTTTATTCCATCTCTCTCTCTCTCTCTCTCTCTCTCTCTTTCACATGCACACACATGCATATAGACAAGAAAGTAACAAATTACACACTTATTGCATAATGACTGTAACATTTCAGTTTTCTTATATTTAAAAAACTATATATATTTAAATATACCTATTCACTAATCCAAACTATAAATGTAACATAAATTTAAAATATTTTAAAAACATGCTAAATTCCATGACTGCCTGAATCACTAGTAAAAAAAGCCCAACTTGTCACTTTTTCATCTTAATATAAAAAAAGCAACTGAGGCCAAGACCCCTTTCGGCACAAACAAGTTACACAGGTGTGGAAATAAAAAGATGATATATATCAATTTATACCTGCTTTAGCACGTGTATATACATGTAAGTCAAAAATGATTCGAATATTGAAAAAGAGGCTTTGCAAAAGAGGATGTATTACATATACTCATTCTCATAATATTTGCTGTTCTGTTGATAATACTTATCAGTTTTGTGCCAATTCTTTGTTTACAGTTTTTTTCCTGGCAGTTTGCAACTGTCGTTAGTCTTGCAGCGGTCTGAACCCCCTGCTTTATCTTTGAGTGTCTTAACATGTTTAAAAAATTTAAACTGGCAAACACAACTGCCTGCTAATAAAATCTTATTAGTTTAAAATGTGTAACCATACTTTTAACAATTGTTATGTGGATATTTATTTGTCTTTTGTACGTGCTTTATGCTAATCAGAGTCACACTGGTATCTTGGAAGGAATACATCCTTAACGAGACAATCACACTAGTGCTGGATGATATGACAAAATAATGTTTGATATCATGATAAATGATGTCACAGTGTCACACTTTTCTAAGATATAATGGACATAATGTTGTGTTAGTATGCTTAACACACAGCTTTTAAAATAAATGTAAGCATGTTTGTCCAACTGAAATCCTACTAAACCAAACTTTTCGAAGCCAAACTAGACCCAGACAATGCGTTTGGAAGCTGAGCTACTCCTTGCACATATACCTCAATCAGACACAGAAAACGATCTTGTGGTTCTGCGCATGCTCCACAGTTCCTGTCCTGGCTTTGACCCAGAAGTCAAACAAAAGCTATAACAGAAGAAGAAGCCACTAACAATACGGCAGTGGATAACACAATAACCACAAGGGATAGCATGCTTTGTACAAAAAAATAAAGCGTCAAGCACATAGAAAATGTACAGAGATGACACGATTGTTCATGTTTCCACTGTTTCAAGAACTAAAAAGCTGAAAGAGGCCGTATCACCCCATCTATCATAGCGGAGTTAGACATTCTTCTATCGGTACAAGGACAGCAGTCCTATTAAATGATATAAAAATTATTTGACTCAATAGTGCGTCTCAATGTTCCGACTGTGATATCTTTCATGTTTTTCATGTTTATTTGTAACATAAATAAGTTGGGCATTATATTAATCATACTACATGTTTTTATACAACCCATTTGCACTGCTGTTAGCAAACCTATGTATATTGTCATACTGTACATATGGCATATTATAGAAAATGTGTTTGAGAATTGTGATGTGATATTTTTGTCATATCGCCACCCACCCTGACAATACTGTACTATAGCTATTAACTCCACACTTCAAAAGCTTGTTTATTCTGTTCTGCATGCTTTGGGTGTGTATTTTGCACTGTAACAATTTTTTTATTTATTTGTGCTGCATTGACTTTTCTATGGAATCAGCGGGGCTGTGTTGTTTAGATCACCTGGCAGTGGTGTTAATGTTATGGCTGATCGGTGTATACCAAAAATACAGTAGGGTTGCATAAAAAACAGTGAAACATTACTTTTTTTTAAATGTTATCTTATTAGAAGTATTAAATCTCACAGGAACTTCATTCATTCTTTTTTTTTCCACACCTTTTCTTCTGTATAGGAATTTGTCTACATTCATTTGTTCTAGTTTACTGTAGATAAATAAATGGGGTTAACACTTTTGTAGTACTTACTGTAACCTAACTACACTTTTTTATATCACACAGTGAATTAGAAACACCGTGAGAAATGTCCCATGAGGTTGAATGTAATAACACAGCATGGCTTATGTGTTTGTGTTGCTGTAACACCCTTTAAAGATGTAGCATTTCATTGTTGACAAGTCTTATTTACAACTAAATCAGTAATGGTTAATAATTGCTCATAATGTCTGTTTGTATAACACGATGTCAAACAACATGATGTACAGTACCTGTATGATTGTTTGAGATGGGAACAGAAGCATCCTGTATTAACACTATAACAAACACAGTTTGCCTGTTCTCATCTCTGAAAACAGTGAGAGAAACAGAGAGGCATGAAATACACCAGTAGATATAACACAACAAACAGTATTATTACCTGGTTGATATGCTTAGATGAGCATTTAAAAAATATTTGCTTTTTTTTGTATATGGCAGAAATATGGCATTGCCAATAAGACTGTAGTGTGGACTTTACTAGAACAACCTTGTAGGATATACCTGATAGGTAGAGAGGTCATGTAAAAACTGTAACTATGATTGAACTGGATATTAATATGAAGAAAACAAATATTGCATGGGGAAGTTATTATGTGGGTTAACCAACATCACGTAGGATCTTAATGTGTTCATTAGTCACTAAAATCAGGAAACAAGTATGATTCATTTGGTAAACAATTTCCAAACGTAGTTCTATTAACTAATGTTTCATGAGAATGTTTTTAGTAATTATAATTGTTAATTGGTTTCTGTGGAAATCACAGAGAACACATAAAAAACACATACCTATTATTCACACCTTATTTTATTGCCTTACTAATTGATTTGACTATTACTGTAGTATTAGGTATGTGGGCTGATAATTAATTACAATATTATAATGTTTATGGTCAGTACCCGTACTAGAAACAAAAAAAAACTTACCCCAGAATCCCTTCTTCTTGTTTCAATGTCTTTTTAACGTTGTCTTAATTGTTCTGCTTTTTAAACCTGATTTTGTTTTCTTTTGGTTTGATATTAGAAATGAGAGATGGTCCTTTCTGGAGTGTCTTTATACTCAACATCCATAAAAGATATACAAAACCAACGGGATATAAACTCACCATATCTTTTTAGGAATAACTCTACACTTGCATGTTCATACGGTTATATAATTATTTAATCATGTGGCAGCAGTGCAATGCATAACATAATAAATAAGTAAATCGTTTAAATACAGGTCAAAAGCTTCAGTTAATGTTCAAATCAAACATCAGAATAAACAAAAAATGTGTGAACTCTGTGACTTTTACCATGGCATAGATATTAGTACCAGATGGGCTTGGGTTTGAGTATTTCAGAAACTGCTGATTTCCTGTAAATTTCACACATAAACATCTCTAAATGTGTACAAATTGGTGAAAAAAATTGTGTGAACAACAGTTCTTGGATAGAAAAAGAGCAAAAAAGATGCTTTTCTCCTTACCATGGTTGTAAAGAAATTAATGAGATTATATGAATTACTATATCCTTCTAGGCAGCTCAAACCAATCTGACCTGTGCTTCAGCCTGCTATCCCTCAACATAACTGAAGTTTTTGTTTGTTTTTGTGGACACAAGTTGGCACAGGTTTTTACGCAGGTTGCCCTTCCTGACACAACCCCTTCCATTTATCCCAGTGGCTGGGGTTTGGACATTGGATGGGAATTGGCCCCGGGCAGATGAAAAAAACCACCACTGAGCCACCGATGCCCTTAAACTCAAAAAAATTATTGTCTGTGAAAATCCCATAAATTCATCAGAAGTTACCGCTTCACTTTATTTTGACGTTTGATGTGAGCATTAGCTAATGCTCTTGATCTGCATTTGTACTATTTTATGCATCATACTGCTACTACGTGATTTATCTAACTAAATAACTGCATAAATGAGTACGTGTTTCTGTAAAAGGGATTGACGAGTATATAATTCCTGTTGTTATTTCTGTGGAATGTAAAATTCAACATCATTTTTTCCCACCTAGTTTGTAAAATGATTGACATGTCAGATTCAGATGGGACTAAAATAGCACATATCGTCCAGTATTTAGTATATTACAGCAGCTCGTGTAAAACTAAACTAAATTACTCCAAAGATATATTGTGGTAGTGATATTGTTCAAGCCATGCTTTATGTGCTAATGCTTAAACCAAGAAAGTGTTTGAACTCATAAACACCTATAAACAGAGTTTCACTTCCTTATTAGACTAAAAATATGACCTAGTTGAACCCGATGTTAAGTACTACACTCAACACAGAGTTTATTTAGAAAAAGGCGATTTCTTGTCTTTGGGTTTTCAGGTGTAATCCATATTTAATAGCTTAACTGAAACCCCTTTGAAACACCTGCTCTTTCTTCACAGTGGGGGCCCTCAGTCGTGCGCTAGCTTTCAGTCTGCGTCGAGGCACACGGGCAAAGAGGAAGCCCAGAGTCCTGCCAGAAAGTGCGAGAGTGTGAGTTTGAGTCGGAATGGGACCTCGAGCATGCTTATATAGTCTCTATTTTTAACCCACTCCCCCTCGCCTATCACAGGCCTTCCTCTCGGCGGCGCTCAGGAAGCGAGCCTGGCTCTGTTTCCTGCTCACACGCGGACCTATTGAAATCCAATCAGGCTAGGATACAGCAGCGATGACCAGGCTGTGAGTCAAAGCAGAGAAGAGGAACACAAAAATGTTTAGCATATTTGGTAAATACCTTAAAATGAAATGGAATTTCTGTTCAGTCAATTAAAGTTGTAGACACGTAATCTGTAAAAATGGACAATATATAAAAAAGTCTACAGTATATGATCTCGCCACAAACTTTTTGTACACGATGAGGGCTTTGATATTCCTTTAAATTATTCATTGAAAAAAGCCAAGGGGCTTCTAGTCAAACTGAGACTTGTGATGAAATTTCTTGTGAAGGCATAAAACCGACTGACATATACAGAGTTCTTCAATCACAGTACGAAGATGAGACTCTTCAGGAAAACATTTCCGTGGCACTGTTTTAAAAAGGGCTGTACTTCCATCAATGAGGATCCTGGTCAAGGTTTTCTGCAGTCGTCCAGTGAACTTTTAGTGAGCGGAATGCCTGATCCTTGAAAATCGATTAATAAGTTGTTCCAAACTTTCAGAACTTTTGGTTCAGATTTTTTCATTTACATTTGATGATTCTGTTCAAGCTAATCAATTTATTAGTATTTTAAATTAAATTCTATTTATAATTAATTGTATCTCTAATAGCATATTTTTTTGCATTGTGTTTAATCATAAAATTCAAGTCTTTCTTTTCATATGCACATTTGGTTGTTATAGTGACAACTCTACTGAGTACATGGTAATAAATAAAGATTTCTTTAAGAATCTATTGGTTATTGGGGCAGGAGATATCCAAGGAATAAAACACTTAACATTATGCTTTTAGAGGGAAATAGTAAATGACAGGGTGGTGTGATACAGTGGATTTACTGTTGCCACTTCAAAGTTGACTTATTTCCTGTAATTTGCCAACATTTTTTTTAAATGAATGTTCAAGCCACAATATTTTTTTCCTCTTAATGAGTACATTTAATGTTGTGGAATGTTTGTTTAAAAAGTTATTTCCTGTCCTCATTTACATTATATTATGTCATATATAATTGTATAAAATATATTACCGGAAAACATCTTCATGATACACAATGTATATTACAATATATAATTTTCCCTGATGTATTTCATGTAGAAAACAATTGAAAATGAAGCAGGTGATACAAAAATAGTTTTTAATCCTCAGTTAGTGCTCAGTAAGTGGTGACGATATTTAAAAAGGTGTATCATGATTTCACAATATCAAATTGTCATGTTTAGAGTTCTTCCATTTACGGGTTTCCTCTGAGGGACAACCAAAGCAGGATTAAGGTTTCTGAGAGTGTAGCAAAGTAATACAGTGGTGGCCAGCGGTTGTTTTACAGTGACATTGCTGATATTGCTATACAATACTCAATATTTAAAATGACGTCCTTTCATTCTTCAAAACTTGCTGGATCCGGCATGAGTCAGAAAGACGTCTGCAGTACTATGGTGTCACTCGCTCACTCCATGCCTGCTTGATTGCTTCCTGAAGATCAAGTACAGATATTTGCCACTGAAGTTCACAATTCACTTAAGAATTCCCCGATTTTAGGCATTTTTGTGCAGACCCGGCTTCAGAAAGTTTTAGTTCCGCCTCATATCTCTTCTATCCATTAACTAATTCGGCTGATTTTAATTAACTCAACTCTTTCGCCAGATAGGCTCGAACTAATTTGTGACATCACCTGTTTTGTGCACATGGAAAACTACAGTATAATACATGACATATGTTGTCTTAATACTTTTGGCCACCACTGTAGTTGAGAAACTTGCCAGCATGCGGAGTTCACAGTGAATTATGTTTTACATGCTGGTGTATGTCATACATTTCAGATGTCAATAAATCCAGCTGAAGAGATCAAACTGGTATTTATTAAAAAAGTCAGATTTCACTTGTTTTATCATTCACAATGCATTAAACCAGATTAAAGGAGATTTAAGCTGTCTGTCTAAACACAGTTTGAGCCTTTATCTAAGTCCCAATCATCAGTGCAAAATTAATTACACTGACAAGACATATTTTCTGTTGTTTTTTTTGTTAAGTGAGCATATGGAGCTAATTGGTTTAGTAAGACACTAGGGAGACAGATTTGTTATCTGTTTTCTCTTGACACAATGGAGCAGATATCTTTTTTCATTTTTGAGGACACACACAAACACAGATCTAGAACTGACAATCTTTATGTCGGTTACAGACGAACTAGTGGCTATTGAGACCTACTTGAGAAAAGAAGGTCCTGCCACAGGGGCTGTACTGTATGTGAAGTTTTGATCAGGGCTGGTTCTGAAAGCCCTTGGTTCTTCTGTCTGTTCCTTATTGTGTCTAGGCTGGTTCTATGGTTTGCCTCAAATATGGCAGTGGCTCTATGGTATGAGCTTTTTTGCTTGCCATCTTAAAATGAGGAATGATGGTGGGCTATATCACAGCAAGAGAAGAATTTTCTCATAAAGTCTATGGGTCTCTTCTGTGTCCCTCTGCCATGCCGGCCAATAGCATGCACCCGGTATAGCACAGTCTTGTGATGGTAATAATTTAACATCCTGGATACGTGCCCAGCTAATTGAGGGTGTATCTTGAGAGCATGGATTGGATGCCTGTAATTTTGCTGCCTCTGGGATTTCAATGCGGGTGACAGAGTCTTTTCAGTGAACCCTGAGTACGGTATTGTGACAGTGCAGGTGGACAAGAGCTGCAAGTGGTGGTGATACGTAATCTTGGTCTCAAAGCCATGCAGAAGGAAATTAAGAATGACAGCTTTGTAAATTATGATTTTTGTAACCTTCTTCAGGTGGTCATTATACCAGACGTGCGTGTAGAGTTTTCTAGAAGCAATATTTGCTTTGGCCAATCTACTATCAATTTCTTAGTCTGTCTTGGCATGAGAGAAAGTCTTATACCATAGACAGTTAAGTTGATGGACTGCTTTTAGCTCAGTCTGATCAATGTGAATGCATGGTGGGTTCTACTCTTCATGAGGTGCAGGCTGGTGGAGGACTTTGCTCTCTTTCAAGCCAAAACAATTAAGCAGTTTCTGCAAAAACTAAAACGTGATTCTCTGCAGAGGTCCCTCTGTGTGCTATGAGGGCAGCATCATTGGCATCTAATCATCTGCTACAATGTTTTGGTTGCATGTAGTCAACCATTGATTCTTGAACTGTAAACCTGTTTTTTTAGAGAGTGTTTATCAACACTACAATAGGGAACTCTGAGGGTTTCTTAGCCTCAACTGAAGGCTCTTCCTGAAGGATGCTCACACTTCAGTTGTTCGGAGACTATGGACTTTCAGTTTTCTCCTTGGATTGTCCTTGGTTTTGGCTTGAAGTAGAAGCCTAGTTCGCTCAGGCAAGTCGGTGTCGTTGTATGATTCTGCAGTGGACACTACTCTAATGTAGAGGACATTTTTCATGTCTTGTTGGTACAAAAAATGTATTGTATTACATGCCTGTGTTTTGACTGATACTGCATTTAAATTAATTTCAGATTGTCTTTCTCCTAAGACTTGGTGTTGGTGACAGAAAGTTCAAAAGAATTCGGAAATAGGCAGCCATTGTCATTGTAGTTTCTCACACCATGTTTTCCAAGCATGCATTTTCAAGTCATGATCCAAGTAAACTTTTCAAGTTATAGCACCTAGGATGATGATTTTTGTCTTTTGTCTTTGCTGAAATGTTCTGTAGAAGCTGAAGCTTTACATAAGGTTCTCAGGCCATAGGTTTTACTTCAGACTTGCTGGGCTAAAAGATTTTATGATATGGACCAGCGTTCCCATCCACCCACGAAGGGTGCAGCTGGCACACAGCAAAGGTAGTACAATGAGATCAAATACTGTAGTTGCTCTTTCTTAGGGAAATATTTATTAGCACAATTTGTCCACAAAAAATCTTACACTGTAAGTATTTAAGTATATAATCCAACAATCATGGCAGCGAAATGTGCTGCTTAGCCATAATTGGAATGCTGTTTAGATCAGTTATGGTCAGTAATACTGTTTTTCCGTGGGTTTGTTAGTTACCATGAATGGTAAACCATGTACTGTATGAATGAACATGCTAGGACTGACAGCAGATGTAGTGTCTTTTCAACAATAGTGGATGAAACAAGCACAAAAGCATTTTAATTGAGTTGCATCCCTTTACTGAGAACTAAAGTTGCTAAAGTGTGTCCAGGGGGAAAGGTTTGCGAGTCACAACTGGTTTTGAGAACCACTGGAGTAAGGAACTTGATCAGTAAGTTAGTGGTAAGGTAACCATCCACTTATGAAACAGTAACAACCTAACAAAACAACATGACTAACACTTAAGATGAGAGAATGAGGCAGTATCACGTCATTTAAATCTATAATACTACTTACTAGTCTGCATCTCCTTTAAGTCCAAAGTAGTCAGGAATAGTAAGTGACCACTCTGAAGGCAGTGGGTTTGGGAAATTGTGCCTGACTTGAAATGTTTTGTAGTTGAACCTGGCAGGGTTTGTGTAATTTCAACATTTCTCCATTTTCTTCTCTGTTATAGGTCTTAAAAACCACAGGAATTGCCTGTGGGCTTCTGCCAAGAACCGGTTTCTTATTTATGCAGGAGTGGGAATTACAAAGTGTGCATGTGTGTGTGTGAGAGAGAGAGAGAGAAAGAGAGAAAGAAAGAGAGGGTCAGTGAGACTTAATACAATACATAGTAAAGTCTCTAAAGCCTGTGCAGGCCACTGGAGTTTTTCTAGCCTCGTGTGCCCACACACTCGCCGTGCTGCCTTAAACTGTGCCAGCTGCATAAACACATCAGGACACAGGCACACACACACACACACGCACATATTCATACAGAGCTTCTTTTCTGTTCTCACTTTGAACTTCAAGGACATGTAATGTCTTGTACACTCCTAAAAATACACCTCGAATGGATTGCGGATTGAGCAAACCACAAATTGAGCGGACGTTCCTTTGCTGAAGGGTGAAAGAATGTGAAATGGAGGCACATTTGATTTGCAGTTACAGTATCATCAATGGAAATGAAAAAATCGACTGGGAAAGTATTCAGAGCCAATGTAGTAGAGGTTATCACATGTGACTGAAGCACATAAACATGACATTTTAGGTTTAAAAAAAAATTGAATTGAAATTATTATAAATAAATAAATAAATAAATAAATAAATAAAACTAGAGCAGTTAGCAGCACAACAGAAAAAAAGCATTCATTCCATTTTCATTAGAACCCAAATTTGAAACCTGGAAAGTCCACAGACATGAGTACTCAGGAAGCAAGAGAGGTGCCCTCTGGGTGGAAGGGGCATATTTTCTTTATTTTAAATGAATATGCAGTTTTTATTTTTCATTGTTTAATAACTGTTCTAATCTACTGTATGTATTGCAAAGCTCTAGCATTAGCTTGTAGTATGAATTCTTCCTTTTATTAGTTCATAGCATTGTAACTCAAAATAACAAAAAACTTTTTATCAGTGACATATCTTTTACTCTTTGGTGTATTTTTTAGTTCCTATGGTTATTAAGGCGGGGAATTAGTTTTCTCCCACTTAGACTGTCAAGGATTACTGTATAACATATACAAAAGTAATACTGAATCAACAATGTAATCGAGGTAATCAAGGTTGTGTCTCAAGATTCCAAAAAATAGAAAGAAAGAAAAAAAAAAACCTGTCTGTGGGCGGCATGCATCTTTACACCACACCAACTTTCGAATCGGATTCTGGTTGATTCTTTTTATGCAACTCCAAGGGTATGTCATAGTGATGTTTTATTTAATAAGATCACACTAGTAGTAAAATTGTGAAAGACTCCACCAGAAGTCGTTTGATTGGACATCACTTGAAAGAATGACATGTTTCACCTTGTGTGTTTAAACTCACCTTTCTCACCTTACCTGCTTCCTATTTGTGGTAGACTTTTGAGCTATGAAACTTTCGCTGGTTTAACCTTTATTAATCGAGGCTAACCTTAAAGTACTGGAAAAAACGTGTGTTTTGACACAGTTCTCTCTTTTTTCAACAAAAGTGCTTGGTCGGAGTAGGATTGCGTCGTAGAGAGCAGCTATAGTATGTGTGACAGTTGAATTAATTTCAGTGAGGTGGAGTTGGACTGCGTGCTCTTGCTCACTAAAGCCGTGTTTTTCATTTTGAGTGTGCTGCCTGAGATATGTTTTTTGTGGCTTTGGTGCTCAGTCCTTTATCAGATCACTTTGGTACATGTGTGTGTGTTTGTGTGTGTGTGTGTGTTTGTGTGTGCATGTGTGCGTATGTGTATGTGTGTGTGTGTGTGTGTGTATTTGTGTGTGTGCATAGGCTCTGTCAGCTAGAGGATGTGTGATCTGTTAAACCGCAGGTTTCAGTGCAGGGCAGCTTTTCCTCTAGAGCCTAAAGGTTTTACGCAGAAAATAACAACAATGATAATCAGACCAATGCGAGGAAGAAGAAACGTTGTTGTTGTTTAAATAAATACATTTAAGACTGTAAATATGATTTGCGCAGCTACCGAGCAATGGAAGGCAGTGATTGAAAAGCGCCACTGGGTCTGGCTCCCATTGAGCCCAGTGACACAGGAGTGAGTGATAGTGTTAACTCAGTGAAGTACTTCAGCGCACTGTATAGTCTGCGGATGGAATAAACACAATTAAAATGGCAAAACTCAACAAACAGTTGTCCTGTGGTTTGGGTTTTGGATAGCATGCTGTTGTTTTCTGCACTCTCTTTCTGTCTCTGCTTGTTTAGAGCAGGTGAAACGTCTCCATGATTTTCCAGTACCACAGATAACCACCACCACTGAGGCTTTGTAAACCAACAGCTAAGTATCCATTAAAGTGTCTGCTGGTTTTGTAATGGTTAGTAATGGATATTGTTTTCCATATCGTAGAATATAACATCATAAATGATCCAAATTCTGACCTTTGACTGATTATTTGGTGTAATTTATTGTTTGTCGTCTGAAGGAACTCCATAATCAGGTTATTGCTATGTTCTGGGCGTCTCATAAAACACCAACGGTCAGGTAGATCAGTGGCTTATTAAGAGGTCTAAAATCAAAGTTATCATTTTGATTGTGGAGGTCTTTATTGTAATTGGCCTGTTTGACTGATTACTCATTAATTTAATCTATTTAATCCATGCCCTTAAAAACTCAAAACACATCACTCCAATTAAATGTGCGCCCTTATTCTTAAATAGACAATGCTTTTTACCTGACGTAATCATAAAGACGTTCCTGAAAAATATATTCCATTTATACTGAGCAACCATCATTTCAACACACCCTTGATTCTGTGAATTTCTAAGAAGTCTTCTCCTGTCATGTCAGGATGTTTTCCCACACCGCTGTTGCATTTGGGTTTCTGATTAGAGATTAAAATCTACAGCCAGCTTTCTGTAAAGCCACTCTGTCATGATGTCTATAGTGAGAAGTGTGCTGTACTTGGACGGAGTAGGTCGAATAGAATGGAGTTGATTTAAAACTCTACTGCTTGAACTTTGGGAATGAAATGAATTTTGTTTTATAGTAATTTAAAGGCTCCCTGGATAGGAAAACATTTAGAACCCCAAATCTAAATAAAACTAGCCAATACATATTACAATACAACAGTTCACTATTTAGATTCTGTATCCATAAAGTGATTTCAAGAGGATTTAAATTGTATGATTGATTTGTTAAAAAAAGGTTCATATTATTCTTGTTACGTGTTTATTGTCAATGTCAACTTGTCAAACAACTTGGTACAGCTTTGCAGTATGACCACTGCGATGAGACCGTGTTGTAACCAAGTACAAATTAGATACCGGTGGAAAAATGTTTAATGGAAACCATTGTGATAGTTTCCATTAGGAAGTGAAACAACATTTCGATTTTTTTTTGTTGTCGCTGCTATTCTCTTCTAGTCTTCTCTTCTAGATTTCGCTTGTGGAAATCACATTACTCTCAGGGAGGGAATCTCTCTGGTAAAGAAAGAAGAACTCTCACTGGGTGTTCCACATGGCTTTTAAACCACAGCTGAAGGCTCCAACTATTTTATTAGACGAGCAATTATACACACACACACACGCACACGCACACACGCGAAAGACAGAGGTGGGGGGTCGGTTGAAACGTCTCCAAAACTGAGGGACCTCAATTCCTCTTTGTCACTTATTAGTGTGTGGATCAACAGTTCACTTTAATGGCCTCAAACCACTGCTGTGGCTTCAGTGCTTTGATTGAGGAGGTGCTCCATGCCACTAGATCAAGGCTCAGATCTGTGATTTCCCTGATTAGAGGGTAATTTAGCATCTGGAAGCCTACAGAACAGAAGGCATGTTCTTTGAGCGGCACCGAGTCAAAGACAAAGTAGTCATTTCTCTCATGGCATTGGGAACTTACTGCTGCTAACCAGAGGCCTGAGTGAGGCGTAAAGCAAAAGTCTATATGTGGTCAGTACATTTCGGCGGATTTTAGCACAGCAGTGTTCTTTCAGTAAACTAATCAATTAGGGGGTCGTGTGATGATGCAGATTTACCGTACCATCCCAATGTTTATTATTTTCGAACAAACTCATATCCCAAAGTGTTTTGTGATTATCCTTCTCACATCACACAAAATGATTACATAATCGCTGGAATGCTATTTTTCAAATTTGACAGTCTAAAAACATCAGGTCGGTCTGCTTAGTGTTAAAGAATTACTGATGATACCACAGTATTGTGGAAAACAAAGTCATTTCTTGCATCTGCATGCAAAAGGATGCTTACAGTATGTTGATTATTGTACCCATAAGCAATGTATTTCTTTTATTCTTGTGTACGTACAGTATTTAGATTAATCAAAGCAGGTTGCAATATCAGTTTTTCATACAGGACAGTGGAGTTCAGCATGATTACGAATGTGACGGGCTCTGCACATTTCCTTTAACTACAGCACATTTAATAAGCACGACAAGATCAACATTATACATCTCAGTGAATGTGACATGCTGAAATCCCCCGTTCTCTCTGCCCAAACTGTTGGACGTAGAGCTCTGGCTTTAAACAGTGCTGGATTGGATCCACACAGCTGGTTCTCCGTTTCTGATCTAACATGTTTAAAATGTTTGGCTCGACAGCACAGTATTTACGAGCGATCCACAGAGGAGCTCTGACATCACCGACAGGCCCGATGGCTTTTATGCCTTTCTTGATGATGTCAGCAACCCAAATGCTGGTGTGTTGCCCCATAAGCGTGGTTTTGTTTTTCTCTTTTAAAAAAATCGCCTCCTAGCAACAACGTGCGTAAAAAGACTGGGGTCTGTGAACCTGTGCATGCATGAAGGCGAGAATCAAATTTTGTTAGTTCTTGGAAGAACCCCCCCAATTTTTTTGGCATGGATTATTTCTAGATAAATGCGAGCAAATGAATTTATTGCAAAGTCTCTTATCTGACTTTAAAATGCAAACAATGTTCATGGCATGCACCCAGGAAGAACTGATCCTATCAACACCAGCTGTGTGTGTGTCGTAGTTTACACGCTGTTGTAAATATCTGCTTTTTTTCAGCATGCATGTGACCCTCGGCCTCATGTAAACCTCTGATGAATTCGGGCCAAACGCTATGCATCCTAAAGGTGTCCTTAAGATGAATTCCACCTGGAGACCTTTTAACTATTACATCCAATATGTCTCACTATATTAAGCCTGGGTGGAGTTCCCCTATAAGCGTTTGTGATTTATGATGTCTATAAGACACATCAATGATAGAAATCCCATTTAGAGCATGTTGACCAGGGCACATGGACTAAAAAGTGCTTTAACAAGTTGCTGACTTAACTGCACGTGTCAAATGTGTGTAATAAGCAAAAAAAACTGTGAATGTTTTTTCTTTTTTTTTTTTTTTTTTTTTTTATTCTAGAGCTTTGAGACTGGATTGAGTAACAGGCAGTAAAAGTTAGAGAAATCACTTATATCTTAAAGTCGGAGTTACTTTTGTGTACTGAATTAATATTCTCTTTTCTTTTTTTTTACTTACTTACTTTTTTTTTTTCAACAGTAGAAAGTGCTCACCCACCAATGATAAGCGTAAGCTCTGGTTTGTTTTCGTTTAAAATGTGAGTAAAAACAGGTGTGTATTTTCCTTTTGAATCAAAAACCACTTCCTTTTTCGCTCTTGCGACGGGTTGTATTTGAAGTCCGTTTTCTGCTTCCTTGCCAGCGCACAGCGTTCAGCTTGCACCTCTAGAAACTACACTGATCAGCTAGAAACATTCAATTCTGCCATGTACTGAATGAATACAGGTTTCACACTCTGGGTGTTTGTGCGTGGGTGTGTGTGTGTGTGTGTGTGTGTGTGTGTGTGTGTACTTGTATGTGTGTGTTGAAATCCCAATTTTAACTTGTCAGAAATTGTTGATTTTAATTTTTTCTGAAGTGTACTTAAAAAAAACATATTTACTGTATGTTGATGCTCCCTTGTGACACATTATAGTTTCTATAGTAACAGCACACTCGCAGGGACTTGTCCTCTACATAGACTTACTAAAGAAGGCGTAATTGTTAAGATGATGAAGATTTCTGTATGATGTTTCATAACATTTATGGAAGGGGTCTCCAGTGTCAGCACTTTGTAACAATTAACCAAAGCTGTAACATTAAGTTTACAGACACAGGAAAGACTTCCTATTAACCTGCTTTGTAATAACAAAATCATCCTGTGATGTCAGAGTTAACCGTACGTTAAGACTAGCAAGAAAGACACTTGTGTCTCCTGTAAGTATGTGGTGACATTTTACTTTTGAAGCTTGTGGACAAAGCTTTTTTCCCCTTTTGTTTTGTTTTGATAATAAACACTTTTAGCTACAGTATACCTATACAGTCATGTGTAAAAGTTAGTACCCACTCTTTTAATTTTGTGTATTTTTCGAATAAAAACATAATAAGAATCATCTGATAGTATCCAGGGTCTTAATGATAGGCAGATACAACCTCAGATGAACATCAACATATAACTTGTTTTACCGTGCTCCTATTTATAGTTCCTGTATGGCTTTACAACATTGCTTCAGCTCATTAAGGTTTTACGGGCATTTGCTCATAAATCTATTAAGGTCCCGCCACTCAATTTTAATTGAGTTGAGGTCTGGACTTTCCTTTCCAAAACCATGACTGTATTTTATTTATTTGTCTTTCTGAAGTAGATTCACTACTGTTTTAGATAACTGTCCTGTTGCATGACCCCTTTTTGACCAATCTTTAAGTTGACTCAGTTTTATATTTTAACGGCCTCTAGTATACTCTAGTACACTGGTATACAAAAGAGTTCATGGTTGACCTAATACCTGCAAGGTGCCCAGAAACTATAGCTGCAAAAACAAGCCATACACCCAAAACGTCACCCCTCCACTGCTAGGTGTGATAGAAAGATACCAGTACCCTCAGTACACCACATCTTGCTGTGTATGGGGCTTTGCAGGCAAAGTCTTTGATTTTGTTGATCCAGTCTTCAAATTTTCCAGATCTCAATTCAACCAAGCATCCATGACATGTGCAGGACAAACCAAGCAGATCCATGGAGGTCCCACCTTCCAATTTACAGCACTTAGAGGATCTGCTGCTAACGTGCCCACACCAATATGTCCCTATATGTACCACAAAATTGGAAGCACAGAATTGTACAGAACATCTTTGTAAGCTGTAAGATTTTAAGAGGTCCAAACCTTACTGAACATGTTTTGGATGAACTGGAGTACTGACAGCACTTCAGATCTCCTCATCTGACACCATTGACTGACCTCACATAATGATTTGGGGGCTAAATGGACATAACCTGGCAGCCACACTTTCAAAATCTATTGGAAAACCTTTGCAAAAGAGCGGAGGTTTTTATGACAGCAAAAAAGAGCTAAACATGCCGTGACACAACCTTTTGACCCATAAAATTTCCATCTATTATCTCTATCTTGTCCCAGGGAACTTAGGGCAGGTGAGCTACATTCAACCTATTACATGCAACAAGCACTCACAAACCCAATCACACACTATGGGAAATTTGAAAAACACAGATCAGCCGACGTTATATCTCTTTGGTTTGTGGGAGGAAACCAGAGTACGTGGAGGAAACCCACAGAGCATGGGGAAAACATGTAAATTCCACACACACACACACACACACACACACACACACACACACACACACACAACCCAAAGGTGAGATTCAAACTACAGCCCTGGAAGTGCAATGCGATAGTGATAACCACTAAGCAACCCTGTCACATATAGCACAACTTCTAAAATCAACTCATTAAACTGGAATAATAGACTATGCTTGGGGTTGTATGGACAGACTGCACAACCTATGTGCACTTGCCAGATGTACCAACATTCACATTGTCTCTATATCCATTTTAAGAGAGACATTTAACTAAATAGTTATCTACAAATGACAACTAATTGCATGTAGCAACTGTAGCTGTGAGTGAGAAACAAAAAAATGCAGCTAAGATTCGTTTCAGCCACTTGTTGCTGTATCTGAAACCACAGCTCTGTGTCCGGCTAATGTGAACTTGAGGTTACTTCTCCTATATATGATCAAACTTCAGCATCAACCATTTATACATAATGTATTTCAGGATGGACATTTCCTGTGTGACCTACAGAACAGTGTAGCAGTAAACTGATGCGCTTGTTCGGTGTGTGTTCAGAGCAGAGATGGCTCGCTGTGTCAGCAATGCTTGTTATGCAGAGCAGCTGCAGATGTTGTGCAACGAGAGACTTCCACGCCGTGGTACTGCCTCTCCCTGCTCTGGCCACAAGCACATTTTCCTTCAAACACTCCTAATGCACATGATAAAGTCTGCTTTTCTATTTTTCACTTCTGCAATGACTGAGATAAGGTCAGGTTGGCTTAGTGCCGCATTTTTATTTTTTTGAGGGAATGGCATCTCAAGCCAATGAGGAGAAGAATGAAATGATATTACATGCTACTTTTCTTTGGTCATGGCGTCCCTGATAAACTGAGTACAGTGCGACTTGGTGGGAGCCAAACTAGAAACGATTTATGGCTGCTGTCAGAGGTTTGATGTAATGGCTTGTTTTGCACAGCGACAAATCACTGCCGTTCATTATTTTTTAAAGCCGATCCTGCGTTTTTGCGAGTCGTTGTTTGTGCTGGGAGAGGAGCCTAACTCTCCTGGCTTTCTCTTTCTGGGGAAGACTAAGGAGGTTGGAGGGGTTTGTGTGTGTGTGTGTGTGTGTGTGTGTGTGTGTGTGTGTAAAGGAGGGGGTCGCTCCATCCTTTACTGTCAGAAGCCTGCCAACTGCTGTTGGCTCCACATCTGCTGTGCATTAAGTCCCAAGTGTTCGAGATGATGAAACCCAATCTCAGCTTGGGGAGAAGTGATTCAGGCCTCTCGATGGAGCGCGCTCAGCTTCAGGGCCTCGGCTCCTCGACAGCTGTGTGGGTTTCCCCCTTTGTTGCTATGGTTTCTCTCCAAACAAGTAAAGCAAGCGACTCGTGAAAGCATTCGCCACTCTGACTCCAAGCTTTTTCCATTTGCTTTTTTCGCCGTGTTACGTCAGAGAGCTCTGAACTCAGCTTTACATTCTTTCTGGCCAATTTCAGGCTTCTTCTGGTCAAGATCTAGAGATTATGTGCAGTTATTTCTAGACATTATTTATGTAGATTGATGATAAACTGCAGCTCATTTAAAATAAGACATTGTTATTGAATCAAAGGCATATGGAACATACCACTAAATGTTGTTCGTTAGTTTGTTATTCTATGGGCTGTATGAGAATTACCATAGTCTCCAAACTGGACTAAGAGAACATTTAGGGCTTTACACAATAAAGCAAATGTTCGTTATAATCTTGAAGGTTAAAGCGTTTTATGCAAGAAGTGAAATAATACACATTGTAGTTCAACTTTTAATGTATTTTAATGGACAGTAAATTTGAATGATTTTATGTCGTATGTTAAAGGTTGTATAAATACATTTTAGGTGAAACGTCATATTTACATGAGAAGAACATTTGTTTTAAATCAGAAATCAGCTCAGGGGTGGTAACAGTAATTCTGCTTCATCACACCACCAAATTGTTGATTATTTCCCAATAAGTGCATATCCACAAGTGTTTTAACACACACAACTAAACTTTTATTGCCAAATAATTCACTTCAGGGTTGTAAAAGTAACTTCACTTCATTACACCACCCTATTTTAGATTATTTTCACATGCTAGCATGTGCTCAAGTATTTCATTCCTTATTTAATTCAGTAGAAATCATTCAACAGCCAAATTGAACCCTATACTAGTACTAGTTCTGGAGTATATGATGTTTTGGTGGCTTTTACTACAAAGATATGTGTTGTATAGAATAATGCTGATGATGAGGTGAGCCATCATTTATTCCGAGATAAAGATCAGCCCTGCAATCACAGCCATGCTGATGAAGTTTATGGCATGGGTGCAATTGCAGTGTGTGCACGTGCACTGCTCATAAACTCTTCTGACAGCTGTGCATACCGCACTGGTAGGCCGCACCTGCCACAGCTCAGAGAGAATCAGGTCACTCACTCTGCACACTGCAGTCTGTGGTGGAGGACTCACAGCATTCACCCTGAGCTCCGGGTGCCATTAGAAATGAGCAGCACAAAACAAACAACAAAGGCTGTTTGTTTCATTGTGGTCTAACCCTAACCTTAAAGGCTTCTTTATCTTTCTTTGCATGGAGCTGCATGAGGGTGTGGAGCTAACCAGATGTTACATTGAGGCTAACCTGTGATTCCTGATGTGCACAGATGTGTGTTTTTTTCAGCATGCATAGATTTGCTTTGCTCAGTTCAAGAGCTTTGAAAACATGTTGTAAAAACCTGCTGAGGACACACTAACCGTTCAGTTAAACAGCTCACTTCAAAGTTGATTATTTATTTATTTATTTGTTTGTTTGAGGAAATCAATTTTTGTCATTTTTGTGATGGAATTTTTTTTTACATAAAAACAGTGATGTTCAAATAAGGGTTTAATAATATTGAAGTATAACTATTCAACTTTTTAGTTAAGTATATATTAAGACAAATATTTGCTCCAGGATAAAGCCTGGTAGCTCAGCCTGATAAAGCTAGGGGTAGCTCAGTGGTTAAGGCATTGGGCTACAGTTCGGAAGATCCCAGATTCAAACCCCACAACCACCAAGTTGCTGCTGTTGGGCCCTTGAGCAAGGCCCTTAACCCTCAACTGTTCAGATGTGTAATGAAATGTAAGTTGCTCTGGATAAGAGCGTCTGCCAAATGCCTAAATGAAATAAAGCAGTAAATCCCAAATACTGTATGGTTGCAATTGATCAACAATAGACATTTACACCAAAAAAGTTGATTACATTTAATTATTTTTTATTTTATTATTTTTTAAGAAACTCATTTATCCTATCCTTTGGTCAAATCATTTTGCATTCATTGTAAAGATAAAAGGAAAATGCTATTCACACAGTTATCGATATAAAATCTGTTTTTTATGAGTTTCAGTTATTGTTCACGTCAAACATCAAGATGATTAAAAGTTGGATTTTTGCGACTTGGCATGGATGTCTGGTACCCGCAGGGCTGCTTTGAGTGTTTCAGATATTTCCTGGGAATTTCACACACAACAGTTTACCATGAACAGTGCAAAAAAATGGCCCGATTGTTTCATATGCCAGGAAGGGTACAGTGTAATAGCGCTAAATAACCACTTGTTATAACCATGATGAGGTTCTAAGCATATACAACACATCAAACCTGAGGCCTTATGAAAACTGGACAAAAGAAATCACCAGTCAGCTGCCCAGTTCTCGTGTGTCAGTCCTCATAAAAGACTCCTGTAGCTCATACACCTCAAGTTTGGAAGTATTCTGCAGGCTGAGATGCTTTCCTGCTCACCAAAGTTGTATAAGGTAATGATTTGAGCTACTATACTATATATTCCCTGCCAGCTCAAACCAATCTGGTTATTCTTATCTGATCTTCATCATCAAAAAGCTGCTTTAGCCTGCAGACGATAGACCTGTATTGGAGAGCAACATTAAAAAAAAAAAAAATCCTCAATCCAACCCATCTGGTGCCAACAACCATGCAATAGTTAAAGTCACAGAGATCACACCTTTTTTCCATTCAGATGTTTGATGTAAACATTACCTCAGGCTCTTGACATATATCTGTACGATTTCATGCATTGTTCTCCTGTCACATGATTGGCTGATTATATAACTGTATGAATGAGCAGGTGTAAAAGTGTATAAAATGGACAGTGATTGTATGTACTATATATATAACTAGGACCGCATTGCACAATTAACATCCGAACTGTACTTCCCATTTAGAAATGTCTTTTTGCATGTGAAGGATATTTCTCAATACATTGTAGTATATGCTAACACTCACATGCTGCTGTGTGATCCCAACTTAGTTTTGTAAACGTCCTACAACATAAATATAACTGTATATTATATATATATATATATATATATATATATATATATATATATACGTATATATATATATATATATATATATATATATATATAAAGTATACCTGTAAGTGGATGAAAGGTACTGTATGATGTTTTCTTCTTTAATTAGTAACATAATGCTGTAGTATAAAAGGAATAAAACACTTTTTTTCATTTTTGTTGTATTGGGCCAAAGTATATCTTTATTCATTATTTTTCCTATAACGGCACACAGCGGTGTTTCCTTCCTTACATGTATAAAGTTTAAGAAAAGGTTTAATAGTATTGAATTAGTATTAGTATTTATAGTATCTAAACTTTTCATTCATCAGCAACAGTTTCATTAGGGCTCCAAGCACCGCACCGATATAAGGAACAAGTTAGAGCAGGGGTTTTCAAACATTTCAACAGACTTTGGTTGTAAATATAGTTCTGCAGATTTATTTTATAATCCAACTATTTAATTATTAAGCACATTGTTTTTAATTTCTGTCAAAAGTTTGTTCTTCAAGTGTACAGACAGTCAGACAGACTGCTTTTTAGTTATTGAAATTTGGATTAAGGCTGTTCATTTAATTTTACCAGCCAAACAAAATAAAAAAATTTAAAAAAAGTCAATAATAAATATACTAACTTAATAGTTATTAGTAATAGTGGATGATCTCCATCATTATAGAAAAATAAATAACTTAATACTCAAACCCCCTGATTATGCGTCACAAACCTTAGAGGATTTAAGAGGATACAGTATAAAAAATGAACATGAATTAAAAAACAAAAAAAACATTTTGCTTGACTTGACTGGAACTGACATCGCACAAAGAGCTTTCCGGAGAGGGGAAACCCTTTGTCCTTCAATTTCACCCTTTTGATGAGTAATCCAACTTCCCATTCTTGTGAACTGTGAGTCGCAGTGTCTGAGTAGAAAAAAACGAGAAGCAGTAATCAGAGTCACACATTACTGCACATATTTCCATCACATACTACTGTATGCAGATGCAAACTAAGTGGAGGCGAAAATCAACCTGAATTCACGGCCACTGAGTTTGACCTGCGAAGGAATTTTTTTTCGTGGTGTGTCATGAAATGAATGTCAGAACTGGGGTTGATCTCAACTAAAGTGACTCAGTAAGGTTAAAGGTTTAAGGGTTTCTCTCCACATGTACTGTAGGATATCTAAAGAAGGGCGGGACACATTTCACTATTTAGGGGCGAAATGCAAAAATGTCATATGGTTGCTGTTCAGGTGGTTAAGTCATAATGGCTACGATATGAATTAGTAATTAAATAAGGAAAAGAAAAACACTGTTTTGTGCTGTTACAGTAAAATAATCAATGAAAGTGTGATGTAATGAAATGTTTTTTTTTTTATTACTGTTAACACCTGGAAGCTGTTAATTTTCCAAGAACAGCATACCCTGTAGTGTTTTATTACACCTTTTTATTCTTTTTGCTTTAACCAGTAGCTTATAACCATTCGGTGCTTGGAGCGCTTATAAAAAATGTCTCATATGAGTGGAAAATGGCATGGAAAAAAAATAATACTTTACAAAATTTAAATAATGAATCTAATATTAAAAGTAGTTTTCAATTATCACTTACAACAAAATTTTCCATACACCAATCAGCTATAATGTTAAAACCACAAAACAGGAACACATTAACATTGATTATCCATTATATATCAGTAAACTGGTACCAGGATCATGGGCACCCAAAGCTTATCCATGCCAGGGCGGACCAAGGGCCAGCCTGTCCAGCTTGAACCCGCAGAAAAGCCAAATCATAACAAATTGCCAAAAAAAAGTCAATGCTTGCCATCAAAGAAAGGCACCAGAACACCCAGCGCACCACAGCCACCTGGACATGAGATACAGCAGACAAAAAAGCAAAGATTGCTGACCTGTCCAATCCATGGACTCCACTTGGTGCTGCCCAGGTAGCACAAAGGAGAACCTACACAATACTGGGCATGAAATGTACAAGTGAAATGTCATGTAACTGTCTCTCCTGTCTTTCCTCAAATCAACCGTATATGCTGTTTTGTTGGTACAGCACAGCCAAGTAGCAGGAAAGAGCAGCTTTTTATCTCTTCTCTCTCATAGCGCAGTGTTATCCATGCTATCTCTATGGGAACATAGCCAAACACATACACGACCTTGTTTACAGATGCTCAGCCACGGCATTTCTGAGTCACATGATGCTCTGACTGCAAATTATTTTGATTGCAGATTTTATAGTTGAGAGTTACGTTTTCTTTTTTCTTGCACATACACGCACACACACACACACACACACACACACAGCTCCTGCTGCAGTCCACCATGGTGAAGTTTAGTCATACTTGTAAAAATGCCAGTCGCAGGTGTGCTGAAATAAAACCACAAAGTGTATGACCTGTTTTCTACCTCTGCTTTTTCAATGAGGTGTGCTTACACTCACACACACTCCTAACCCGAAGAATGCAGAAGACACTGTGTGGGCCATCAGCACTATTAAACCTGCCAGATATGAAAGATTAAAGCAGTGAGAAATGTTTAAAAAGAGGAATTTTAATGTAACTGTGAGCTTACTCTACTGAACTGAAAAAGAAAGAAAAAACCCCCCAAAACTTGGCCCTCAAAGATCATCATGTCGAAATAAACTGTGTGTTTTAGTTAGTAGTTACTGTTATTTCCCCTACATTTCAGAGCATGGCGCCTGTACAGACTCGGCACCCGAATCCTGATTACTGAAGTGCTGATGGTTGTCATTACGGCACAGTTTCTTGAAGCCCGTGCCAGCAGGTTGATGGTTGGAGGCTCGCGTCTCACTGCTCCTCCACGTATAGAGGCCTCATGCTCCTCTGCAGTGTGCTATTGGTGTTTTTGGCTCTCTTTTAGGTGCTTTTCCAGTTAGGATTGTAAAAGCATGGCCGCATTAAAGCACCACTGAAACAGCCTCTGGATTTCCCCTGGTGCTGATAGCATTATCACTGTGTCCGGGATCCTTGGCGCTGCTCTAATGATGCTTTCGGAGGTCTGCACTCTGTTCTTTAAAACCCTTGTGTATTTGTATCTTGAGATTTTAGAGCTGCAAGGACAGGCCCCGAAAGTGCTTTTAAACACAATTATAATAACTATTCATGCTGGCATTTTAAAGGATGAACAATTCTGTTCACCAGAGTAAGCATACTGTAAGTGACCCAATATTTGTACATCTTTGTATTTTTAACCAATTAATATAATTATTAACAATTAAATATAATTGTTTTATATAACAATATCAAAATATAAGAGAGAAAAGCTAATATAGTGAATAATATAATCAATTTCTGATTGTACTGTGTGTATTAAAAATTACTCAATAAAGATGCACATCACAAATATTTTTATGCAAGTTATTTTTTTATTTAAGCATGTTAAAAATGAAATTTATTTTACTTTCTGCTAACAGTGTGCACAGGCCGGCTATGGTCCCAAAAAGGTCTGTCTCACCCACAGACAAATGGTCGAACCCACACCCACTTTAAAATTCATTGGTCACAGACTTATCATCAGGCTTTTAGTGTGATGTTTTACTTAGAAAAATTAAAAGGGGCGATGTGGGGGCCAAAATAGTGGTTTGTTGCCTGAGGGCCACATCATGCCATAGAAGGTTAAGGAACAGCTAAAACAGTCAAAGCTAACCCAGGTATTGTATATGCTTAGGATGATGAATTAAAGACGTGTTAAAGTCCTAGTGTTCACGTCTATGTGTGTTGGTGTCTATGTGTGAGCTTCTCAGTTCTTTGTCTGAAAAGTACAAGTGCACCCTGCTTTTATAGTCGGTCCTAAAAATAAGCTCGCGCTCATTGGCCGCTAGAAAGTTCTCACTGAATCACGTCAGGCCAATTAGAGAGTAACACTTCCTGTTCTGCGAAAGATGTTTCCTGTTGATAGAGGATTACTGAGGGACAGCACGTTGCGGAGTTGGCAGTGTTTGGGTGACCTTTTGCGAGGCCTACGGAAACAGTGACGGTGATAGCAGGGAGCAGTGTGTGTTTTACAATGTGGAGAGAGAGCACATGGCCTCGGCTCCAGCGCCAGTGTTTTGGTCTGAAAATAAACACCAGCTATCCAGCTAAGATGGGCCTCAGCTGCATGCACATGTATCAATACAATATGTTGATTAACAGTCTGAGAAAAAAAAAATGTTCAGGCTGTTTTCTGTGTGATCTCACTCCAAGTTGCTTTCTGAGTAGCCGTTACAGATTATAGATCATCATTCCGACAAGTTTTAACCACAGATAAAAAAATGCTTTCATCATTTATATATATATATATATATATATTTATATGGGCTTGGGCTTTATAAGACCTCTAAAGGTGTCTGGCACCATGAAATTAACAGCGGATCCCTTGGGGTCTGTGGGTTGTGGGATGAGGTCTCTGTGGATCGGACTGATTGTTGATCGTGTGATCATGGGTGATTGTATCGGGATCTGGAGGGTTTGAAACTGCTAAGTTCCCATAAATGGCAGGTTGTGATGCATTGTGTGTTCTGGTGCCACTCTGTCAAGGCCAGCCATGATTTTTCTTTTTTTGCTTTTCTCTTACAGACTTTTCTGTGGGATCACCCAAGATCAAGGCTACAGTAGTCCATTAATTATATTCAGTTCACCTGTTGATTGTGTTAATGTTAGTGCTTATCAGTGTATACATTGTGTGCTATAATATAGCACCACATCATCATCATAATCATCATCATTATTTATTATTTATTATCTACAGTATATAATAGTAAAGTGCTCCTGAGTTATGAATTCTGATGAATGAGGTGTTATAAACTTAAGGGTGGTAACAGTACTTATGCGTCATCACACTACCCTATAGATATTTTTTTTCCCTATAACAGCACGCCCCCAAGTGTCATATTCATTATTCATATTTTAAAAAACATTCAGTGTTTAATATTTAATATGTACTTTTCGTGTGCAATATTTTAACATGTACTGTATGAACGCTTACTTGTTTTCCGTCTCACGCCCTCGTGGAAATTTGACGCAATCATGGCCAGACTCTGGTGTGAGTTATCATACAAGAATACTGGAATGTGTCTTCTGGTTTTGATGACACATGGACACGTAGTGCAGTGGTGGTGGAGTAAACCTCACTGTGTTCTCATGTTTGACTGCTCAGGATCTTGTCACTGTGTTTATTTCTTCACACAGTCAGTGTGCTCCATGAGTCAGGAGAAGGCAGAAGGAATTTTCCACGATTTATTTTTTTCCTATTTTTTGTGTGTGAATGCACTGTAACTTTTTGACCCCCTTCACACCTGGCTGCTTCACGCATTGTCATTATCAGGATTATATCCAGAAAGGGATTGTCCACAGAAACATGCAGGTGAAAAGGCACCCAAGATACATTTAAAAGATCAAATGTGATACCGCAACCACTGCATGGGGTGAGATCATGGGGACCAGATGTTCTCTGAATGTAAATACATCTATCTCGCCGTGGTAGCTTTACAACCATAGACACCATAACGTGTCATAAAGTGTCAAGACTTCATTCAAAGTTAATGTCTTGAATTTATAGTTGAACGTCAAATAAAACATAGTAATCAAATTACATTAATATGAATTTTGAAAGGATGTAGTATAAGGGGCCAAGCAAAGCTCGACGTCTCTTATGAGCTAGTGTTAAAAGGATAAGATTTTTCAGTGTTGTGGATGATACCATGATTAGCATTCAGCTACACCATAAATCCATGTATAAATTACAGCCATGGAAGCTCTTGTACTGAGAATCAATTATCTGCTTACATGAGCTTTCTTTATTTACACAGTCTCTAGAAGTAAAACCCAATCCAATAGAACTAAAGGAGAACCTTCACTTTGCATTTGATTAGGTTACTTTCTGCTTCTTGCTGTACTTTTTCTCTCTCCTTCTACCCCTCTCTGGATCATAGCATCTGTCAAATGACCGGATATAATATAAATGTCTGCTTTTCCTACTTTATCGGGACTGCTCTATGTGCAGGGAACGTTTCTTCAAAGTTCAAACAATGGCCGATTACTTGCAAGGTCTTGGCTCTACTCCCTCGTATTGTGTGTTCCCTTAAGTCACACATGAGGTAATATCCTCTGTGCTCGAATAATGTTTATATCACAGCACTGATGAATTATTGAAATGGATCGGTTAGAAGGTATTGTTCCGATCAGTTTCATGGATAGAGGTAACACTTAAACAGGTCTTTCCATATAAACCAAAAAATAAACCTGTATAATTGGTGCAAAAGTTTTCTGTAATGAAAAAGATGAGTTTTTAATGATTATGGAAGACCTCTGCTGCAGTATAAGCATGTTATTAGAATGAGGAGTGAAGCTATAACTTTAAATGTTCCAACACAAGATGTTGTGCTTTGTTCTTTTTTATTTGAAGAAATAAAAGATAAAAGAGAGGCTGCTGAGAGAGCGACAGGTCATAGCTGCTATAATAAAAGTGAGAGCAGAAATCTGTTTTGTGAACGTCCCACAACATTAAATGTTATAATCCATAAGCATATTGTTTTGTTTTTTGCTGAAGTATACAAGAGGAATAAAACACTTTGGCACATGCTGGTGCTGGAAAATAATCATTGTCAGCTTGATATACAACAGTATCAGTTGTGTCGCTGGTTATTTTCCTGTAACTGCATAACAAGACTGTGATATTCCTCGCTTGAAATCTCTTTAGAGTTATAAGTTTTAATTCACTGTACATCCTTCTGCATAGTTTTCTGTAAGTGTAATGTTGAGGTTATGTTTTAGTTTATTAGTTTACTCACTGGCAGCATTTCTTGTTTTCACATTTGCAGATCAGCATACTGTATTTCCACCTATTGCTCCTGGAAGAACCTTTGCCCTGATTCACTGATGCTGTAATGATGGTAGTGCAAGTTGTGCAATAACATTCAGCTGTCTGAAGAAGACTGATTGCAGTGGGCTTATATTGTATCGCTGGTAAAGATGAGGGATTACAGTAGGGCAAACATGCTGTGGTGCCGGAGACCCAGGGTAGATAAACCCACGAGCAGAAAAGCTATCTTTGTGTCCAAAACAAAAGCCTGTGATACCTTTACACCTGGGGAGATAAATGATCGCTCACAGAGAAGGTGGAAGTGTTTACACTGCACATGCAGAGTGTGAATATTTAAGTTAGAAATAAGAATGAATATTGTTTGTCTCTGGTGAAACTCCATGCTGAGAAAACATTGACTTTGCTTTGTATACGTTATACTGAGTTGCTAATTTATTAGCTGCTCCTAATATGTACGTTGGGGAACTTTTGAAGGTACGTAATTAGCCCTACTACACATTCTAGTCTAGATGTTAATCTCAGGACGGCAGTGACCCTGACAGAGTAGAGAAACAGGCGTATGAATATACTGAATATACTGTAGAACATACTTACTATTCTTACGTTAGCTACTTATTCAATTCATCTGTTAAATATTCAAAAACTAAAAAGGCAGGGGTTAAAGAAATCATAATAGATTTCATTTTAATTTACACTCTACTCAACGGTCTTTTAAGGGGAAAGAATTAGACTCATGTTTTCAGTGCTGTGATTGGTCAGTTCCAAAATTCAACAAGACTGATGAGTAGAGTGTAGATGCTGGTGTCCCTGGCTCACCAGCACGTCTGTGTGCACGTAATTCATGGCACTTTGTGATCATTTTCAATCCATTAATCTGTATTTAATCCATAACTCCAACTATTAATCTTACTGTTCAAGGGACATTTTTTTCTTTTGTCAAATAAAAATGCTTAAACTATTAGTATTGTTTTAAGCTTTATGTTAAACATCTGGTATATTATATCCGTATCGGTGTATGTCATTACTATGGAAATAATAATATTGCATTAAAAGAAGCACATTAATATAAACCTGTGATTTGAACTGCAGCCAAAATTATTGTCATAGTTGTGTTGTAGAAAATTAATCAATTTAACCTTCATGCTAGCCTAAATAAGAGAATTTAGCAACATTGCAGTATAGTAAAACCTCAAAATTTAATTATTGGATAAACATTAGACCCAGACGGTCGTAAGAAATGTAAATATTAATACACCCCTCAATCAGGACTTTCTCTGAGCACATTGGAAGTTAGAGCACATAATAATAATTTCAAACAGTAGACAATCAGGGTTAATTTCCCACAGTCAGAATAATTAATGGTTAATTTGTGTCATAGGTGGCATGATGATGTAGTCTTTAGCACTGTGAGCTAGCACATCCAGGGTTGAGGGTGTGATTGCAGGGAGTTTGCATGTTCTGCCCACGCTCCGGGTGTTCTGGTTTCCTCCCACGTAGTAAAAGAGGATGATTTAGAAAAATTGTGATGAATTGGCAGGTTGCACATTGACTATTCTTTAATACTCTGGTATGCTTATCGTAAACCCCATACAAGCAGTGTTACTTGCTTTTTGTTCATTTTTAATTAAAAAAAGCTATAATATTAAAAATAGGAAAAAAACATAAAACAGACAAACTTTCTGCTCTTTTTAAAAAAAAACTAAAACCATTTCAATTAAAAATTGTAAAAAATATGCAAGGAGAAATAATTTAAGAAATTATAATTTGTTAAATAAATGATATAGTATTGCAAAGATCGACTTACTGTATACTACGTGTCCCTTTAATATGATGACAGTAAACGGTGCCTTTAAAAAATATATTGAACTAAGCTCTAAGATATTGTGGAAATGTACTATTTATCCAGGCAACAGTTAACTTCAACTGTCATGGAACCCAAACAATTAATCTCAGTAAATTGTAGATATATTATTATACATTGTAGATGTATTAACTATGACAAATACCCATAAGGTCAACCTTAGTAGAATTTTCTCCCTGGGTGCAATCCTTCTTCGAAGACAGGCTTTGTATCTTCACTGCCACTTGATGACATCAGCGAACATTTTTAGTTTGTAGTTAAACACAGGTGAGCGAGTACGGAACTGTAAAATCATTAGGCTCGTGGCAGTGCCCTGCAGTAAAACAATCAAATCTCAATCAATTCTGCACAGTTACACCACAACCGTGGCAGCTTTGCAAATATCTGACTTGTTGCATAGGAACCAAGGGTTTGTTTTGGTTTTGAAGTACAATCAATAGGCGAAACACACACACACACACACACACAAAAACAGGAGAGGCACTTGAGCAAGCTTGAGCTTCGCAGAAATATTTCCCCATAGCTGTCACATTCCTTCAATTCGTTTGATGAGAAGCACTCAGAGGGAGGGGAAAAAAGTTAAAAAGGTGGCTGTGAGTGTTTTTTCAGTGAGTCACTTGCCATGTGAGTACATATATACAAACGCTCATAATCACAACACGAGTGTGAGACCGGCCAAGCAGGAAACACAGCAGGAACCTCGTTGAGTAGGAAGCTTGTTTGGGATGCAAGCGCTATATCTGATCTCACACACAAACACACACACATGCACACACATGCACACACATCCACACACGCACATACATACATGCATTTGGATTTGATACACTGTACCACTGTGTTGTGCAGTTATAAAAAAAAAAAATAATAATCAATAAGATGGTGGGATAAAATGTGATAAAAGAGTTACTGATAGCCAGAAGTGAAAGTAGTTTGAGCCACTTCCTGGTGCTACTACAACAACGGTGTGTACGTGCAGCAGTGAGTTGGTGTTCAGCTTCTGTCCAGTACTTCTGTGCAGTCTGTTCAGTTAGAGATCGCTGTCCAGCGGATATGTTGTAGGCTTGAGTGTTCTGGCGTCTCTGTGCACTCAGTTAAGGAGCACAAACATCAGCATGACTGGGTTTAAACAGCTGCTTTTCCCAACAACAGGCTAATCTAAAGCCACTGTGACTTTTACACGCTTACTGATGACAGCGCTGAGAATAGAGAGCGAGTGTCCAAGAGTTCTTACGCAAGCATAGCAAGTTAGCTTGGACGGAAAAAAAATGTAATCTGAAATGAAGAAGCAACAAAACCGACAGAACAATTCACTGTATTTGCACATACAGTGTTAGCGTGTTAGCAGTTGTGTTGTTTTCTTGCTGAAAGTGCTTCCCCTGACTGGTTTTGAAAGTGGGTTTAGCCAGTCAGCTGCTCTCCCCTCTCACCCAGAAGTGTTTTATTCCTCTTATACTACAGCAAAGTGCTAACAGTAACTTATTTATGAATAAAAAAAACCCCCAATGACTCATTTATTGAAAAAAAATATATATATACTTATGCAATCTTCATAATTACTGGCAACCCTAAAGGTAGTTTAAAGTTTAACAAGACTGTAGAGACTTGCAAGAATTATTCTGGTGATCAAGTACAGTATGCATACAGTATTTTTTCAAATCAAGTAAAAACGTTAAATTTTATTATTTTTTATCATATATATTATACTTATTTAAATTACACTTGGTATAATAAATGAATTGTGCCAATCATTTTACTATAACAGATGAAATCAGCATCTGTAATAAGCAGGATGAGAGTCACTACATTAGTAGAACGTTCTAAAAGCTTCACATGGGTCTGTCAGCACGAGTGAATGCCACGTGATTCGTACACGTACACGCAGCTCTTAATGGCGTCTGGAATGGTTGCTTCTGTCTGCCTCATCAACTGTAAATACAGCTTCTTCTTCAAATTACAGTTTTAGGCTCGTGCCAAGCCAACAGTTTTGTAGCCGGGTGCACTGAGGATGCTCTGAGCTGTGGTTATGGCTTATACACCGAAGCGCGTCGTGTGATCGGACAGACTGGGGTCAAACTCAGAGGAATTCTGGAATTCTTATGTAATATGATATATGCCTTTCTGTTTTAGCATTATTTTACAGTAATGTTACACTGTATATGGAATTCAGAATTATAGACTGGACCCCATAACTACTTTTAATGCTTAAATAAGTTTAAAGTACTACTCGTGGAAATGTTAGTAGAAATGTGTAACAATATATATTTTTTAATCCCTTATTTTTCATGTGGTCTCATACTTTTGGACCATATATACAATAGCTATAATGTACACTATACAGTATATTTCCTTATTTTTTTAATAAGCACTAATAGACTCTTGTAAAAAGACATTTATATCAATGAGGGTATGAGGTATTTCTGAAAGATGTCTCTAGTGTCAACACGTCGTAACAGTCTGAGGCATGGAATAGGGTTAGCTCAGTGGTTAAAGTGTTAGGTTGCCACTGTTGGGCCCTTGAGAACTACCTCTAACCCTCAACTGCGCATATGAATAATTAGATAAATGTAAGTCGCTCTGGAAATGTAAGACTTGATGTCTGCCAAATGCCATAAATGTATCTATAAATGCATCATTGTTGGCAAATTGCTGTGGTATAAAAGGAATACAACTTTTCCAGAGGTGCCGTTCAACTTCTGGGTAGGTCCAGTCACTCCACTTTATCACCCCATCCCTTCACTGGTTACTTTCCTGTAACAGCTTGAGACAGTGTTTTATTCCTTATTGGAAGCAGGCAGGGCATTCGAAACATTAAATAATCCTGACTGTAACTTGTTCTTCGTGTCAGGACTGTTTTAAATTGAGACGATACCTTAGTTCATGAATGAAGGAATTCTCCTGTCCTGAAAAGTTTGATGGAATGCAGGCGGTGAATTGACCATTCATGCCAGACCTACCTTCCTCAGACCAAAGCTGTCTGCTTTTACAATTGCGCAACAGCCATCTCTCTAAGATTGCTTATATGCATGTATGATGGATGGAAATACCTGATTGCGGTAGAGCAAATAAAAAAAAATAATAAATTGGTTTATAAGCACAACTTGAGCAGTTTCTTGGCTGCCTGATCTTTGCTTAACCTCCAGATATGAGTTTCACCAGCCTTTTAAGGGACTGACAAACATTCCTTGACCTCATCCTGACTTTATAACACCAGCCTCTCTGACAAGCTGTGGTCTTTCTGGAAAGTTTAACAGGCTGGATGAAAAGCAATGACTTAAAGTTTGATTGTCCGATATACAGGTGCAAAAGAAAAAAAATTGTTAGCTTGTTTTATTTATTTTTTTAACTGCAGTCCATGTCACTCAACGGATGGTTGGAGCTTGAATTCAAACACGGCTGTTTGCTGTGCAAATAACTTATCCAGCCTTGATGCATTCTGAATACAGAGGGTGGGGTGAGACAGAGTGGAAAATACTTGAACAAGGTTTTTTTTTTTTTTTTTTTGCAGCAGTCGGTAAAATAAAGCAGACAGAATATCTCAGACTGACATGTCAGAGACGGAGAGTCTCACAACGCTCTCTTCGTATTCCAAACGCCGGACCACAAACATTTAACTAGACACCCGCTCTAACCTAGATGAGGACTTCAAACACCATCATGCGTCTTTTCCTTTAATCTTCTTTCTACGCTTAACCACACTGTGGAGTCATAAAACATACAAACACACACACACACACTCACACATATGTACATGCATACAAATACAGAGCACACAGCATGCTTACTGAACTTACTGAACTCGAATACTTAGGCTAATTCTTCATCTCTGTTTGCAGGATAATAAAAGATGCACAGAGATGTTGGCTTAAACAAAGAAAAGCTGTGCATGGGGAAGTGACGGATCTATGTTTAAATTAAAACCAGCTTTATCACGTCTCACAGGTTTGCTCTGAGCTACTGGGTTTCTGTAACAAATCCTGTAAAACCGGAGAGAAACGAGAAAGATGGATGAAAGAAAAGAAAAAAAATCTTCTTGTCCACCAGGATAGAATTTATTGCCAATTAGGAATATCACAAACGTTATAAGTAAATGATTTTTGGACCATCTACAGTCCAGTTCAGCTATTTGTACTTTCTCAAGTGGAAAATCAGACATGACCCATTATAAGATTTCTGATTTGACATGTAAAGTTGGAAGACTGGAAATAATCTTTTACTCCATTTCCAGTTGACGTTTCCAAGATGAAAACTAACATGAAAATGGTTTGGCATTCTGTGCAAACTCAAGGTTAAACAGTGCAAACTGGCGCCATTTTGCAAACGAGTCCTCTGAGCGAGCAGATCACTGCTTTAACCCACATTTAGTATTCGGTAGCTTTGTTTTAAAACATAGTATTCAGGGAGCAGTATGATTTTATTCAGTAATGTGCAGTTACTAATTTTATGTCTGAACTCACAGGCAGATTGCAGAAGTTTAAGTTAAAAGTTAGCTAGAGTGATGTGATAGTTCAGTGGAGTAACTCAGGTGCTTTCTTTAACTTTACTATGGACTGCCTTATCTGCTTAATACTGGGCAGGATGCAGAGTCTACCACAGGAAAGTGGACTTGAGTCGAGGAATACACCTGCCAGGCCAACAAACAACGCCGTGAAGTCATTCACTGGTCAGAGGAAACAAGAGAACCCTGGAGGAAAACCTATGTGAATACTGGGGAAACATATGACATGTGACTTTATTATCTTCTCTTTTAGATATTTTTCTAAAATTGTTTGTTTTGGTGATGTTGTAGGAAAGAACTTTTCCAAGGAAATGTTAGCTGTTTCCTTACAATTTTAGGTTATTTGGAGCTTCTTTGTTACCTGATGAGATGCTAATCAGCAAAGTGATTTAAACTATTTAAACTCAAGACAATTCAAGTCAATTAAATTCAATTAGATTTTATTTGTATGGCACTTTTAACAATTGTCATTGTCGCAAAGCAGCTTTACGCAATCAAGGGACATTTTAAAAGTTTGTATGAAATGTGAATGTGTAGAAATCAAAATGATCAGATTGTCGAGGACGAGGGCGACAGTGGCAAGGAAAAACTCCCTGAGATGGTAATAGGAGGAAACCTTAAGGGGAACCGGATTCAACAGGGAACCCATCCTCATATGAGTCATAACGGAAAGCAGGGATTAATCTGCATTCATCCTGTGTGTTAGGCGGCTGGCAGTTCAATATAACGGTCAATTTCTTTAAGTTTAAATGGAGTTCAGTTTGTTGTTGAAGGCTCGGATAGACTTGTAGGAAACTCCAGTCCTGAACTTTTGAGCGACTCCAGTCACAAGAAGAATGGAAATCAGACTGCAGGTTTTCTAGTCTAGCCAAAACTAACCAGCAGATTGGTTTCTGGTTTCTGGTGGCATAGTGGTTAGCACTGTGGTTAGCCTCACACCTAGAGGGTTGAGGGTTCGATTTCTCCCCATGCTTGGTGGTTTCCCCCAGGTACTCTTGTTCCCTCCCACAGTCCAAAAGACATGGCTACTTGGCATTCCCAATTGCCTGTAGTGTGTTGTGATTGTGTGTGTGTGAGTGGGTGCCCTGCAATGAATCAGCACTCAGTCCAGGGTATACCCCGCCTCGTGCCCGAGGTTAATAAATTATAAAATTGACGGCTGGATTGTTTTTATTCAGGAATATACAGCAAAAATATTATTATTACAGGTTGTGGATGAAACAAGTTCATAGCTATTAACAATAGTTTCCTCTCCAGTCTTTTTGTCATGTTACCAAAACACACACACACACACACACACACACACACACAAAGGGGTAAATTCTCTGTCCTAACAAGTTAAAGTTACGTCTTTACCTTTGATTATTAACAAACTAAAGTACTAACACTGGAGGCTCATTTTAAAGATGCTATAGTATTTAGTTTGTTTAATCATTTATTATTATTATTATTATTATTATTATTATTATTATTATATGTGAGTACACACATATACGCAAGTTTTAAGGCCACCCTACACATTTTTATTCATCATTTATTCATTCATTAATCTGTTTATAGTTACATTTCATATTGTGTCTCCATGAATACTGACTTAATAGATAAATCTAAAACATGACAATATTAGCTCTCAGCAGTGTCTATTATAATGACTAAATATTATTTAGTTGAAGTCCATTTGGCCCGTCGAATTCAGACAGTTGCGGGTTAAAAGTCTCATCAGGAACCACTGAACAGCTCCGTGTTTAGTCCCACAGCGACAATAAACAAAAACATGACAAGGCCGTGCCGGCTAAAAATGTATCATTATAATCGTTTACTGTCCCATCTGTTAGTAAACTGTTCATTTCTGACTTTCATTAGAGATTTTCTGCTCACAGGAGCTGTGCTTGGCCTCCTCCAGGCCATCCTCATGAGGGCTTCATTGTAAAGAACACAGAGTACATAATTACTGTAATGTCTATCACCAAGAAGCCTTTCTACTTTCAAAAGCAGGCACAGAGCAAACATTTCCACAGTAAAGCTGCTGTCAGCCTGAAGTGTCCTGGCCACTTTTTTTGTTCACTCGACTTTGGTGGGCTGCCTTAAGAAAATGTTCGCTCTTTCATTCTTCTCTTTCTCTTTACTATACTGGCTTCTTTGTCAGGTATAGACATGTAAGTAGAAGTGTAATTATGTGCTTGGTTCAGTTTCAGGTTCCAGGTCTAATGCGGCCCGTTTAACAGATGTGGAACTAAAGATCACACGCTATTACTGTTTGCCCTCCGCTGTGTCTAAATACCAAGGAAAGAAGAGGAAAAGAGGCTCATATGCATAGACAAAAAAACGACAGGCATCCATCTGATTTAAACACACAAACAGTTTGTGACTTAAAAAAATGTCTTCTATTGAAATTATTGTTTAGTTGTTCAAAAAAATATTTTGTTAGGGTGCTTTTACACTTTTCAGACCAAACATTCTAACTAACAAACCTAGTTGGATCTATTGTCAGTAATGCAGATAAAATAAATATTGATGTAGCATGAGTAATTAATTCAATTATACACTGCCTGGCAAAAAAAAACAAAAAAAAACAACACTATTTCAGAAAAGTCAAAATATTGGTCAGCATCAAGCAAAGAAAACAACTAAGGAGATGTAGAATTGCTGGAACTGAGTTAAGAACCCTTCAACACATTGAAGCATATTACTGAACCATCAACTTTGTGGTTGAAATGTGGTCGGAAAAACATCATGGATGGAAATCAGTTAAAATATTGGTGACGTTGGATGGTAAAAAAAAAAGTCAACAGTAAAAGCCATTGCTATGTTTAATAGAGCATTAAGAGCATTTCCATACACACACAATGTGATGGGAACTCACATGATTTGTACAAAATACTGTAACTGTGTGGCCATAAGAAAACCACTTGTTAGTAAGACAAAAGTATATATATATATATTTTGTTAGTTTCAAAAAAAAGACTTCAGTTTGTTAGGGAGCATAAAGACTGGATTTTGGAGCAATGGAAAAGGTCATGTGGTTTGATGGGTCCAGGTTGACCCTATTCCAGAGCAATTAGTGCATCAGGAATAGTACATATCTAATGATGGAAGCTTATGCAATTTCCCTCTGGAATTAATAAAGTTCTTTGAATCTTTGAAGCACTGTGGTAAGTCGCTCTTGATAAGATTTAGATACCTCAATGTAGATGTAAGGGATCAAGTACAAGACTCTGGAGGCAGTGTTATGATCTGGGGTTGCTTCCGTTGCTCAGGTCTAGGCTCACCAACATTATGTGGCAGTAATATGAAGTCAGCTAATGACCTGAATGTACTGAATGACCAGGTTATCACATCTATGGAGTTTTTTTCCCCCCTGATAGCACAGGAGCCTTCCAGGACTGAAATTGTGAAAGAGTAGTTTGTGGAGAATAAGAAATAATTGTCACAAATAAACTAATAACTTCACTGCGTTCTGTAAATAAAGCTAAAGGCAACTCCAACTGTTGTGCATAACGCTTATTCTGTGTAGGGTTGTGGGAGCCTGGAGCCTGTATGGGGTACAGTATATAACACACTCACACTTTAAAAGTTAAATTAAGACTTATCCCTGAAACACATAGTTGTTGTTTGTCTTTGCTAAAGTTTGGAAGTCAATAGAATTCAGAAATCAATAGAATTTAAGCTGGTTGTGCAACTTGACCACAGACCAAATGTAGTAAGAGTTGGACGTCACATTATGTAGTGGTGAAGTATCCCAAAATAACACACTGTTATTTTTGTTTACATTGAAACATTGGAAAATTGGCAGTAAAATATGTATGATGCAGTGTCCCAAATTTCATCATATTCACTCAATAACAAGATTGATGTTTCATTGGCACTTTGTTTGCTTTTCTGTTCGCCCTCCAACTTGCAACCTGATTGGCCAGGAGGTAAAAATCTGCTTCATGTCACTACGAAGATTAACATGGCCAAAGAAATGACACATCGTGTTGGAATACATGTAAAATGCACTGGTGTTTAAAAAAATAATGGCGAATGTAAAAGAATAAAACAAAAACAAAGCAAAAACGACATTTAAGTTACTGTGACAGATGTGGAAACTTGTAATTTTTGGAGTCATTACAGTTTTATTACTAAGGAAAGGATGGCACATGGTACTTTTTTGTGTTACATTCAATTTTGTTGAATGTCAGCAAGTTATCAATTGAATTTAGTCCTGCTATCACTTATGCTATAGCAGCTCTAAACATTTATTTCTGTTAAAACAAAAAAAATCTCATTATTATAATCTCATATAGATTATAGTATAATCTTTCTGTCCTGAAAACTTTCCTCATCTGATTGTTACAAGGTGCTGACCCTCAAGATTTCTTCCGGATGTACTGTATGTGGAGTGTCTCCTGTTTCTGTACAAGTTCCATAAACCGAGCTGTTACTACAGAAACAATAGAATATTAGAAACAGAATTGAACGGTATTGCGGTATGGCAGAATTTAAAACAGGACGGAAGTTTTGTGTGGTGGAGTTAAATCTAATCAAAACTGATGAAAAGCAAAAATGTCAGGACTGATTCAGAATTTTAATATGTATAGCAGAATTCATAACAATACAATACTGCAATAACAAATGAACAGACTTATGAAATAATCTGCTTTCATTTCTTTAGGCTTTAGGAAAAACTTATATATGAGAGTCTTTTGTATTTGCACCATATCGTCATGATTGTGAACGGAATCTGAGCCTGGAGGTATTCAGCCATGATGCTGTTTGATCCCTTTTGCCTGTGTATGCTCAACTCAGACATGACTCACTGACAACAAAGAAGCAGTAATATAAAGTTACACTGTTATTGTGCTATTCAACATATATATATATATATAAAAATAACTATAGCAACAAAAATAGATCTGTAAGCTTTTGACAAAACTGACTTGCAAAAAAAGTAAGGAATATTACACACCTGTTCATAACAGAGAAAATAAAACCATAACAAATCCTTGTCATTAGGTCTGAGTGTGAATTGTAGAAATTGTAAAAAATATAATAAGGTCCATCAATACTGTATTTGGACAAGGACACTTTATTTTGCCTCAGTAGCATTTCAGTATTAATTCAAGTTGTTTAAAAAATATTACATTAACCATTTTAGTAATTATATACTGTATTTTTTTCATGCTCAAAAATAATTGGACAACTGACGTAAGTAGCTTGATGGCCAGTTGTGGTCTGTTTCTTAACTATTTTATGACAAATTACAGTGATAAAAGGTCTGGCATTTATTCCAAGTCTTGATTTGGCAACTGGTAGCTGTTCATGCGAACTCTCAATATGTGATCCAAAGAGGTGCCAAACCAAGGGAAGGAGTCCATCATTAGGCTGAAATAAAAACAGACCTACTGTATCAGAGAGATAGTATAAACTTTTAAAGTAGCCAAATCATCAGTTTGGCACCATTTTTTTTTAAAGGAGGAATGTACAGCTCAGAAGTCAGCAACATCAAATGGCATAAAAGTCCAATAAAAGGGATCATTTTCAAAGTTTGCGCTAAGAGACGACCTTGATGAAATACATAGGATTAAGACTAAAGAACAAAAAGGCTAAATTCGACAACAACAAAAAAATCTCCACAAAATGCCTTCATAGTTCTGATAGTTTTGAAACTTTAAGTTGCATCAAAATGATGGAAAGAGAAGATTATTGAGATGGAATGGAAGGACTCATGTACTGTACCAAAGCATTCCACATCGTGATTATCATCAAACATAATGGAAGCATGATGGAGTGTTATGGCAGGGGCACATGTGCCTACCAGTGGACTGGCTCTCTGGTGTTTATTGATAAAATAATAAAAGCAGCTAAATGGATTCTAAAGTGTATAGGGATATACCATCTGCTCACATTCAGTTAAATGCTGCAAAACTAGTAGGACTACTAACTCTTCACAGTTACGATTGATAATGACCCAAAATATACCATGAAAGCAACACAAGAGAAAGAAATTTAATTTCCTTAAAGGAAACTTCCTCCCAGAAGGCAAAAACACCCTCAGTCACCCGGCATTTAAGGTATAAAGGTATAAAGGCATGTGTTTGTGTGTGTGTATGTGTGTGTGTGTGTGTGTGTATATAGTTCTCATAAGAAAACAGTTCAGATGGATGGAAGTTGGCATTTGTTGATGTACAAGGTTTCCAGACTGACTAAAAAACTGTTTGCATCCAAATATTAAAAATAATCCTAATATTTATGATTTTGTTTGATTGACCAATTACTTTGGAGCCTTTGAAATTGAGGGGAGTATTTGTTGAAACCCTTGAATTAGAGTTGAAGGACTACACTTGAATTACATTTTGATTGTTTTCATTTCAGTTCCATTGCTGTAATGCATGCAGGTAAGAATATGAAAATTGTGCCACCGTCCAAATAATTATGGAACTGGCAATGTATAAAATAAACCTACTTAATAGTATGCTTGCAGTCTAAAATCTTTCAAATCAGTTGGCTGGAAAATGGCAAAGCGCAGGATAACCAATGTGAATGTGTGAGAAAGTTCTCCATTTGTCGGGCCAGATTTCCTTCAGCTTGTGTAATGGAATATGGTTTTGATTACTGAAAACACCATGAACCTGGGGCCTGCTATCTACCTTGGATTGTCCCGTGATGCCCACCTGCACTCACAAGACCATGTTTTTGCTGATGGAGAAAGAAAAATTGGACAAGCTTCTCCATTTCTCCTCATGTAGATTTTGGCATTTCTGTAACTGCAGGTTATGAAACCTGGAGAGAACAGAGACAGAGATAAAGGCCTGTGTGTGTGTGTGTGTGTGTGTGTGTGTGTGTGTGTGTGTGTGAGAAAGAGAAACAGGGAGAGAGAGAGAGAATGAAGGAGATTGTTGCACGTAGAGGTCAGGATAATAAACACAGCCGTGTGGGAGAAAGCAGGCCGCTGCTGTAAACTCCGCCACTTTCCCACAGGCTCCCACTGCAGACCTGCCGAGGAGAAAATATTTAACTTGGAGTCTCTCCTGGCAGTGAGGGCAAAGCTGAGCCGAGCCAAACCGCACGGATGTTGTGTTCAGCGGAGGAGAACAGAGCCATGAAGAGGCCCAAAAAACTCCAAGTTCCAACCCGACATACCAAGACAGCGTCAAAACGTAGACTCTGGAAATGTTATCCACCTCGCGTGAAACATAACTCAGGCATTTTTCCTCTAAGAAAGCATTTAGAAGGAGTTGTGGATGGGAGAGAGTTCAGTTAACTAGAAGGACTGAAGTTTGAATCACATGGGAAGTGCGTGTATGTGTGCGTGCGTGCGTGTGTGTGTGTGTGTGCGTGTGTGTGTGTGTGTGTGTGTGTGTGTGTAAGTGTTTCACCCCATGTTGGTATTGGTTGCTAACTGAAGTATAACAGGAAATGTAATATTACAGAAGGCAGGAACTTTAGCTACTGTATGTGGCAAAAGAGCCAAAGTTCACTCTTCTGTACAAAAGGTCATTCAGTGCACTGTAACATGTATTCCATCTACTGTACACACATGCTATAGATGTCTGTTAGTCGCAAGAAAATAATCAAGGACATGCTGGTGGGATGAAGCAGAGTTTTACCATCGAACGTTACCATAGCGATAACATTTTACGTCACTAAAACTTGTCAAAGCTACTAATCTTTATTAAAGAAATTATTTAATGGCGTAATCGAATTGTATTCAATTATATTATTGTCAAAAAATGATGCATACACTGGCTGTAGAATTTATTTTAACTAACTTTTAGAAAAGACAAGTACATATTTTTTCAACATAAGCTCCTTGCTTTTCAATGCACTTGTCCGTTTTTTAATAAATAAGCTTCCATATTCCCTCATTAAAAAATGTATTAGGTTGAGCTGTGAGCCACAAATGCACTGCTGTCTTCACACCTTCATCAGAAGTGAACCTTTGTCCTTGTAGGACTGCTTTCTAAGGACCAAACAGGGAAAAGGAGTAGCCTACTGATCATGATTTTTGACTCACCCTCATAGTTACATGTAATGTTGTGGACTGCCTGTGAAGCAAGGCATTTCTGTTATCACTTCACCTCACCTCACCACTTCGCCTCACCCCTCACCAGCTTCTTGTTTTTCACTTTCTTGGAGATAAGAAATAAACACAGCTTGACATGTTACTGCGAAACAGCAACGTGTAAGCACCTCTGTCCTGAATCGTAGCATGTACAAATGTAGAAACACTATGAGAAAAGCCACCGCTATTTTTAAGAAGATCAGTGATTGGTTCTCTGCTCTTTAAACAGCTTAATGCACAGAAATAGATGCAAGAATGTAAAATGCGAAATAAATCCATGTGGATGTAAGAGTAGGGAACAATGGGAACGCTAGACAATCTGTAGGATCTTAATTGAAATAAATCTGGAAGCCTTTTCTCGTCTCTCCGCAGGCAGAATCATATATAATAGAGTGTTTTATTGTTAAAGACTGTTCTGTGTAATACGGTTTTATCATGTGAATGTAACGATTATTACTTAAAATAAAAAAAGACTTGGACTAAGGAAGGAAGAAATAAGAAATCATTTGGACTTTGTCATTTTGCTGTAGTCACACTTTTGGAAAACAAAAGGTTTGTTAATGGTTTCTTAGGATAATTAAGGTTCATGAAGTGGTTCCTCTATCTTGCAGAAAAAACCCATCTATCACCTGTTTAAGGTTTCCTCCAAAGTACAACAACAAATAAGTCTTTTAGGGTTATAGATTTAGAACATTTTTTAGAACTAATGGGATTGTCTTCCGAAAAGAGTTCTACAGTATGTCTATTTGCAGAAAGAAAAAAAAAACAGGAGTAAAAAAGTGTTTTCTTTTCAGAAAATGTTTCCACCCCACAGATAGCTGGAACTGTTAACTTTTCTAAGAATGTACAGAGAAATAAAAGCTGGTCTGTTGCTTGTTAGCGTGAATTCAGGCCTGGTCCTGCATGTTTTCCTGCATCACTTTTCTAATGAAGGCAGTTTTCCAGCGAATGCAGCCTCTTTTTTTTCACACATGATTCGAGTTTACATGGCCATGTGAATGAGAGCCCATGTGTGATGTAATTCATATAACCAAAGTAGGATTGCTGGAGAAAGTCATGCACACACTCATAAAAATGATTAAATGTGAAAGTCTTAAGTATTTTCAGTTTGTTTCTGTAGCAAATCTAAAACAAATGTAATTATCCGGAAAAAAACATTTGCAAATCTTTTTTTCCCAAAGCAAGGCCACAAAAACATGACAAATTCCTCAGTCTAATATTACACTTATTAAAAGGTTCTTGCCTCCCAAGTACTGTAATGAACATGTGTATGCAAGATCACAAGTTTGATTCTTGGGTGATACTAGAGCCATCACAGGCTGCACTTTCTCAAGGAGAGGTTGCATACCCGCACTCCAGCATCAATCAAGGTGACACTTGCCAATCATGTGCGTCTGTGAGCTTATGCAAGCAGCAGTGGCTGATAGCGCTTTTTCAGTGTTACAATGTCCCCAGTGTCGCATGAGCAGCAATTTCGAAAAGATGCAGTTGACTGGCATCACATGTGTCACAGAAAGAAAGTGATAGTCATTGCCCATCCTGGTTGGTATTGGTTGCCTTGATGGGAGCGTGTCGTAATAAAGACAGAGAATGATGGGAATTTATTAGGACTAAAAACAAATTGAAATAAACAACAAATAAAAATGACAGTTTGGGGTTCTAATCTTAGCTTTCTCAAAATGTTCTCTCTGGAACCCTTTCTAACAACAAAACAGTTTTTATGCCTATAGAGTCATACATCAAAGAGAATGCCCATAGGCTTTATAATTAGTCTTATGCCTCCAGGGCTGTTTGTATGCAGGTGTTTTTGCTCTCTCCCCGTACTTGATGTTTTCTGCCAGGTATTCCCCCAAGACATTTTGTATAGGCAGATTGCAGTTTTCAAATTGCCTGCAGTTTATTAATTGGTATGTAAGTGGGTGGTGTAAATGTACCCTCTGGTGAGTTGGCACACCATTTGGAGTGCTGGCCTTGTGCCCAGGATCCGGGGCCCTGTGACCCTACACAGGATAAAACTTGATCTATGAATTGAATTGCCAACAGTGAGACAAACTAAAGGTTTTATATTCATATTTTTTAAACAGTATATGCAGGGGTGCAAACATTTCAGATATAACCATGGCATTTAAGTTTTTTACCCACGCTTGCTAAAAAGTTCCTTCTTTTTAAATCTAAGAATCCATTTGAAAAAAACCCATGTAATTGTTAGCCCAGATTTGATGTAGTAGGCAAATACAACTGATAAGGCCATGCAAACACTCATCGTTAAACCCTAAAGGTTTTCATTTTTTCCCCCTGTAGGTCAACACTTAAGACACTATAATTTGTATTCTAACAGGCATATAAGAAAGCCATCTAAGGGCACACATTTTCTTTCCATTATTTATTTAGCTTGCGCTCTGAAGTTTAAAGACTTTCATGTAACACATTTTTGATATGCAAATGATTATGACGGTTTAAAGAATTAGTTGATGATCATGTGATGACTATTTTGTGAGTATGTATTTTTTTTACTTGTCACATAAGTACTATTCTTATCTTTTGTATTATTACTAAAATGCATCTTTAAACATACAAACTGCAAATGCAGGTATTGTGGACCTTTTAAAATGTACATTTGCAATAGCCATAATTAGTTTACTTTTTAGTTTTGAAAGTAAAGTTTAAAGTTACAACCCATACATCTTTACTGGTACAAAGATAGGCAATAAAATTACTCTAGGTTTAAAAAGATTACCACCCAACGGACTAATGAAAAAGTACAGTTTAGTACCCTAGTCCTCAAGGTCAAGCTTATCTGCTGCATGCTCAATTTCCAAATGACTGAAATCTTTTCAAAGAGGTTGTGGGTGTAATGAATGGACCTCACTTCAACCTCTCCAACCTCCATTACCCCAGGAATGACCGTAGGTAAATCCTACCCCATTAGTAAACCTCCCCTTCCTCTATCTGATAACATCAGTCCCGTCCCCCCCACCCCCCACCCCCCGCTATCAGAGTCGTAGGCCCTTAAAGGCAATCAGCTATATCATGGCCTTATTCCTCTAAGCAGCCCTGCAGACACACTGGAGACAGCTCCCTAAAGACACCTTCATTCAACACAGGCCTGCTTTTATTAAGCTAATTTAGCCGCAGAGCATAACGAGGCTCTGGGCTGGAAAAGTGCACCAGCTGCTTATAAATGCCGAGCTGTGGATTAAAAACAATCTGCACTCCATCAGCTACTCCACACATATAATCACCATTTAATCTGATGAAAATGTGAATGAAAGAAAACAGTGATTGTGGATTTCTTTAACTAATTAACACATGAGGGCAGGTATAATTACAAAACAGTTGATATCAATAAAATGTTTTTCGGTAGCAATGAGGGAGCTACAGTATACATGAATCAAAAAGGAATGTTTTTTTGTTTTGTTCCATAAAGTCCATACAACTTTTAAGCATTTAAGGATTATTTTATACTGTATTTATGTCCATGCTCACATTCTATTGAGACATAAAGTTTTTTTAATTTACTTAATTCTATTCTATTTTATTTTATTCTAGTGTATTTATACTCAGATTTTCTAATTTTAGAAGATTTAACTTACATCTGACTGAACAGGCTAGCGTTCAACCATGTGGGTATGGGTAACCCTCGGTTGCTAGTGTATAGTTGCTGATCAGTGTTGTTCAGTTCACTTCGTGGTTGTGTTAATGTTTTTGGCTGATACAGCCAATTTGTACAGTATGTTGATTAAGTTAGGAAGAAAAAAAATGGAACACTGGTGGCTGTCAGAAAAATAATTATTGTTTTATTTATTAAAGAATGATGCATCTTTTTATCAGTTTATAGTAACAGCTGCAACACAAGTTAGTTCTGTAATCACTTGCATTGGAGAGACTTTGAATAAAGTTGCTGTGAATGAGTTCTTCCTTTTGAAATGATAATGTATAAGAAGAAATAGTAATATAAACCTGCATTTTTTTTAGCTGTACTGATGTTAAAGCTGCTATTGTAAAAAATAATTCGATCTGTAGTACAAAAAACAAAATCCTGCACTTGTCTTTGGGTTTATTTGAAAATAAGATTTCAAGACAACTTTCAGCACCTTGAGTTAAAATAGAAATCTAGTTAAGGAAGAATTCCAATTCCAAGCTCTGTCTTCATATTCCTACCTTCTACCCTGATGGATGTTTTTCAGACCAAACAGGAACAGACCTTTAATGCTGTCATGGATTTCAGCTTTACTGAATTTATTTTTATACCAAACCCAAGGATCTCTCCTCCACTGTCTGCTCTGCATTGAGTTCCTCTTATTCATTCTAAAATATGAGTATGACAATGGCGCTTTGGCCTTTTCATCATACCATCATTGTCTTTTCAGCTTACAGAGACAAAACAGCCAAGCAAACATGTAACACCTCAATGTGGGAACAATGTGGGAGCGTGTAACGTTTACCTCATACATCTTAATCACGCCGAATACGCATGAGAATAATGTTTCCCTTATAGATACATACACATGGAACATCTGCTCAGAAGTACAAGACAGAGAGTCAGACACACAGGTGTGTCCCAGCTGCTCGAGTGAAATTCCTCTAGCTACTAACAATAGTGCTTATTTTGATCACTGCTGAATGGACATACTCTTTATAGATTTGGCCTACTGAGCTAAAAAAGAAAAGCCCTCCATTTTTTGTGTCACTCTACAGGAATGCCATTGTCCTTTCCTCTGTGTGAGATCTGAAGACATTCAGCTGCTATCCACATCAACGTGGCATTGTGCGAGTGTAAAAATCCATTATTGTATCTTTTACACATATCCTGTTACAGCATTCTGTCACTGTGATGGAATTTACACAATGGGCAAAAAACCTGATTAAGGTAGAATACAAATGATTGCTGTATCAGAATTGTGATTTTAACTAAAACACATATTGATACATAGCATAGTACCATAGAATGTATTGAAGCTCTGAGAATCGAGCAGCTGCAAATGAAATAGCTGAGGTTAAATTATTGCCCTGCAACAAGCATGAATGAATGAATGAATAAGAAGAACTGGAACTGGGTTAATCCTGGAAAAATGGTGCAAAAAAGTTTACTAAAGAAGTGTAATCCGAAGATGATGATAATGCATGGATATAAATGCTTTAAGAAGTTCCACCTCTTTCTCTCTCTCTCTCTCTCTCTCTCACTCCATAGATAATTATGGAACAACAACAAGAACAACAACATTTCAATACATTGCACTCTATTTTAAGACACGGAGTTCAGCCATTCTGCAAGAACAGTATTGTCAAGTGCATTTGCAAAACCCATCAAGTACCATGATGAAACTGGTTCTCATGAAGACAATTCCTGGAAAGCAAGATCAAAACTCTACTGCAGAGGACAAGTTCATTTGGAGTTACCAGCCGCAGAAATCATTAATTAACAGCACCTCGGATTAGAGCCATTTTGAAGGCTTTAAAGATCATGAGTATCAGACACATCTTAACATTAACTGTTTAAGGGAGATAATTGCATGTTTTGTATGCCAACAGCATTGCTTTACAATGTAGCATGAAATAAAAAGTGGTAAATATATACACACACACTACCACTTTTTAGCTGTGACAGGATCGGGAAAAAAATCTTTGTGGCCTTTACAAAACCACTTCTTAATAAATTTTAGACTGCAGGAGAGGTGGGAGTGGTGGTTCCGGGGTGGGGGGCACTTACTTTTACTCAAATATTGCTTTGACTTCTAGCGTTGTTGTTTTACAATTTTGATTTTACCAAGTGTTTAAGTCATCTCCAATCACTATCATATTTTTTAATCCAACCACGTTTCTTACTTGATGATGATGGTTAGTTGTTTTCTTTGCTACTACTTCTGAAACTGTATAACAACTTTGCAAATGACCACAAAAGAATTTTTTTTTTTTCCAGAATGATTATTTATTTCTGAAAGGTATCTTATTTCGGAGTATAAAAGACAATGTGTAAAGGCATGCATTTAAAATTTTTGTTTGAATAATAGTTTAATATCCTATACTGTACATGCAAGCTCAAATAGCAAGAACCTGTCCTACAGGGAGTTAAGTGCTATTGCTAAGATGAATAGTGTCTGGCTGAATCGTGGAGCGTGTTACAATGTGAAAGGTGTGTGGCAGACTGCATAACACTGACTTTTCCTGCTCTTGATGGCTGTTGGCAGCAAGTGCCAGGTCGTTTTGGCTCTTAGTGTTGAGTTGCACCGCTGCCTGTGTGTGGTCTGTGGATGAAGTTCAAACACTCCCAGCTGCGCTCGTCCTCTCGGGCTTGTTCTCGTTTCCGGGCACGGGGAGTCGTTCTGGCCACTCAGCCTTGCAATATTTCATCATCCTCCCTCAGAAAAGGGGGGATTTTCTGACCACACCATCACCGTTACACTGGGAATATTTATCCTTTCATTAATGCCATGATGATTGCCAGCTTCTTTTTTTATTTTTACAAAAGCTCTTAACAGAATCCTAGAGAGTTTGTGCAGTACTGATGTACTTATATGTTCGTGTAACAGTGATTTCCTGGCTGCTTTCCTGAGTCATGATGGAACTGTGCTCATGACAGTGACCATGGCAATGGACCACTTCCTTCCCAGGTTTTTCTGACGGTTTGAATCATTGGCAGGATGCTGATTAGAATCGGTTCATATACTAAATAAACTAAGCGCACATAATCCAATCTACAGAGATGTTGGATCCTTAATCAGCAGCAGTGACTTTTTAGACACATTTGTACATCATAAGGCAGCTGGACTGTGTGAGGGCTCTATGAAAGCTTTATGGATTTTCATTCGCATCACGATTTCATGCATCACCTAGCAACTGTATATGAAGCGCTGAGCACTCTTTCCTGCCGTGCCTGCTTAAAAGCTCTCTCCTCCATTTCCCGAGAGCTGCATAGGACTTAAATCAAGTCCACATGAGCCTGCATGTGTGTGATTGCGACATGCGATTAATTACCATCAGGAAACGTACAGTGCACGTCACTGCTCTATTTGTACAGCTAGAAGTGGCGAACCTCCAGAGCATGGAAAAAATGGTCTTGTTTTATGGTTGCCAGGCAAAGCGGGATCCAAACAGAGACTTGCGATTTGATACACATTTAATTTCCTTCAGCTCATGGCTCTCGCTAGATCAGGGGCGCCCTCACAAGCTGTACTCCTCACAAGAGGACAGGCGGGGCCATGAGTCTCTTCCAGGGTATTTTCCAGCCGTCCATATTGAGTTGGCGACGCAACAGAGAGACAGACAGCAAATGAATTTTGAGCTTGTTACAGGCCAGAATGTTAGGATTTCTGTCTCCTAAACCACAGGGAAAACCACTCCAGCAGATAAACAAAGTAAAATGAAGTGAAGATTCCCGCCTGACGGACGTCAGTGGTGTTTATGAGTGTGTATGTGTGTACGCTCACGTATCTGCGCGTGTGGGTGTTAGCTTTAAGTGTCAGCTAGTGATGACGTTGTACTGGAGCTGAGCCTGAGTCTGACACACAGCTCAGAGCTGGATAGTAAAGGTCAAGTAAGAGGCCATGTAAAGGAATTTATCGCTGTGGATAATGGCAAACATGGGTGGTAGGTGGTGGATGGAGATACCAAATACAGCTGCCATCCCCCTGGTAGTATCACAGCTCCCGTTTAATTAGAAAGCATTTGAGATGAGATTCATGTTGGCCTAGAAGACTACATTATGCAATGCAAAGTTTAAATAATGAATGACTTTTAATAAGTCTTTTAAATAACTTTTGTAAAACTTGCATAAGCTTTACCCTCAACAATTACAAGACTAATGTTGTTTGCCCCTTTCACACAATGAAGACTACTCACTCAGTAACCTCACTTAGGATCGCGGGGGCCTGGAGCCTATCCCAGGAGACTTAGAGCATGAGTTAGGGTACACTGTGGATGGGGTGCCAATCCACTGAAGGCAATGAAGATTTGTTCAAATGTATTTCACCATCATAGCTGTCTTGTATGTGTTGCTCTAGTACTGTGTTCCAGGTCTTATTACTACTATTGCCGTTCATACTATTACAGTTTTCCATGTATTTAAGTTTCCTCATACTGTACGTTCTTGTTTCATCACAGAGGAATTTGTTACCAAATGTTCAATCAAATCTAACTCTTCTTGCTTGTACCATTTGAACAGGCATATAAGAATGTTTGGCCAATTACAACATCATATTTCATAGAACAAAATTATGTCATGTCCTTTTTTAAGTTTAAACTTACGTAAGTTTTTTCCCCCTGTTTTCTTCCAGTTTGGTAATTTTGCCAATTCCCACCCAGTAACTAACTATAACATGATGTGATACCAACTGATCAGTGAGGGAGGGTGTTTTCTGGAAGACACAAGTTGATTTCTGACATCTTTTTCAAGTTCCTACTCATACATCATTACAGAAACAGGAAACACTAACCACTCTCATCCACATATATCAGCTCTCATATACTGTATCAGACGTCCATGATAAGTTTTTGCTGCTATGATTGAAAGAAGTGAGTATCACTGCCCGTTTGACCCAGAGATTAAGACCGATTTTGCCTGCTCGGATTATGTATTTTCTGGGGAATTAAATGGACATAACAGTGACATGTATTGTGTTGACATCTTGATCACATTTTTCTATCCTTCTGTGTTATGCTACTCTGTTGTCAGAATATCTTTAGAGTAAACCTGATGCTAGTTCAGTGTTAAAGCTCATTCTTGATTAAAGTGAGGATTCACTTAATCACAGATCTTTTGTCTGAAATTGAACATTGACTTCCTTTATATTGTCTTTTCATGCCATAAAAGATTTCCCCAGTTCTGATTGCTAATCAAAGTGCCATCCAAGGAAAACCACCAGCACAAAGTGCTCTGAAGCCATTAAATCTGCACACGGCCATCAGCTGGTCAATTTCCAAACCCAAATGCATTCTGGCTGCTTTACTAAGTCTTTAAAAACATGTCTCCTCACACTCCCGCGCTGTTTAGGTCTTTAAGCCCACAGGCCTTGACGCACATCTCGAAACAGATCGACATAGCTCACTTGCTTTGTAATAGATGTTTAACAACCCTTGTGTCCAAGCCGGCGCTCTTCCAGGAATACAATCGTACTTTGTGCTGGAGGAATCACTCCTTTTTCCCTAATGCTGGAATGTATTGTTCCTCTATATGAGGCCCAGGGGAGCAATGGAGGATTATGGGAATATTTCTTTAAACAATTACAGCCAATGTGTTGAATTGGGCCAGCTATATTTTGACCCCTTGTTTCATGGATGACGTGAGATATTAATAAGAACCAGAGACTCTCAGCACTTGGTGCACCATTCAAGATTGTTTTCAGGTGCTCTGTTTAGTCCTCTTGAATTCTTTAGCACTATATTACCTTGCTATTTATTATATTATAATTAGAATGTACTCAGCCATGTACTTCTTTGTTATTAATTTTAAACTCTTTTCTTAGTGACGTTTACAATAATAAAAGTGCATTATTCCAGTTTGTGACAGGGTGGCTTAGTGGTTAGCACTTAGGCCTCGCATCCCCGGGTTTTATTCCCACCTAAGGGGTGTGTGCTTGGTGGGTTTCCTTTAGGTGCTCCGGTTTCCTCCCACAGTCCAAAGACATGCAGATTATGCTAACTGGCGTTCCCAAATTGCCCGTAGTGTATGAATGCGCATGTGAATGTTACCTGGAGGTCCTACCACAGTCATGTGAATAATTGGATAAATTAATACAATGGTCACCATTGGCCTTCATGGTCCCTAGTTGGACTACAGAGGTTTCTAGGTGGATGGTTATTCCAGTTGTTCCATTTCTTTTATGTGAACTTTATGAATCTTACCACTGCTGGATGCCATTGTCAGCATTCTTGTCAGAAATCTGTAAATATGTAAACGGTTTATAGCGTTTCTATCAAAGATGATTTTTAGAAACATTGTGTGCATGTATTATCTATTTTACTGTAAAAATAGTTAGCAACATTGGTTCAATTAGTTATGATTATTGCCCTACATAAACCGTGAAAAGACTAAATTTCATTATTATTGTGATTTCATAAGAAAGGAAGTGTGAAATTGACATCTCATTCTTCTTTGTCTTCATGTCATCATGTGGGCTAGTTTGCAAAAGCTTTATAATTGCTGTAATAAGCCTATTTTCATCATCCCATCGTGCCATTTGTTGTCTGTTTTTCTTAGGGTTTAAGGATAACGCTAAATAATTGCAAGAAGCTTCGGACCAATTACAAGATTAAGCAGCTCAAAAGAGCCTGAAGCTGAGATTTGGCCTGCACTTCATCTTGCATGTGCAAGGTCATGACAACACTAATTGCCACGCTCCCACCCACAGAAGCTTATAACATCCTGCGCAATGCTGCACACATTTCTGCAGGTAAAGTGAGAAATAGCTAACTTCTATTACACTAAACCCAAAATGGGGGGGAAATTGGTGTTTTTTTAAGGCTAGTAACTCTATATGAACGTTGGTCTCGCTTTCCTGTGATGGGCTTCATGAGAGCTAGTTTCATCGTTGGTGCTTGATGGGTTTTGCAAATGCACTTGACAATACTGTTCTTGCAACAACTATTCCAGAACATCTGACCTTCGTGTCTTTAAAAATGAACTGACTGCTTTTGTTGTTATTACTTAATTACTTAATGCCATATGTGTTTGTTTATGATTTAAAAAAACTCCAGTATTCTTCTAGAATGTAGGAAATAAATCAAAGCCTAAACATTTGTCTGGTGTGTCCAAAAGGAAGTAAGGGAAATAAAGCAACCTTAAATTTAAAGATTAAAATATTAAATTTAAATCTAAGTTTAGAAAAATAGTCTACTTTGGGTTTAATGACAGCTGGACTCTAATATACATAGGCTGCTTAAATGTATCAACAGTTTTTAAGTATATTTAGAAAATAAATAAGGATTAGTCAATAAACTATGAAGAAAAATCCAACATTAGGGTTTGCAACACAAAAATAAATTACCTGAATCAATTGAAGCAAGTTCAAGAAAAATACAGCAAGATTTTTCTGTTTCAAACAAAAACAGTTTAGTTCGGGTCAGGTTCATGCTGGGTCCTGGGAACTCTGTGTGTGAGAGTACAACCTGGTTGGGATGCAAGACCAACACACACACACACACACACAAACACACCCACACACACACGCACACACACGCACACGCACACACACACACACACACACACAAACACATACACACACAAACACACACACACACACACACACGCACACACAAACACACCTACACACACACACACACACACACACACACACACACACACACACACACACACACACACAAACCTAGGACTGATTTCGCATAGCCAATCCACCCACTGGCATGCTTATGGGAGATGTGAGGAAACTGGAGAGCCCAGAGGAAACCCACAGAAACCCACAGAAACCCACACAGGGAGAGCATGCACAGAAACACCACAGTAACCCCAACCCAAAACCCTGCAGCTATAAGACATTGTTGCTCTGTCTGTTTACCTGGGCTTATTTTCATGTGTTCCAGAAACAATGAAAAAGTTCAACAATGCAGTTTTTATTTTGTGAATTATTCTTTCGGGATTGCATGATAACTTTTTTTTTTATTTTTTTGGCGAGATTTGTTATTGCTGTTTCCAAAATCCAAGGTAATTTTCTGGATGTCCTCGTTCATTCTTTACGGAGAACTACAACAGTTCATGCATGAAAAGCCTTGAGCAAAAGGTCCGTTCACACACAGAGTGTTTGCTTTGCATGTTTTTAAAAAAACAGGGTGCGTTTTACCTGAGACACAACTCTTTTGTGAGAACTTTCAGAATATTGAACCATACTTGGCGCACCAGCAATATTTAGTTTTTCATCAAAACTCATTGTTGGATTGTTGGACTGTAAATACCTAAATGTCCTTATTTATTCTTCATGGAAATTTACAAAAGATCATGCATAAACAACCTAGAGTAAAAGCTTTGTGTGTTTAAATAGAGAATGAGTACTATGGTATTTAATGAGACTAAAGAAGACCACTGTGTAATAAAATCAGGAGAAACTTGTGCCCTTTAACTCTACCTCTAAAGGACTGTCAACTGATGGAGGATGGAGCTCATTTGTTGGTTTTGTTGGCTTTATGGCAACATCAAAACAATCTTGACCCGTGGTATTTAAAAAAAAAAAAAGAAAGACTATTGTTGACCTTGTTGTGGTCTTGAGCAAGGCCCTTATCCATGTCTGCTCCAGAAAGAAAGAATTTCATTGCACTGTAATGTATAATGACAAAAAAAAGCTTCTTCTCTTCTCTTCTCTTCTCTTCTAAACAGATAAAAATACATAAAAAGAAAACTAATAGGAGAAGGACTCTACTTTTGATTATTATAATTCTTTAAGAAAGTTCACCAGAAAGTGTCAATTGGATAAAGACTGGGATGATGTGGGACGCAACAAAAATTGTGACTCATGAAGCTCAATCTTTCTTAACTCATTAACTGCCTGTTCCAGGCTCTGGTGGTTTAAATTACTCTTTGGTCAGTAAAGTGCAGTGGAGGCTCCTGGTTGCTGATCGGAGTGGTGGAAGATTAAGATTAAGGTCCATCACCTCTGGTTTAACCTCTACAGGTTATACCCTCCAGTCCCAATCCTGGAGAAATAGGGGAGGTTGTGGCAGGAAGGGTATCGGGCATAAGACCAGTGCCAATAACTTGCAGATCGAATGACTCTACTGTTGGTGGCGACCCCATGAAAGGGTAAAAAAAAAAAATACTCCACTAGTTTGCACACATTTCTAGTTGTGACTAATGATGATCCTGAGTGATGTAGCTGTCACTGTGGGACTGTTCACACACCATAATGACATTGCTGCCAGTTTAGACTGCCGCTCTTTTAGTGTTTTTAAAAATACAGTGGAAGAATCCATATTTAATAATAAAAACCTAATTATATTATTTTAATATTTTTCATATTATACCTTAATAAAAAAAAACACCTGCCCACTTAGTCTATGCTAATTTCAGATATAAACTACAGATATTGAGGAGGCCAACACGCTGGGCAGGAAATAAGTAATACTGCTGAACTGCAAAAAAAAAATAAAAAATGCTTTGCAACAAAATAGACATGTTTCTTAGGGATGTGTGATGGAAACACCTGGCAGACTGCTTGGTCATTTTGACACTGCGGTTTAGCCAGCTGCACTTCATTAAGTTGCTCCAGTTGTGTAGGAGATCACAGATTTGCATGTGTTTTCAGTCCGCCACTGAAAGATACAAATTCAGTTACAGATGAAAATATTTGAAGCTCTAAGCAAGTACCGATACAGGTAGTGCATATGTGTTACATCTCTGTGTAACACAAGTGAAGATGTTTACCAAAATGTTTGTTGGAAAATCAGTTTTTATGAATTTAACCAAGAACACAGCAGGCAATGCTAGAGTATAGAAAAGTATTTTAAAGAAAATGATTTTTAAATGCATTTTGATTTAATGTGTTTTCACTCCTAGAAAGTGTGGTTCATGAGATTTATTTAACAATTTGACGTGTCTGGAAAAATGCTTTTTAGCAGTTGAAGTGAGAGAAACTTTAAATGTTCTTCAAAGTTGTAAAGTTTCAAATAGTCTAGTGGAGGATCAGAGGGTTCGAGTAAAATAATAAATGTTCTGTATTGTTTGTATTTTATTTGTATTTTTAACTACAATTCAAGACACAGCATGTTATGGATAGAATTTATTCCGAAAAATGACTGACATGAACGATGCATTAATTTCTATCTGTAGGATCGTGCTGAAAATCAGGACTGCCTCGGTTTCTATTTTCATCCAGTTCAAGTGGATGAACAATACACCTCTTTCTCTCTCTTCCCTTTTTTACTGCTGAGCAAACACAAACTAAACAACCTCAACCTGTTGTTTGGTGTGGTAGCTTGAAGCAAGTTTGTTTGATGTACAGTAATGCGGTCGATCCCGCTCATATAAAGGAGTATGTCAGTTTTTACTACTGGCGCCAGTGTGTCCTTACACCAACCTGTTCGTTCGAGCTTCGAGCAAGTCCTTAACAGCTTTAATCATTTAATAATTGCATGTCATAATAGACAATAGCGAAACTGGGTGTTGGTCAAGATTTGATTTCTGTTGTGGAAAACACACCGCTAATTAGTGAATTTAATGATGTTAAATAAGCAAGTGTCACAGTATGATGAATGTTATCTTCATTCCTGTTTAAGTGACGACAGAGTGTGAGACTCAAAGGTCTGATTTTGAGGTAATTCATTTTTGCAGATATCAAACCACAGGCTTTTATTCCTCTTACACACACACACACACACACACACACACACAGTAGAGTGGACAAATTCGGTAAAGGGCAGAGTTAATGTTGTTTTTATGTTAGATGTACTATAGGTTACACACCCAGGAAAAAGAAAATCAGTATTTTCTACTCACCTCTGCCAAATTTAAGGGTTACTTTTGGAATAAAGCTAGTAGCAAGCTAGTAATGTGCTAACCTTGACATCTCAATACTGTTTATATAGCCCAACCCCCACCACCTCCTGCTGCACTACACACATCATCCAAGACACGTGTGCCTGATGGTGAAACTTTTTTCAATTATTAATCATCCAAGGATTACTGATGTTCAGAATCAAGAGCAGGCAGGTCTGTGAAACCGAGTGCAAATCTATTGTGCAATGCTCCTGTTTATTATGTGCGATATGTCACCTCACAGTTACCATAAGTATACCAAGGGAAAATAATGACACTAGCCATGATTAAATATTGAGAGGGTTGAAATGTAGGCCAGTTATGTGTTTTTTTTTTGTTTTGTTTTTTTGATAATTGGGTTTTCCTGGCACTCAACAAACACAAGACTGGGCAGCACAGTGGAGTTTTTAGTTGCCCAGTGTTTGTCAACCCCTGTGTTCAGAAAGACGACTCTCATCTAGGAGAGATACTGATGAAGTGAGAGAGCGATATCTAGACCCTCGTGGTCCCCCTTGGTGGACCTGCCCCAGGTGTTTGTTTGGTCTTAAACAAACACCCACTTTGTTGAAGCAGGAATGTTTATCAGGAAGAATCAAAACCCTGGCCATAGCCATGCATGACAGTGAAAAGTGACGGAAGTTCACACTCCTTGCATTCTTTATTCTGTTTGCTAATTTAGATAACAACCAATGACATGACATTAGACCAAAACTCTGAAGTGCTGCATATGGTCATGATGCAGTGTGTGTGTGTGTGTGTGTGTGTGTGTGTGTTTGTTTTACAGGCATTTTATAAATGACTTGCAAGAAACTGCAGTCTCATTTATCAGTGTGCAAGTAAAACAGTGTGTAAATGTTTTCATAGGCCAAACTGGGCCTAAAATCCCCATCTGATTTACAAAAGTTTCAGCCCCACTATTTTTAATACTTATGTGCATATTTTGCTCAAGTCCAATCAGCTGTAAATGGCCAAGATTGTTGATGACACAGCTGATTTGTATTAAGCTACACCCACAACTCCACAGAAAGCTGAAAAATGTCAAACTATGAAGAACGATGAAAGAGCAATGCCTAAGAACTACCAAAGTTTAAATCTTTTACTAAAGCAGCTGAGTCACTGTCAGTTATTTAACCATAAACACACACACACGCACACACACACACACGCACACACGCACACACACACAAACTCAATATTTTTTTTAGGGTACCATTACTTTTGTCCTAGTTGAATAGCTATCGACTTGTTTTGGATTACTTTCTTTTAACGTCATTAACATGAAATGACTAGATTTTACAACATGCTTATTAAAGTTAATAAAGTGCAGATCATTAGCAATGGCACAATATGAAGCTGATAATTCGAGTTTTACATTGGTATCTCATAAACAGAAAAAACTGATGGGCAAAAGTATAGAATATAAATCAGAATCAGAAACAGGTTTTATAAGTAAGTTTAAAAAAAAAAAAAACTAAGAATTTGATTCCAGCTGTTTGAGGCTTTCAAAGTACAGACCACCAGACATTTGTTATGGACAAGACACTATACACAGTAAGTACACAACATTCATTAACTGTACAGATTAAATAAAGACAGGGGGCGGGGGGGGGGGGGACAGATGATTCCTGAGTATGTAACAGATGTACAGAAAGTGAACATAAAGAGAGTGTGTAAGGTAGTGAAATTAACTGTAGTGTGCATCACATATACAGTTAGTGCAAATAGGCCAATTTATTGTTTTTTAATTATTAATTGGCACATTGCTTGTGTGAATGCCCCTGTAAGGTACTCACAAATAAATGTATTTATTTCCACATTAATACATGAGGGTCAGTGTATAAATAGGAAAATTCCAGGATGTTGGAGATTTTTTTTATTCCTTTACTGATTTCTAATACACAGTAAAAAAGCCAAGAACTTCATGTAAAATAGAATTAATACAACTATGATATTCATTTAACTTTATATTGTTTAACATAATTCTCCATCTCGTGCAGATGTGGAAAAACAAAAATGGTCTGAAATGCTAAAATTCGGGTGTCCTTATTAGATTTATTAAAATGAGTGTTTAAAGTTTTCATCATTTAGAGTTCGTTCCCAAGATATTTGCAATTACTGTAAACCTTCATGAAACAGATTTTTCCAATTAATTTGCTTTGATTTACTCCCCTCATGGCTCAATGGTGTGCAATTTGTACAGGGCAGACACTCTGCAGTATATCACGTCGGTGCTCTCAGTGGGACGCACTTTCCTAAAAAACAACAAGTTATCCATTTGGCTGGTGTGTGTGAAAAGATAGTTGGCAGGAGCGAAGTGCCAAGGTGAGTAATATCAGTGTTTAACCTTTGCAAACCTGTGTCTCCTCCAAATTCATAAAAAAAGAGAACTTTTGGCAGGTTTTGGGTGCTTATTGCCATGGAACACAGTGACACACATTTTTAAACAGTACACATGTGTTATGAAACAGCACCCGAGCGGCTTAAAGCTCACCGTGAACACAGGGAGATCCTCCATGGAGATCCAGCTCTTTAATTTCCTTCACCTAAATGACTCTTCAGAAAGCCGTTAACAGTGACATCAGCCGCTGTCTTTATATCAGCCGAGTCTAAACGCACCAACAGCGAAGAGTGTCTGTGATTTTCGCCTCAAAATTGCAGAGTCAGTCAACATTTCAATGGTTAGTTACTAACCGAAAATGACATGGTTCCTGTGCCTGGTGTAATTACGTGATTGGAGGCTTGCAAATGTGTAGCGCACGGCCTTTGAAAGTGTGTGTGTGTGTGTGTGTGTGTGTGTGTGTTGAGGGGCAGAGGGTTGAACGTCTGAGTGTGGGGGCTGCGGGAGGCCCATGTTGACATGTGGCACTTACATGAAGCAAACTGCCTATGTGTGTGTATGTGTGTGTGTGTGTGTGTGTGTGTGTGTCTGTGTGTGTGTGTGTGTGTGTGTGTGTGTGTGTGTGTGTGTGTGTGTGTGTGTGTGTTTGTGTGTGTTGTAGTTTCTCAACAGTGGCATTAAGCAGGCTGCTATGAGTTTCAGGCTGAGGAATGCAGGTGCAGCATCTTCGTCTAGACGGAGTGTTCGGCTGATCCTGTGTCTGCTCCCGTAAGCTTCGCTGATTTTCCACCTCGGAATGAACACACACGATCCTGGCTCAACATAACACTGAATTGAGGACCACAGAAATAATATGTTCAGTGGTTTGGAACTTTTACATGACTGAGAGTGTTATAGACCAGTTATTGCATTAACGCGTATGGATGAAAATGCCTGAGGCTTATTTTTCAGTATAAATAAAATGAATATGTTTTCCACTTCCACTTTCCACATCCACTAAATTTTAAACAGAATGCAGTAAGTTCCTTAAGATATTTTATTGTTTTTTTTATAGTTATGAGCTCTAATATATTAATTGAGCGTTTATCTAGTGTATATATAGATACACTGCCTATCATCACATTGTCAGATCATCACATTGCCCTAACAGGCTTGTACGTCTTAATTTGTGTTCCTTATTATGAAATTGAGTTAAGGGTTAATGTTAATCTAAATTACACAAATGACATAAAAAATGTATAATGTAATGCACTTCAAATTTACTGTGTTGTTTTTTAAAGTCACATTCAATTCAATTCAATTCAATTTTATTTGTATAGCGCTTTTAGCAATTTTCATTGCCGCAAAGCAGCTTTACATAGTCAAAAGAATTATTTAGGTTTGTATGAAATGTGAATTTGTATGAATCAAAATGGTCAGTTTGTCCCTGGTGAGCAAGCCGAGGGCGACAGTGGCAAGGAAAAACTCCCTGAGATGGTAATAGGAAGAAACCTTGAGAGGAACCAGACTCAACAGGGAACCCATCCTCATTTGGGTGAAACAAAAAGCAGTAAATGATCTGCATTTATACAGTGTGTAGGGTGGGAGGCAGTTCAGCTATAATAGCTGATGTTAATTGATGTTAATATGGAGTCCAGGTAGTTATTGAAGACCCAGGTAGACTTGTAAGAAGTTCCAGTCATGAACTATCGAACTGTCAAGTCCCCAGAGAAACAGTTGCCAACACCAGTCAAGGCCAGAACCATTTTCTAGGTAGAGAGAATCATTCCCAGACACCAGACGCATCCCAGAGAGACACACAGGGCATCCATGTGACGAGATCTTCAGCCAGAAGCGGGGCACCAGGATGGGTCAGACAGGTCCGGAGGGCAGAGGGAGTCTGGATCACTGGCAGCTCAGGAACGACATGTGTAGCTCGACAGAGAGAGAGAGAAAGAGTGAAAGGGGGGGACAGGAGGAGAGAGGAAAAAGAAAGAGGGGGGGAAAGAGAAGAAGAGGAGAGATGGCAGTTAGGTATGGTGAGTGAGGAAGACAGCATCCAAACATACCAGTTTACCATAATACTCTACGTCCATGAGTCCCCCAGATCTGCTCCTTTACCTATGGCAAATCTATTTATAAAAATGCTCGGCTAAATAAATAGGTTTTTAGCCTGGACTTAAACACTGAGACTGTGTCTGAGTCCCGAACACTATTTGGAAGACTATTCCATAACTTTGGGGCTTTGTAAGAAAAAGCTCTGCCCCCAGCTGTATTTTTCACATCATGGGAATCATTTAATTTCATGACTACTCATTGGGTAAAATAATAAATTGACCTTTAAATTTAATTTCATATTGATTGCTAACAAATTACACACTTTTATAGAGGTGTCCAATTTTCCCCCACTTCATAGCTTGAACACTGTAATTGCAAGTTCAGTGTTCCCGTTTCGGAGTTAAGTTAAATGTAGCAGGTTTATTTTGGAATATATCTAGCAGAATATTGTGTTAGTAGAATTATTGTTCAATTAATTATTTTTTTAGGTGTTAAATAATAGTGTAAATATCCACATATATATGAGTAAGAAACAGGATATTTCTGACTATTTTTGTTTGGGATTACTTCTTTAATCCTCACCCAATTTAATGCAAATCTGCCTGAATGCTCTTTTTCTCACAAAAAAAAAATCCCCACAAGGGTTTTATTTTAAGTTGTTGGAGGGGAATAAAAGATACTTTTCAGTATTTTTCACTATTTTGGCAGCAGTCGTTGCTTAGTTCCAAAAACTCATTTTTAAAATTGTAATTAGTTGGACGTTCTTGTTCATTTTTTACACAGAGTTGCACCAAATCATGCATGTAGAGCTTTGAGTAAAATATTTTCCATTCACAGGGTAACTATTTGCATTAAGTATTTAAAGACAGAAGAGCAATGAGGGATTCATTATTGAGATTTGACGCATAAGACATGAGCTATTCAAGACAAAAGTAAAACAAAGGCAACAAAAACGTATGAAAATATGTCAGCCCACAGCATTCATAACAAGAGAGTAAAACTATTTCTCGTGGGAATCGAGCGCATCGGAATGCCTTCAGGAACGCAGAGGCATCACATTCCTCACTGAACACTCTCGGAGTTCACCTTATGTCCATGAACTATGATAATCACTGTGTCCAAATGTGAAACCAATCTACAACTTTTTAACCACTTGAATATTTTCCTAATAGATTTACGAGCTCTTGTCTGTGGGCTAATATTATTCTTGACCCATTCAAAGCCGACGCAGTGGGGGGATGTTCGCTGTTTTAGTGATGTAAGATGCATAATTCTCCCGAACCCTGGTCAGATTATATTGCAGGAACTCTTTGAAGGGCCTCTGATTATTTGAAGTCAAATTAAACTGGTGGGGAATGTTTCTCACTGTGCTCAGTCAGTTGTTTGATGATCGTGCAGAGAGCTCATGAGCAGATCAAACTAGAACAAAATCACAGCTCAGAATTACTTCGGGATTTGGGAAGAAACAAACACATTTTGGAGTGCTCCATTCTAAAAGTTTAGTCCTGAGTATCAGATCGGGCTACTTGCAACTCTGCATATGAAGCTGGCAAAGATAATATTGTGTTATGGTAAAGACGTTTCTCATAGGTTTTTATGAAATATGAAAATTCTTTGTTTTATTCTTTGTTTTATTCTATATTATGTTAATTATTGTATATTTTTAATATTTAAAAGTTAGCAGCAATAGTTTAATACTAGCTCCTGCTAGTAAATCACAGACGTACTGTATCTGATATCTTTTACAAATCTTTTTGGCCACAAGCTTCAGGATCTTCTATGTTGCAGCAGTCTGACTGGCTCTATGCACATACTGGATTTAGGAAAACAAATATTTTTCTACATAATGGGTTTTTCAGAGAAAGACGAGAGTCACTGTAAGAGTAAATGAACAATCACACACAGACTTCTTTAAAGGGGACCTACTATGCAAAATTCATTTTAAATAGGTTAATTAATTTTTATCTATTGCCACTAAAAAATGCATTATTTAATCGTTATTTTAGCTGGAGCTGGAGCTTGTTAAAGAAATAGTTTTTATTAAATTATTTAATAATGATGAAAGATCTTGTGTTTGCATTTGGTGACAGGCTATATTTATCATATCACTTAAAGTGCCTTTCCAGCTAAAGTTGTTTATTCTTTGAGAAACCTGATAAAAAAGACCAGAACATATATTGGTGTGTTTTGCAACAATAAATGGTAATGCTTTATCCATAAAGTTTTATCATTATTTTTTATTTTCATCTACTTTATCCTTTTTAGACTTGTGGTGGCTTCACAACCTTTATAACCAAGAATAATGAATATGAATTGGGAATATACACTGGATGAGAAATCATTCCACTGCAGTGCACTTCACACAAACATCCACATGTTCAACTACATATAGGGACAATTTAGCATTGCCTGTCATCATGCTTTTCACTAGAGGACACAAAGGAAACCCACACAGACATGAGAATAACAAGTACAACTCCACACTGATAGTAAACCAAGCTTTGGACTGAATGTGGAACTCTGAAGTTCCAAGGCAACACCACTATCTGCTGTACCATTGAGCAATAAGTTCTAATTATAACAAATAAAATGCCAGAAATGTCACTCTTAGACCCTTGAGTGAGACTGCGACCCTCTTTTGTTCAGCTTTATATTTGTTTAATATGCGGCTCACTTTGAAGTTATTCTGAATACAGCTGCTAAATGTAACATAAAAAAGAGCTTCAGGTGATCACAATGACATAAGAAAAGCGAATCTGTTACTCTGGTGTCCTGTGGTTGACAGCATTCACAATAATAAATCAGAATGTTTCATTCATGTCAGGCTGAGTCACGTGTTCAAAAAATCAAACAAAAAAAAACAAGTAAGACACACCTGTATAATATAAGGCCTATTATAAATGTTTACAGTCTGTTGATGGAATGTACACAATGTTCCTAAGTATATATCCACATGCACCATTTTGTCTCCTGGCAATATCTCTTGCTCTAAGTCATTACTGAAAAAAAATAGCAAATAATATTACAGCACATTTCAAAAGAAAGCTCTCACAGACGTTCACCCAGAGGCAAGAAATCCCTTCTATACATGCTCATACTCCTTTCTCTATCCACTTGACTGTCAACTTAAATGAATATACTGTAAAAGAGGCCCTGTGGCCTTGCATGGTGGTTATGAAAAGATGTTAGATTGTATCGTTGCGATGTCTGTGGCTGATTGCACTCATCATAGGCATCTCATTCCAGGATGAGTCACAGATGGAGAAAAAAAAAAAAACACAGACATACCAGGGGTATAATGCGAAATACACACATGGAATTTAAATAAATGTCCAAGACACTGTTCAGGTACAAACATTTTATGTGTTGATGGTTTCTATCAGAATTTGGCAAATCCTCTGTCTGACACACAAGCTTGGGCTTTTCTGGCTTAAAACTAGCTTATAATGTATTATACCTTCCGAATTCCTCAATCTGATTGGTCAGAAAGTGTTGATTCAAATTCCTTAGGATCAGCTCTGACTGTAATGTAAATCACAGATTTATATGAATACACCTAATCTAATATGTTATGGTGTTTATATGTTATAGTAACCACTTGTTGTATAGTAAGTTGTTATAAAATGAAAAAGTGAAACATTTATTGGAGAAATCTCCAGCATCTCCTCTTGGCAACAGTCAGAGGAAAAACTGCAACTGTTTCACTAAAGGAATAATGTTGTTACATGTTTTTTGTATTCTTTTTTACATTTAAAAGAAAGAAGAAAAAGTGAACAATTGCTCAAACTGCCAGGTGGTAAGTGATAAGTTGTTTGCAGAAATTCTTAAATATTAAAAGTAATCTTAAAATGGATAAAAAAAATTACAATAAAGTGTTATATATTTAATACATACTAGTGGATTTCACATCTGATGGAGTGAAATCTCACAAATTGATCAGTAATTCAATGTATTAATAAACGTCAAGAATCTTCATATGATATACACTGATTAACTTTTACAATAAAATCATTAACATTATAACCTAGGATTTAGGTTCCCCCTGTGTGACTCAGGGCATAACCTCCAGGGGTGAGCTGTTGTGCCTGGCACCAGGATGTTGTTTGTCTGGCATATCCCATGGGTGCTCAAACAGATTAGGATCTGGAGAGTTTGAAGGCCAAGTTGGCGGTGCAGCAGACTGCGGTGCACTGGGTGGTTCTTGTGTCTTTCTATAATGGCAAGCATTGAGTTCTTTGGAAGTTTGTACTTATGTATACTTAATGATCAGTGTTAAAGTATTAATGTTATAACTGATTGGTGCCTAACATTAATTAAAAGAAAATTACTGTGGTGTTACTGTGGGTGTCATTTTTTGTTAAGGCCATCATGTCTATAGGGCTTCAGAAAAAAAAAACACAAGCACAGCATCTGTGGCCTTTCCTGCTATAAGCCATGAGAAAGTTTAGGTCAGCTCTTTTGCACACCTTGTGGCTTTGACAGCTGTTCACCCCTGAGAAAGGAAAAGTGCTCTCATATGCTTTTGTCCACATTACCTTTCTGCTGTAATATAATAAGCCACATATTGTTTGCAGAAACAGATTTGGTTCAGAGGGAGTCTTGGAAATACATCCCGTGAATGCAAGACTGTACTTTTGACCTTCTGTCAGGTACTAACATTGATATTGGTTTCATGTGTTCCTTCACAGCTCTTCTTTGGGGAAGCCTGCTGGCAAGTGAGGACATTTAGGAACGGGGACATTTTAATCACAGAGCTCTCAGGCAGGAAAATGTTCAATGTCATATCACAAAAAGAAATAATTGCATGCTATTTTGAATGTTACACTATCGCTGTGCATGCAAAAGGGTGTATAATGACATACAGACTTTCATATTTTACAGCTTTTAAACAAAATTATTAACATTTCGAGGAAAGGGGGAGTTGTCCATCATACTCTGAATTCTTTAGAATGAAAGTTATTTCAAGCCCTAATCCCTGGACAAACATTAACCACTCATAAGCATGACAGTCTTCTTCCTTACAATACAATTAATCATAAAACGTACAATGTGAATTGATTTTGACCGACCCAAATTTACGGAAACAATATAAAATTATACAATATTTCCCTTGATACTACAGCGCTGCTTAAATTCTTGATTTGTTATAGTAAAAACTTAAGAAGCTGTTATTTTGCAACGTAAAGCATGGTGAGGATTTCATACTTAACAACTATGGAAAGTGTCAGTAACAGAAATAGTGAAAGTTTGTGCATTTTTTTTTTTTTTTTACCAATAGGAAGCTAGGTGACTAAGTGTATTTATTTATCTATTTATTTATTTATTTATTTTATATACACACAATCCGCACAAATTCTGAAGGTGCTGTGGTTTCTGGCAGTGGGGCATTAACAGCAGATCCTTTAAATGCTGCAAGTTGCAAGATGAGGCCTCCATGAATTGTGTTTGTCTGTTACATTTCATGAATGCTCAATCAGATTGAGATCTGGGGAATTTAGAGGTTTGACCAACCAACTTAAACTCTTTGCCTGCTAAGCCCCATACACAGCAGGCTGTGATGCACTGAGTGTTCTGATACCTTTCTATCTTGGCCAGCATTATATTCTTTCAGCAGTTTGTGCTACATTAGCTTTTCTGTGCAATTGGACCAGATGGGCTACCCTTTTCTTCCCGCAGGCATAACTGAGCCTTGGTGCCTAAGACCCTGTCACCAATTTACTTATATAATTAATAATCAACACTAATATTATGTAATGTTAATGTTATGGCTGATCGGTGTATATCCTCTAGTGGAGCACAAGACAAACTGCCAAACCGGTCTAAATAATAGATCACTTTCATTCTAACAACTCACACATCTATGCTGGTGAACGGACAGACAGAGAGTCTGGCCACATCGTTGTAAAGATTAATCATTTAGAAGTTTTGGAGTCATAACTCCTGTTATATGATCCTCCGTCTCCTGTTTGGCATGTGCCTTTCATAAAACATAGGTTCTTACTAATTCTTTGTCCTAGGATATTGATCAAACACTTGTGCACTTTATTTGAAGACTGACTTATCTGTCAAAAAAATAAATATTTAAAGCCAATGTAGAGTCAACACACTGTTTAACCTGGGTGCATGATAACCCTGTTTGAGAAAATTAATCCATAAGCAAATGCTGGCATTTTAATCCATATATGATTTTTTAAATCATCAAATATAAATTTGCTGCAAAATAAATAATTCTGAACCCCTCTTGTGAGTGACACATTTTGTGACTGAAATGATTTATGAACCAAAAATTATATCTAGGCTTGATAACAGAAAATATTCTCCCTCTCTCTCTTTCTCACTCTCTCTCTCTCTCTCTCTCTCTCTCACACACACACACACACACACACACACACACACACACACTGCCATAAATTAAGTATTAAGATGCCTCCCTGTCTTTAGTGGGTAACTATTTACCGCCTCAGTCCTTACTCCGGTGTGTCCTTGGTTTTTAACATCCTATCTTTATAGGCCTTTATGTGGGATATGTAGTTTATTTTTAACTCATCTTTTCTCTTCATAAAGGACCTTCCCCACTATCTTACCCATTCCTTTAGTCCATACACCGTACTCTCTTATTTGAACAGTATCATCTATAAATTGCATGCTGGTTTGGACTTAATCATAATAACTGAGTAAATGGGACACAATGAGGGCTTCTTTCTGCCAGTCTCTTCATCTCATGCTTCCAGATGAAAAGCACATGTTTCCCCAGAGTTTATTTTTACTCCCCTTTAAAGACGTTAGGGCTAAAAACCACTTCATGGTGCAGGATTCCGGGACATAAGGTTTTTCCTGTGGTTCGGGTATGGATTTCTTTCAGGTGGTGCAGATGGGACTGTGGGGACACTACAAAAGTGAGAAGCATGTAGCAACACCAGAGTTAGCTGTGGATTAAGAGAACAATATAAGAACAATGCGGTAATATACAATGTTTCAGCTTTACATCAGTTTCTTAGAGATAATTTTAAATTCTTGCAATACTCATAAAGCTCTAGGTCAAATTTCTTCTGAGTTCCCAAGTTATGATGAACTGTATACATTTCTCAGTATGACGGAAAAAATGAGAGTCCAGCTAGTTATTGATGCTAATCTTAATTACAGTGTAATTTTAGTTTCCCAAAGTCTTTTTCTTAGTAATTTACCAACATATCTGAGAAAAATGTGGAGAATTGCCATTCTTTTTATGTCACTCTGCCTCTATATAATAATCCATATAAAAAAACATAACGACAAATGTGTGCATGCTAGTTAGCTAAATCATTAGCTTTGTACCATGTCTAATAAAAATGTGTGCATTCTTAAAGTATTTGTCCATTTTTACTGTCACTGCCTCAACATTGTATGAATCAATGACTTAGGTCTAACTGTTTAGGGTTGACTCTTTTCTAACCAACACTCCTGTGGAAAATGCTAATATTCTTGACTACTTGTCCTGATATTTTACTGTCACACCTTGTACATTGCATTATTACTGCAACTACATCAAGGTTATGTCTAACTTGTGCGTCATGTCATTTTACATTTACATAATCCCTCTAAAATACAGAATTTAAAATAAAGTATTTCTGCACTGAGAAAAATGTTTATTCATTCATTAACTAATGTTGCTGTGGCTTTGTCTCATTTGTGATTTCACTCTCATTTGTGCTATCAATTTTTCAGATAAAAACAATTATGAACTATTAACTAAATTATTTGCCTCAAGCATTAGTTAGCTAATACATAGAAATTCTATTTTATTTATATAGCGGTTTTAACAATGGTCACTCTGTTTGATGGCATTTCTGTTTCATCATGTGCAGCATTAAAGGACTTTGGTGTAATTATAGAGTCCATCTTTCATTTGAAGTTCATGTAGATAATATTACTAGAATAGCATTCTTTCATCTCAGAAATATTGCCAACATACAGTAAGGAATATATTTAACGCAGAAAAATGTTTCCATACTTTTACTGCGTTAAAAACACCTCTAGTTTGGATTATTGTAATGCCTTACTGTCTGGATGTTCAACAAGGTGCATAAACAACCTATAGTTATTCCAGAATGCAGCAGCCAGAGACCTCACTAGAACCAGATAATATGAGCACATCATCGTTATCTCATCCATACTGCATTTGTTCCCAGGAAAATTTCAAATTTTGATTTTAAAATACTACTGACCTACAATTCACTAAATGGTCTCTCACCTCAGTACTTGAGTGAACCTGAGTGAACTGCTAGTGTTTTATGATCTGCCATGCCTACTTCGGTCAAAGGGTGCAGGCTGCTTGTCAGTACCTCATATTTGAAAAACTACAGCAGACCATATAACACACTCCCTTCACATCATGCGCTTGTTGCTGTATTTGTTCTTGACCTGTCACTGGTTAGTTGCCCTGTTCATTCCATGATTAGTCTGTATGTTTGGTACCCTGTTGTGTCATAACATTTTTGTAAAGTCTTACAGCATTTCTATTGTCCAAGACTCAAGTGCCTTCCTAGTACCTTTTTTTTAAACCTTTTTTTGTTTGTTTTTGACCCTTTTGCTATTCTAGTCCACGGTTAATGTTGTCTGCTTGTGTTTTGACTCATGTCATTTACACCAGTAATAATACTTTGATTCAGCCAAATAATGTTGATTTATTTTTTAACCTGCAAACCTGCATATTATAGTAATTGGATGTCTACCTTTACCAACCCAACTCTGTTCTTTGATTGGCTTCTACATTACTTGTATATGATTTTGGAAAACTCTTAATACCAATACTGCGGAAATGACATCAAGTGAAAGTATCTTTAATACAGTCAAACTTGTCTAGTTATAAACCAAATAAAATATTTTTTAATCTATTTCTAGACAGCTTTTTTATTTTAAGCATTTGTTTTCAAAAAGAAACCACATGATCTACAGGTCACCACTTGTAAAGATATTATTTGTCATGATGTGTTTGTCATGACATTTGGCCAACCCAATTTCAGCAGCTGTAATGCAAGTGAAATAAACCTGTGACTTCTGCTTTTACAATTACAGCCACGTCCGTGTGTGTACATCCTGTATATAACAGTAGACGTACTGTATACAGTTTGTCATTCTGAGCTTAAGGCAAATATTGAGACAAACTAATGAGATATCCTTTCTATTACAAACTCAAGTAGACAGACCAAAAGTGACTTTTCCAAGCATAACTGCAACCAGTGCAACCTGAATGGTAAACTTGCAAGAGTTGCAAAAGATGTTTAATGCTTATGCAAGCTGTAACGCATGAGGGACTTGAATTTTTGTTTACTTATCGTGTCTGTGATCTGAATTCAGTAGTGTATGCATCACTGAGTATAGCAAAAACAAAAAAAGCAGAAGGGAAACACCTTATGACAAAATATGACATCATTTCTAAAAGTTGGTAGCACGGTGGTATAGTGGTTAGCACTGTTTGGACCAGACTGCTCGAGAGCCGTCTCTCTGTGCATGGAGTTTGCATGTTCTCCCTGTGCTTGGTGGGTTTTCTCTGGGTACTCCAGCTTCCTCCCACAGTCCAAGGATATGCAGGTGTTCTCAAATTGCCCGTAGTGTGAGTGTGTGCCCTGCAATGGATTGGCACCCTGTCCAGGAAGTACCCTGCCTAGTGCCCTAGGCCCCATGGGTTAGGCTCCAGGTCCCTGCGACCCTGAATACAGGATAAAGTGGTATAGAAGATGAGTGAGTGAGAGTTCTAAAAGTTTTACTTTTTTTTAGCTTTTAAAATTCTGAATCTTTAGAAATAATATGTGATCTTTGATGACACCTAATATATATTTTATGAGATTATGTTTTTAGATCAAACTTGACATATTGGTCACAAGGCCTTCTGACTACAGGGCGATGGCTTTGCAGTACTTGTTTTAGTACTATTTAAAAAAGACTACATCAGTTTTGTTGTTTGTCTATTCAGCTCTCATTCTCTCCATCTGTACATAGCTAGTGCTTCTAATCAGTGTTGGGGATGTTACTTTTTAAAGTGACTAATTACGTTACAAAATTACTGTCTTCAAAAAGTAATCAGTTTTACTGCATTATTTTCTGATAAAAGTAACTAATTAAAGTACTTTTCCAGTGCAGAAAATGAAAACTCATTTGTGATTCCTTATGCATGTTGTTTCAGTCAAGACCTTTATAATTATTCTACCATCAACACTCAGCGAGGTTTGGCCCATAATCTGTTAACTACTGATACCCCTATCTTACCTAGTACAGTTCATCATGATTCACCGCGTTTTTTGCCGCTGTGATTAGGTTTCCATTTTTCCATGCGTCGGTCCTCGCATAGTCTAAACGCATGAATTGGGAATGACTGCTGTTTGGCTCATGGATTACATAAATTGACTGAATAACGGATTACATTTTTGAAAAAGTAACTAAGTAACTAAGTACTTGAATGGCAGACTTAAGACGTTAGATTACTCGTTACATCAAAAAAGTAATCCGAGTACTCTTTGTAATGCGTTACACGCAACACTGCTCCCAATAGCTAACACTATAAACACTTAAACTAGCTTAGCCGATTGCCTGCTATAATGTACCACTGTAGCTCAGTATTATCCCATCGCACTGCATTCTGGGAATATCATTAGCAAGATGTTCAGCATTGCTGGAAAATGTAAGTGAGAAAGTCACTCTTGTGTTTTATTTTACCCATTAAAACTGGAAGGTTATTTATAATGTTTTAGATTAATTGTTAATTTTTTTGTACTAAATAACATTTTAGCTGCAATAATGTCCTTCTATGATATTAGTTTGACACACAACCACTTACTTCACACAGGAATAAATACAGCAAACAACAAAATCATACCAGAATCATTAATCACTACACTGACATCATTAACCACTACACTGACATAGAATAATCTCTGATTAATTGTAGCAAATTTTACAACAATGTCTAAATCCTCACTCTGTAGTACATCTCAACTCTATCAAGGATCTGCAACGCTTTAACGTTAATGCATAATTTCATCCTGTCTTGATAGGGTTAAAATATAAACTTGTGATCAGAGTCACCATGTATCATGAGCAAAACATCTCAATAGTAAAAATGAAATGAACACCCAGGAGCCCTATATTCAGGCTAGCTAGCGTGCCACAAGCAGTCAGACTCTCAAAAAGAGTCATTGCTTTAATATCACACTTTCGACTACTGCTGCAAGCAGCAAGTGTGTGAAAGTGCATGCATGGGCATTCTTCTATAGCCCCGAGTTCCAGGCACTTTGGCCTCATGCAGAAATACTGATCTGTAATCATCCTGAGCCCCAGGCTGAACTGTCAGAGTGCAATTTATGTAACCTTTTTTCCTCACTGCTACATTTCTTTCCCCTGTAATTAAATTATTTTTTTTCATGTAGTTTTATTTAGAGTTAGACATTTCAAATTCAATTTTTCAAGTTTTTTTTTTAAAAACATTAGTAGATTACATTTATGCCTTGTATTTCGGTAAAATGTTCATGTTAATGTGATTAATATAATGAAGTGCCTGCGATAAGCAGTGCTGTAGGTGTCTCAGCTCCTGAAACAGAAAACAAGTAAGACTGGTGTCCTTAGGTGATCCAGAGAAGGAAAGACGGTGAATGTCACAAGCTCAGGTGTGCTCACACGCGAGGATTTCCCTCAAAGAACAACAGTTGCTAGGCAACACTGCCAAAGAAAAACAAAACAAACAAAGTGTTTCTGATGTGCGTTCCTGCCTCCAAGCATTTTGTGCTAGGTGCAGGCTCACGCAGTCAGGTACAGCCTTAATAATTACGGCACATCAAAGTCAGACTTCTCGTTGTGCAGGCATTTCAGGGTTCGTAACTGGTTAGTTATCTTGTCTCATCACTTTCTCTAATGACCTTTTCAGATTTGACGCACAGCAGGGCCTGATTTATATTTATTATCTCTGTATGCCATCAGATCAGCAACTGTCTGAACATTAAACAAACCAATCAGCAACAAAGTACTTATTGATCTCGAATCATTTATCTTAAGCACATCTTTAGGCTAGGCCTTGCACGTCGTTTAGATTCCAAGCCTGAAATACGGGGACGTGCATGCACAACTTTGGCCGAGTTAATATTAGATGTTGAAGCTTGTTTAAACAATTGCGTCTGCATGACTAATAAAAAAGTCCACACAGTGTGTGACAGCAGAGAAAAACATTGCTCAGTAATGAGGCCGATTCAGCTTCAGGCAGCATACGGCGTGAAATATAGATTACGGGATGATTTATGAAGTAATTGTAAGTGAAGGCACTTCTCAGCTCTGTCAATGAATAACATCACATCATCAGCGCCAATTCAGGATTCAGAGGCGAAACACAGCTAGTAGGAATGTATGGATATAAAGAGAAGTGTGTTCTTAATCTTTAACTGGGCTGTTTTATTATTCATTAATTTTGCCTAAAGCAGGAAAAAAGTCCTTAAACATAGGGGAAATTAAGTTATTACATGATTGTTGTTACCTGGTTAACACACAACGCATCGTCTTTCCTACCTAACATTAACTCAGTAATTGCCAACAACAGTATTTGCTTAATTATGCTAATTTTCCCAAATTATGAAGGCTTCTGGGACACCCTGTTGTGTACAGGTGTACAATTATATGTGTAAGAAACATAAATCTGGAGTTTGAGAGGTTAATTTGATTGCCTAAGATTTAATTTAATTATATTCTTTATTTAGTTGACATAAAGGGACAGAGCCACCGCAAGAGTGAGTGAGATAGGGGAGAGCACCCTCTATCATGTCATTAATGCATTACAAGCATTTATTTGTCAACCTTAAAGTTATGATTATGCTGTACAGTACATACTGTACTCTTTGTGACAACATTATTGATATAATACCCTATAATATACACACTACCGTTCATAAGTTTGGGGTCACTTGCAAATTTCTTTGTTTTTGTTTAGTGATTTATTTTCTACATTCTAAAACAATACTGGGGATTTCAAAACTATAAAATAACACATATGGAATTAGGTAATTACGTAACAACAAGAAAAACAAGTTCGTTGTTATTTTAAGACACAGAGGTCAGCCTTTCTGTAATAGTTCTTGCAAGTACTGTATTGTCAAGTGCATTTGCAAAATCCGTCAAGCACCATAATAAAACTGGCTCTCATGAAGGCCATCCCAGGAGGCCGAGACCAAAACCTACCTCTGTCGCAGACGAGAAGTTCATTTAGAGTTACAATGTAGAAATTAATAAAAATCAGGAACGATCATGGGGTAAAAAAATTTACCCCAAACTTTTGAAGGGTAGTGTATATATAGTTTTTGTTACCAACAAACCATTAAAAAGGTAAACTCAGAAAGCTTGTAACATCTGACATCTTTAGAAACAAAATCTCACATTTTAGTAAATTAAACAATTTAACATGCCCTTTTATGTGGAACATCCATCATATCCCTGTAGAAACTGTAGAAAATTTATGCCTAATATAAAAATATTAATATTAAATGCAAAAGCTATAAAATGTTTTTTCTTTCATAAAACAATATACTAAGTACTAAGTACACTACTGTAATAAATCTTATGTTTTATTGGGATGTACTTCTTTTTCTTCTTCTTGTTCCTTTCTGAGATTTTCTGCCTAATTAACTACATTTTATCATACATCTGAAATCGCTCAGGTGAAATGTTTGCCAATAGCCCTCATCATCTATACTCTTCTGAAAAACACATTTATCATTCATTCCCTGTATGTGTGTGTGGCCACACAGACCATGCGCACTGCACATACCACAGTGAGCCACAGAGATTAGATAATGCCATAATACTCAGCGGAAATGTCAGCGAGACAGTGTTCAACTCAAACAGCTGTAATACCTGTATCAGACATGCAAACAGCTCACCGGGATTCTGGGAGATTTTCTTCGCAATTTCAGTCTGAGGTCCAATCTCCTCCACACAAACATCAAAAAGTTAGACTCCTTTTGATTATACCATGGTGAATAACGTTTGTAGTTGTATTAGGACACATATTTCAGCATTGGTGTTTGGTATTTAGGGGCCTATGGTGAGGCAAAATGCAATAATACAATTAGAAATCTAATTCTCGGTGTATGTAAATATAAAATATTTTTCTAAATTTTAAATGAGTGAAGTAGAGTTATTATTCCCACCCTGAAGTAGATTATTAAGTAAAAAATTTTTTACAAAAAATGTATTTTATTTCTATAATACCACAGCTCCTTGGCAATTACAACTACTTAGTTATCAAAAAAAAACAACAACAACACAAAGTTATATTTTAAGCTATTTATAGTTACAATTAAGCTTGTGGAACATCTAAAAAACAACTTAGTTCCTGAAATCTCTTATGCTAAATCAGTTATAAAAAGTCATTCTCTGACTTCTCTTGAAGGAAATAAAACATCCTGAAGACTTTTAAATGTCAGAAAACTGAAAAGTAAAGCTTCTGATTTATTTATGATTCATAAAGGATCTGACACTGGAGACTCCTTCCATAAAGTTTAAATAAACGTTTCCTTACAGAAAACACCCTATACATTACTATGGTGTTTACTTTTAAATATAAAAAAGAGACAGTTTCTCCTTCAGTGTTTTTTTTTCTTTATTTATATTATATATTATTTGAAACATAAGACATTAATACCGAAGCCATCCAAACTATGAAAGAAGACATATGTAGTAAACAAAAAAGTGATCACCAACCCAGAATAAGTTTTATATTGTAGATTGCCCAAAGTAACTATATTTAGCTTTGATGACAGCTTGGCACACGTCATGGCATTCTCTTAGCAGATTCATGAGGTAGTCACCTGGAATGGTTTTCAATTCACAAAGTTAATCTGTGACATTTCTTGACTTCTTGATGTGCTTTAGACCATTAGTTGTCTTGTGCAGAGGAAGGGGGAGTACAAAGTAAACCGCCCTGCAAAATTAGTGCTACTACAACTACTGTACAAAGCCATATTATGACAAAAAACATTTAGTAAAGAGGAAATACAGCCCACCATTACTTTAGGAAATTTAGGTAAGTCACTCTAAAGGATCTTAAGAACTTAAAAATGAATGTATCCCCAAGTGCAGTCGCCAAAACTATCAAACACTATGATGAAACTGGCCCTCATGAGGATGTCCCCTGAAATGCTTTGTTACTGTAGCTGTAGAGAGGGTGAACAGATGGTTTCTGAATGTGTGGTTCCCACTCTGAAACATGGAGGAGGAGGTGTGCTGGTGTGGGGGTGCTTTATTGGTGACACTGTTAGTGACTTAGTCAAAATTGAGGGCACACTTTTGACCAGCATGGCTAGATACTACGGAATTTTGCAGTGACATGCTATACCTTCTGAATGGCAACTTAGTGTGACCATCATTGGTTTTCCAACAGAAGAATTACCAAAAACACACCTCTAGGTTATGTAAGAGATATTTGTCCAAAGAGAGTGCAAGGATGGAGTGTTGCATCAGATGACCTGGCCTCCACAATCACCTGATCTAAATACAAATGAGATGGTTTGGGATGAGTTGGACCCGTGTGAAGAAAAATCAGCCAACAAGTACTCAACACCTCATCCCCTTCAAGATTGTTGGAAAATCATTCCAGGTGATTACCTCATGAGGCTGACTAAGAGATCAAAGCATCAAAGCAAAAGCTATCTACTTTGAAGAATCAAAAATATAAAATGTATTCTGGGTTATTTAACATGGTTTTGTTGACTACATAAGTCCATATTTGTTCTGTCTTCAGTATTAATATACAATGCAATAAAACAATAAAAATAAAGAAGTGCCACTAAATAAGAAAGTGTGTCCAAACCTATACTTTCAAAGCTGCTGTCATACTGTAGAAATTTATTCAACATCTTTTGACCAATCAGGATAAATAATTGCAAAATGCTATGTTTGCTTTACTGTAAGTTTGGATAAAGTTCTCTGTTATTTGAGATTGAAGTTTTAAGCATCATGTTACAGTTTACAGTTACCATTTTTTTCACCTCAGTGTGATGTCAGATTAAACATTAAAAACTCACTCGAACATTTTTATCATGCTTCAGGCAGCCTTTAGTCTAGACAATGGATCTAAATGGCTGTTTCCGGTGTGCTGAAGGATCTTGTAAAATGACTGTCCTTCAAAGCATCAAACGTACATGAGGCCGCCGGTTGGACAAGAACATTAAAAGGGTAAAAAGAGAAGAGCTTAATGTTTAAGGCCTGTGTGTGTGAGTAATTGATAGTCTGTCTGCTTTAACTAGCTGTCACTGCAAGGGCTATAATTTGGTCTCAAACACCCCCCCCCCCCCACACACACACACACACAAAAAAAAAAAAATCATTATAAACACCAAGAGGTGTAAATCAGAGACCTATTGTGTACAAATACACCTCAAGGAATATATTTGATGCATTTCATGCTAATCAAATTGTTGCATCCCACAGATTAAAAAGGATTTTTTTAATTGCATAAACACACCTCAGTGTTTCTGTGTGTTAAGACTATGAGACCATTATATAAACGAAGGCTGACAAAGATTACAGAGATCCCATGGCAGTTACAAACCACATTCCCCACTGATATGAGATCAGACCAAAATGTAAGTGTAATCGACTGACAGCGCCATCATCAAAGTGTTTGCCTTCCTTCACTGTGGGCAAACATGTCAAACACATCTGAGAGCATGTAATGGCTTTTTCTTTCGTCTTAATGTGCTCATCGTAGGTGGCGATTAGTGCTATTATGATTTCCGGCTGTGTTTGATATCTGGATGTTGTATATGTTCCTGTTCCTTGATTAATGGCAAGCTGTAATTAAAGAGGCGTAAGTAAATGAGACGCATCATTACTGCAACTGTTGCTAAGCAGCAAAAAAAAGTGCACAAAATAAAAGCAAATTGATAGATAGCCAAAAAATTATATTGTGGAAAATGTTACATGCAAACTGCAAAATGCCTGTCTTGCAAAATAACATATTTTGCTAATGTATCAAGCTAACCAAATAACTACTAATAATCTAGCCAAACAATCAAATACCATTCTAATGCTCAAACAATGATTGAAATCACCTAGAAACATTTGTACACCTTTAGAAATGCAAGGGATATCCAAAACAATAAAACGCTGCTGTATATTGCTTTTCCAATCAGGTTAATTTTTTTTTGACTAGTTAACTGTTAATAAACTAGGTACATTTAGACGATTACAGTGTTAAAAAATTCACATACTTGCATATTTTTATTTGCAAATCCAAAAACGTCTCCACATTCTCCTACTGACTAGCTAGCTGATTTAGCTAAACTGCAGCTAAGGATATTTAGATTTATCTTAGATTGACATGGATGGTATTTTAGCATCTGAGTTATATTTCCTCACTAATTTATTACACAGCAGCTAAAATGTTCAAATCAAAAAAACATCTAAACTCTTGCTAATTACTAACTTTACCTACATTGGTTATCTTGCTAGCCTATAGCACACAGTACAAAATATCCAGTTATCATGGGCTAGGTGATATTTTGTGACATGTAAATAAGTTTTATTTACACTAACTAGTAAATTTACAAAATAAAAAACAAAATCACCATACAAAGAGGTAATAAACATTTATGCATAATGTTTTTATGTATTGAACTGTATATACAGTAGTTGAAATAACAACAAAAGGCTACTTGACTTGACTTAATTAGTATACCAAAAATTAAGTGTTGCTATTAGAGGAAAACATCTTGTACTGTAATAGTATGTTCTCCTTAACTCACATATAGGCCTAGTTGACCAGCCAGCTTGTTGTCTAATGTTTGTTGTTACTTGTTAGAAACATTAGACTCATAGGTTTAATGCATAATTAAAAACATCCAACACCAGTGTTGGCTTATTTCCTACATTTGGGATAAAAAATGCCTTTTCTTGTTTTTAAACTAAGGAATATCAATGCTTGTGGCTAATCATTTAATGCCTGTTATGTGATTTTTGTCTTATGTAATGTACATATGTTTTTAATAGTTAATTTGTCAAACAAAGGCATAAAACTGAAACATAAACAGTGTGAAGTGCCGAGGCAGGTTAGGAGTCCCACTGGGTGATGCACATTCGTCATTTCCTGACCCCATGACCCCTGACCCAGAACTGTACAGGTCAGAGTCGTTGGCAGACGGCACCTCGGCCCTTCCCTCCACAGAGTCAGGTTGACACCAGATCACTCAGTGTTCCTCTGCACTTTCTCTGTTTCCCTCTATTGTTCTGTTGACTTCATGCTCCCTATTAGAGATAACATCGGCATGTGTGCGTTCAGACATCTACCTTATGTCTTTGAGACTGTTTGCTTTCCTCTACCAAAGTGAAACTCTTCTGATCCAATTTGTAATATGAATCGGTCTTCTCTGCCATCACACAAGGTCAATGTCATCGAAAGTGTCATAAATAATCTCTGGATTTCATTAGGACTTCCTGTCTGGTCTGTTAAATCAGTGTTTATCATAGGGTGGGGGGAATTCCACACAAATTAGTTTTATCAGCAGGCAGTAATGAGAGGCACGTGTCTAGAAGCGAAAGAGATTTTTTTTTTCCTTTCCAGACATAATGTGGGCCTCGTGGTTAGTTTTTATAGTTAGTAAATCAGTGTTGTGCTTTCATCTCAGCTGCAGATATTTGATAAGCTTTTAAGGAAACTTTAACAAATAAAAAAAAATCCAATGTACTCCTTACAATTTTACATTTACTCCAACTATACTCAATCAAGACAAGTCAAGCAACTCATGGTTTTGCACTGATGCTTTTAATGTCTCACCCACTTTTTCCACATAATAAAAGCAAGCCAAAAAATTCACATACTGAAAGCAATCAAATTCATTACAATACAATTTCCTGGTTTTAAATAAATGATTTGGGAGGTGTATTTTTTAAAAAGAAATTTGCTGTATTACCATCGGCACTGCTGAAAACTTTGCGAGTTGGAACTTCAAGGGTGGAGTCAACTTCAAGGATGGAAAACTGCTGTAAGGGGGGAAAAAGTGAGTTGTTTGAAAATGTTTTCTCTTTGCATTTTTAAATAATATTTACTTTTAGTTTTGGCCAGAGATGTGCTCAAAAATATTCTTCGTGTGCTTTTCTTTAGAACATAGGCATAAATATTATTTTCATTAAAAAATCTGTGGAAAAGGCTTTAAATTAAATTGTGTATTAAATCAGCAAGTATTTATGACATGACCAAATAATAGGTTGAGGTTTAAGGCAGAAATTAATACAAAATAATAATAATAATAATAATAATAATAATAATAATAATAATAACAACAACAAAGATTTGGGGTGAGTAATAATTGAGTTTCTTTTGGATCTGGAAAATTGTGTAAACTAGATTTTTTAACAAACCATCCCTGAAATGCTTTCGTCTAGCACTCAACTGCACCTGTGTATGGTAGGTCTCAATGTTCCTACTGCCATTATCTGATCTGATAATCTAGTCAACATGGAGAGTTTTATCAGGATGCTGCACCGAAAGATCCTGTTCCGAGGACGATGTTCTCTGATGTAGACAAAACCCTGTTTTTCACCAGTCGCTCTTCCGTGATTGCAGACTCAAAATTTGTTTTATGTCTGTGGCTCAGCGCTGCAGATTAGAGGCTGTGTGTGAGCAGTGATACATCCTGGTTGGTGGGAGGTCAGACATAATGTTTAGGAAGGACATCTGGAAATTTACAGCAGAGATAGAGAGAAGTGTGACGGGAAATTTATTGGTCATAATGATGTAGATTAATTGTTATATACCTCGGTGATATGGAGTTAACAGTTCATTGCTACTATAGGAAGATTTTATGTGGGTTCATATGGCAGACACTCTCTATGATCAACACTAATAAAAAACAGACAATCTTTTGGTTATTTAATCATTTCGGATGTAATGTCAAATGTCAGCACTTTGTAAGAAAAAGGTTTCCACTATTCCACATTCTGTGTAACATGACAGGCTAAGTTTGGTTTATTTATTCATTATAATTATTAACTTAAAAAGGTTAGCTGATTAGGAAACTAACATAGCCACTATAAGCTACTACAGTATAAATGATAAGTGGAATCAGTCTTATTTTGCCTGTTCCACACAATTAAATGTAATGGTGTAAAAAATGTTTTAATGCTCTTTTTCATTTTGTTCATCCTTTTGAACTAATTGTGTTTCAGAAAGGTGGCACAAATCTTGTGTGAAAACACCTCATGTTACAGTATGGTTTTATATGTTACATTATATAGGCTTTAATCTTGCAGCTGTATTTACTTCCTTTACATTAGTATTATGACTATTTTATATGTATTCATTGGATAAACCCCCATTAATTTCAGTTCTAGGTTCAAACACTTCAAATGGAAAACGGGCAAATACTTATGCAAGGCACTGTTGCAGGATCAAACCACTTTTACAAGTCAAAAAAATGAAAAGAGTAGCTAAATGATAGATTTCTTGATCATCTCAAAACTGCTTTGATTTTGAATGCAGATCTCGACACTGACGTTGCTCTTCAAAAGCCTTAATTGCGACTTGAATTGTAAATCTTTTAGATAATGCAAATATCCCTGAAAGAGTAATTCAGCAATCCTGATAACATCAAAAACAAATCATAATCTTTATTTGAACCATATGGCAAAATTCACCACGAGTCAGACTCAGTGCTCATCTTCTCAGCAGGACGAACTGCTCTAAAATAATTTACAACAAGGCCATAATTAAAGGAACGGGGCTTTTGGGATATCACTCAGGCCAGGTGCATTGCCATATGGGCGACTTCACCTTTCTGAACACACAAGAGATATGCTTACCTGGTTAAATGATCTCAAATCGCCATCTGGCTTTCAGAGGACTCATTAAATCACTGTGCTGAGGGTCACAGCATGTTCAGGCTCCGTCCTCACTTCCTTATGAATGGTTGGAAAGTTTAAAACAACACAGAAGTAATAAGGTAGATTGTGTGGATATACACTCATGTCACCATAATTAGGAACATTAAACTAATGTCCCTTTGCTTTTGGAACAGCATAAGTTCTTCATGGATTCATAGATATTGAAAACGTTGACATGAATGCATTACATAATTGCCACATTTTTTTAAGCTGCACATTCATGTCGTGAAGCTCTTGTTCCACCACATCCCAAATGTGCTCTAATGGATTCAAATCTAGAGGCTGGAAAAGCTATTGAAGTTCTCTTAACTGTTATGTTCATGGATCCAGACCCTTTGAGGGAAGGTGCAATTTGTCAGCAACAGACTGACAGATATCACAAGCTTGCAAATTATTTTGTAGGCAACTATGAATCTTTTAAGACTTTTTTTTTTACATATTTAACCCACAACCCCCTCCCCAACACCCCTATTTCCCACCTATTTTGGTCATTTGCCAATTCCCAATCACCCACCCCGCTTCCAATATCATACAACAGCAAAAAAAAGCTTATGCTGTGTCACAGGGCAGCATAACACAATCAGAAGAAAGTACCATCTGCCTGCTTCCTCATACATGAGCTCACAAACTCCCTGGATTGTCAGACCCTGTGAACATTAATTTATTGCTATAACAAGTGTTCTTAAGTTGCTTTCATATCTGCCTTGTTTAATGTGTGTTTTTTTTTTTTTTAAGTTTGGCCCATTTTGACACCACACCAACCAACGGGACCATGACCTAAAAAACTAAGCTTTGATCATTTTTACAAATAACTGTGGTTCAGATGATTACTGATAGATTACAGTTTCATGGTTGATGTTGAATGCTTTCATCTTTTTTTTTTCATTTTCTTTAGCATTCAATCCAACCTGGTCAAACTGGTAAATGACCTAAACCAGCTGATATGTTAGCCTGTTTCTCTAACTTTCTCTCCTGACTAATTTCCTTACTTCTGTATTATTTTTCTTTACAAATGAACTATCAAGTAGCTTTCATTTAGTTCTCCAATATAGTTTCATATGATGTTTTAGTCATATTACCAACCTGATCCACGGCCGAATTACAAATTCTGAATTGCATAAGCACAGATGAACACCAGCTGGTTTGCCATCTCTATAAGGATGAGGCAGGTATTACCACACACTGGTGCGAATGTCGATTAAAAAAAAAAAAAAAAACATCCAACAGCACCACCTGGTGTTCAAGTGCAGGCATGACCCATTCCACTTCTGGGTCGCGTGTGATTTTTCTCTCTATTTTGGTACGGTCCAGATTATCTTTATATTCCCTGATCAGTGCACTACTTTATTACATAACGCGCCGTAATTCTGTTGTACAACCAATGTACATTAATCACACCAAAGTACCACCAAGTCTAGTGATTTCTTTCTGGCCACCAGAGCAAGCTGTGAGCAGCTGTGTTTAAGTAAGGGGGAAAAAAGCATTAGGTTTTACACTTAGAAAAAAATAATGGTAATTGGGGTGGCATGTTATAGGACTGTTACCTCTCAATTTTTTAACCTATAAATTGCATATCTCAGCGTTTTATTCCGTTCTTACTACAGCAACTTGCCTCCAATTACAGTTTCTGAGGTATTTTTAAAAAATTACACTTTTCTCCTTTGATTATAAAACATTCTTAAAACAGGTTAGTTCCTGTTTGAAGTCAGATGAAAAGAAGACTTTCATTTACCGTCCTAAAAAGCTGACCATTATACTAAACAGCAGTGCTGACATGTTCAATAATTAAAAAATGTATATTTACAAATATGCCAAAACTGAGTGTTTTCTGTGTGTGAAAAAGCATAGCCTACATTAGTTTATATACTTATAATGCATTATATGTTTTATATATGAGAACGTAGAAATCAAATGTCACTTTTATTGTATCAAATGTGTTCCTAAGGAAACTAGTAATGATAGTCACAAAATAACACTGCACCAATTATATAAATATTACATTTTACAGTACAGAAATCATTTTAACTCTTTAAACTAAAACCTACATTAAAAAAAGGATGAAATGTCTCTAAAAAACACACACACAATCACAAATGCCTTTTGACTGAACACAAAAGTATCTTTAGACTTTACAGTATCCGTTTTAAAGCAGTTAAATTAAATGCTGGGCCAGAGAAAATGTTATATCCGCAACAGATGAATAAATGTCTTCATCCTGCTGATGAACCACAAGGGCTCTGTGTTATTTGGTCCAGCTGACTTTAGGAATATCATAATGCTCAGTCAGTGTGTCCAGATGTCTGTTGAACTCCTAGAAAAAAAAGACAAACATCATGATTAAAGTCAGCTATATTGATCTAATGAGATTTACCTTAGACTCGATTTTAGAATGGGTATCAAGCAGACAGCCCATGAGCTGGGAGCAACACAACCTTCTCATGTGGCCCATCAAATTAATTCTAGCTTATCTATGCCTCTACGTTATCAATCAAAAATTCTGTTATGGAAAAAATTTTAACTAAAAGATTAAATTCAGAATTAGAATAACCTATTCATGACCAAGTCTGCTACTAACAAAATACCATGTGGCTTTTGCTGCAGAACAAAAATCCATGGGGAAAGGGATAACAGAGTGAATTCCACACTGAAGGTTTGTTTGTCCGGCATTGTATTTGCCAGAGGCAGGGGTTTTGCACACTGCTGGTGAGTTAAGTGAACCTATTCTCTTAACTTGTATAACCAGTAAGTATCAGTCACAATCATCTGCTCAGAAAATCACTACATTTGTCACAAAAGGATTGTCAATTCTACCAACAGAAATGGCAACGCTGTTCAGGACATGTTTGACTATGACCTGCAGACAATTCAAATCAATCGGGGCATATGTACAGAAGAATTGCCAGATACAGTAAATAACAGTTTAATACAAACAATAACATCACACTTACCTCAACTCTGCGCTTGTGTGTCTTGGAGGCCTTGTTCAAAATTCTTTCCATTTGCTAATAGAATTGAGAAGGATAATCAATTAAAATACAGCTGGTTCATTATATTAATTACAGATTATTATAACAGCTGGATTTTATTGAAATAAAACAGCAAGACAAGCTGCAATTTCTTATTTAGACATTCATCCAATGTGACATACATTTTTTAAAATCTCAGGAATCAATTCTCAAACCGTGTGAGCTAACTAAATTTCCTTAGCTTTTTTTTTTTTTAACTGATGGTGGCCATTAGTTGATGCAGCCTCAGACCTCTTGTACCCTAGATAAACCACTTCTTATAAAACATTTTTTGCATAACTTAAACTCCAGTTATGTTTATAAAATACCATACAAACGTATACACACTCTTTTCTCTTGGATTTTGTCGAAGGCAATTTGAGCTGGTGTTCTTTTATCAACATAGGCCTTCTTGGTCGTTTCCTCGTCTGTTGAAGTGGTTACCACCTGCTTTTCTAGTTGTTTTAACTGCTTGTCCTTCTTCTTTTTCCTGTTTAAATGAGATAATAAATGAGTTTAAATGAGTATAAAAAAATCAAAAATAGAACTATTGAGATCATGCTGGTATAGGACATTTATCAATGGCATGGTAGCATGATGGAGAAGAGTTACTAATACAACCCTAAAGAAGATTATTGATTATTATAATGGCAATGATTAAATGTTTTCCCAACTTATTAATGAACAGGTAATACCTTATTAAACTACAGATACATTCAATGCTGTAGAGGGACAGTAAAAAAACTCAAAATGATCATTTACAATATAGCAGCTACATGTAGATATTCTTACCAAAATAAAACGTAGCTTGTAGTGAGAAACTGTAATGTGTAAACTCCTTTGTCCTAAACACTAAACCGTGTTGGGAAATACCCCGCCTGGGCAAAAAAAAAAATGCAGCCAAATAATCTCACCCTTTTAAATGGCGAGTTTATTTGCAACTGAAAACTGTATTGAATTAGATTTTTCACACAAAAAAGGCCTGAGGATGGATGATTTTACAATACACGTGAGAGAGTTAATTCCTAACACTAAAACCAGTAACTCAGATGTTAGCTGACTCTGGCTAAAAACAAGCATAGCTTTAGCTGACCGAATTAAAAAAGGTTTCCATTTAAAAAATGATATACATTCAGATTAAGTTTAAAAGCCATTGTACATTTTCGTAGTATATTTACATGACGATTTAGGAAGTAGGTTTCTTAATATTTAATATATTCCGAGTTAACTGCTTAGCATTTGGCTCAACGAAAAGTGACTGCTGCTTTATTGCAGTTTTTATGTCTATATTTAGTTATACTAAAAAAATAATTTATTTTATCTGACAGTGAAATACTGATAAACATGGTAAACGTACTTTTTACCAGCTGAAATATCTCCAACTCCTTTGAGTTTTAAAGATCCTTTCTGAACAGACGTATATTCCGCCATCTTGCAGTTTTTTTTTTTTCTGGAAACGTCCTCTTACGTAATACGCTAATACGCACGCGCAGCGTCCTTTCTGACGCAGACAGAGCCGGAAGTTTTGTATCTTTAGCGGAAAAAGTGTAACGTCATAATAATTCGTTATATTACTATATTACTATATATATTCAACACGCGCTTTTAATTTGTGTAATTCTAGGAAGAAACATCAAACACATTAACAGTTATATTAGTCAACTTTAACACTGCGCGTGCGCGTGTCGATTTCGCGAGTACTTTGGTCACGTGACAATGTTTTAGCGCATGGTGCAAGAAAATGGCTCTCAGTAACGTCCTGAGGTCTTTAGCCGGAGTTAATGTCCATCCGTTTAGTTCAAACGCCCGACTTTGTGTTTGCGTTTTAGGGAACAGTTCAGTCCAGATTCGCGGATATGCTAAAAAACCTGGTATGACTTTTATACACTTGTTTTTATGCGGCGTTTCCAGGTAACTAGGCAACTAGCTAACGTCATAGTAGCAGCGCGTAGCCTAGACCTGACCTTGAGTGGCAGAAAATGCATTAGAAGCAAAACATTTTCATACATATTTTAGTTGAATTGGTTATGAAGCTAAGTGTTAAAATATTTCAGATATGAGTGTGTCTATAACACAATATTCCCTCCAGTTGTCGCACTACAATGCAGCTTTGTTACATCTTGTTTCATCTTGTTTTCTCAGCTGCTAAAGGAAAAGGGAAAGGCATGGTGAAGGATGTGCTGAAGGGCCCAGAGGTGTGTAAGGACCCGGTTAGGCTCACCACACATGCTGTAGGAGTTAATATCTACAAACAAGGAGAAGATCCACAGCTGAAACCCAAAGAGGAATATCCAGCATGGTAAAAGCATACAATGGCTTAAGGAAATTGATGTGTACATCACAAATGTTGCAAATGTAAAAATTGCAAAATCTAAAAAAGAAAAAAAAATGCACATTATAGAAAGTATGTTGCAATGTATTCCTAAACTTTAGGCTGTAGTTTTAAAGTACGACTGCTAAGAAATACTAGTACCGATACTGGTATTTTAATACGCACATCTCGGGTGATTTCCTTTTTTTTCTGTTTGTTGAAATTAATGGTAGAACATTTGTAAATGTAGTAGTGTAATTTATCCAGCCAAAAGAAAGGTATGGAAAACATTTAATAGTCATGTTTACTGATCTGCCATAACATTATGGCCACCCACCTAATATTGAGTAGGTCTCCCCTATTGCTATCAAAAAAAAAGATTCACTCTTCCTGACCCTTTCTATTGGAACCAGCATTAAACTTTTCATCAGTTTGCGCTACAGTTACTGTTCTGATCGGAGTACATGGGACAGCCTTCATTTCCCATGTGCATCAGTGAGCCATGGCCAACCATGACTCTGTTGCTGGTTTAGCAGTTTTCCTTCATTGGACCACTTTTGATGGAGCCTGACCAATGCAGACCGGGAACATCCCACAGGAGCTGCAGTTTTGATGTTTCCCTGATTCATGCATCTAGCCATTAGATTTTAGCCCTTTTAAAATGTATCCAATTCTTACTACTTCCTTATTTTTTCTGCTTCCAATACATCATTTTCAGAGATGGTGTTCACTTGCTTGCTTATATATACCCCAGCCACTTGCAGGTGACACTTTAATGAGCTATTGTAACTGTAGACATGGGCCAAATTGTGATGGGTGATGTGATGGGTCAGAGCAACTCCAAAACTGCATCTCTTTGTCAGGACTTCGCAAAAGTGGTCCAAGGATGGAAAAACCAGTAAACTGGAAGGCTAGCCTGTGCAGTCCAATGGAATACAAGATTTACTGTACATCTACAGTAACAATTTGTTATAGTAGTGTTTGGGGGGGGGTGTTAAGGGGTGGATGGGGGAGAGAAAGAAAGAGAGAAAGAGACCTACTTAGTATTAGACAGGTGGTCGTAATGTTATGGCTGATTGATGTATACACACATACACAAACTATACAGTATATAGCAATCAGCTACAGAATTATTTCCACCCTTAAGCCCTATTCGGACAGGACTAGTTTTCCACACAACGTTTGAGTTAGATTTTTTTTTTAGACGACATCTGTCATTTTATGTATGCATTCGGACGGGACTAACATCTGTGTTTAATACGGAGGTAGGAGTGTCTGTGTTTTACATGTGGGCGTTGCACAAGACATAATTGGTGTGCAAACATGAATACCGGCGCGCTAGGAAGTTCACGTTGACCAAAATACAAAACAAAAACGTTTCGGGAAAAAAACATTTTCGGCAATCACAGACATCTGCATAAGGACGGGATTAGATTTCTCAAAGGACTGACGAGTTTGCTGAAAAACAGTAGTTAATTTGCTCTGGAATTTTTACAGAGGTCGTGTGAGAGAAAGACAGTCATGGCAGATTCGGACCGAATTAAAATCATAAAGTACGTCTGTGAAAATTTTTCTAACGACCCCCAGTCTGAATAGGGCTTTAGTAATTATAAGAGAAACCTATCCTAGGATGTGAAAAAAGGGCTGATTTTATCTTTTTGTCTAACCTGAAACTTGTGGGTTATTCACAGGTTATACGAGCTAAATCTTGGTCCTCCTAAAAAACTCCACGAGTTGGATTCAGAGACCCGTGAATACTGGAAACGTTTGAGGAAGGAGCACATCTGGCGCTTCAATAAACTGCATAAAGGAAAGAAAATTTGAGAAACTTTTACATACATTTAGATTGGGAAAACTTTGATGCGATCTTAGTGTAAAAAGGTGTGTTTGATTGATGCAGTTCAGACCACGATCAACATTCCGTACAGTCGATCTGTTAATCATATGAACTGTGTTGTCAAATGGAACTCGATCGTGTCGATCAACACGTATGCCAAGTACTCTGTTTATTCATCAAGTTGCCTGAAGAGCGAATATTACAGAGTGAATGGGAAAATGTAGTTGGAATGTACATCAACATTGACACTTTTGTTGTCAAAAATGTATTTATTTAACATCATCATGTTTTTGTATGTAAATAAATTGAACACGCTTCCTATGAGAATTCTCCTCTGATGTTTTTATTTATTTATTTTTTATGATGTTTGCTGTGTATTGGTTTGAGATCCAATTAATGTAATTTATATCAGTGTTATCATCATCAAATCAGTCAATGATGTGTGGGGGGATCATCCTGGAAGACACTCATCCCACTAGGTGATCAGTCAGAAAAACTTTAAGAACTATAAGAACTTTATTTTAAGGTTCTCTGAGGTCAAGTGGCAGGAAACCATGAGAGTGAGATGTTATCACCTCGGCATAACTAAGGCACATGTATATATTTGTCTTTTGTTTCATTTGTCATCCAACTGTAGTTTGACTTGCATTTTTAAATATAATTTTAAATACTGTATATTTTTAATTATTTATTGTAATATAGGTATAAAATAACAGTTCATTACTTTATTGGAGCAGTACCTTAATAGGTGAACTGTGACTAATATGTCAAAAAATGTGTTTTAATCACTTTTCAATTTCTATTAAGCACTTTATGCAATAAATTAATTAATAAAAGGTTTTCACTTCTTAAAATTGAAAAATTGATTTAAATAATGTTACATTATTCATGTTTTTCATTAAAGATAGATAAAGACTAAAATGTTCCATTAATATAAGTATTTAAAATCATCACTTAGTACTTGGCCATCCGGCGTAAAAACTTTAAAAACCGTAAACCGTAAAAAAAAATTAATTTCAACAAAAAGTCGTAGTGCGGACTGGGTATTCCGCTGTGGCGACCCCTTGCCGGGAGCAGTCGAAAGACCAACAACAACTTAGTACTTGGCTAAAGCATTTCTGACAGCAGTGACAGCCTTAAAGGTCCTACACATCATATTTTTCATTAAATGTTAATATGATCTTTAGGGTCCTAATGAAAAGTTTGTATTATACGTTAATTAAAAATTAAAAATTATTGTGTTAAAAAAAAAACACTAATTTTTAAAAACACTAATGCTAATTTAAATGCTCATGACCTCTGCTGAGCCCCCCCCCACCCCCCAGTTCTGTGGGGCGTGTCTCGGAAGTGTAGTCCAGTGCGGGCAATGCTTTGGACTGCATTACCCACAAAGCATTGCCCACAACGCAGGATTATAGAGCCTGAGTCTGTTTCCTTCAGTCGTTTTTGGTTTGATTTAAGTACGGAACCTACGCGGAAGTTTGTAATATCGCCTGACAACGCAGAAATTAAAAGAATGGACATGCATCGACTCGATTTGTCTTTCTCATCACTGCATGGGCATGAATTAACGGGCTGTCACGCTGCCGCGAGCAACAACAACAAAAAGCGGAGAAGCTTACTGAGAGAGATACGGACGCGATGTGTTTACTGATGTGTTTACATGACTTCTTAATCTTCGACAGACATCGTTATAAACCATCTAACGTAACAAAGGTAAGCATAATATAGTTTTCCGACTACGTACACAGTTTGCAACTAGACAATCACCTTAATGCATTGTTTATTATAAACGGGCGATTAGGAATTATATAGAGACGGATGTACATAGAGAAGACTACATAACCATGTTCTATGAGAGTATAAGTTAACTTACACTCCGCATTCATCGTGATTATTAGAAAAGGCGATCTACAAAGAGTCATAGAAAAAGAACTTACTCACTGAGCCTGGTGAAGATGAAGCAGGAACACGAAGCGTTAGTACAGATCCATTTTTTAGGAGCAGCTTCCTAGTAAAACCTGCTTTATATTGACCTGCGTTTATAAAGCAGTCTGGTGAAAAATGATTATCGCAAACATGAACACATTTAGGTAGATCGGCGGGGACGTTAGCTTTAAAAACTAAATTCAGCCACTGCGTCCTCAGTGGCTCAGATACCTAACCCTAGGTAGGTACCCTAGGTCACTAACCCTAGGTAGTGAATGACAACTGCTGTGTTCGCTATTACACCCAACAACTGTACACAACACTCGCTTAGGCGCCATTTTGCTCCAGCGGCGAAAAACAATGGCCGACAGCTTCTTCTCACTCGGGGCGGGTCTTTGCTAAAACACCAGTGTCAATTAACTTGTGTAGGAACGACCTCTTGTGGTGTGGCGTCACACGGCAAGGCATTTGAGATTGGCCTGATTTCAGAAGGGGCGTGTTATTGTAATAAATAAAAAGAAAACCACTGGGCGGCTCTTTATCATTGTAGAGTGGTTGTGTAAGCATTTTCCTAACACACAGTTCAGTCCAAACAGCTTAAAAAAGTGCATGTAGGCCTGTATGACCCCTTTAAGTGTAATTGTGAATGATGCTACAAGCTTAGCACAAATGTCCTTCGGAAGACTCTTCCATTGTTTTTGGAAGAATTGTTTAGACTTATCCAGGTTGGATGGGCACCTCTGTTTTTATGTCTCTTCAGAGATGCTTGGGTTTATGACCTGGCTGTGGCTGGGCCAATCCAGCACTTTCCGTGCTGCAGATTTTTTTTTTTTTTGTATTCTTCCCTAGATCTGTGTCTTGACAAAATGCTGTCTCTCAGGTCTCCAGATAATTCTTGTGACCTTATGGCTTAGGTTTTACTCTGACATACAGTACATCTAAAGTACTTTGTACAGTACTCATATAGATAAGTGTGTCTTTCACTTTAATTATGTCAACTTAATTCATTTAGGACTCCAGTCAAGTTGTAGAAGCATTCAGGGTGACTGATAGATGTAGGATCCACCAGAGCTTAATAGCAAGTGTCATAACAAAGGGCCTGAACACTTATGAAAATGGAATATTTCAGTTTTTTTTAAATAAGTTAACAAAACAATATAAACATTTGTTTTTAGTTTGTGATTGAGGAGCATTATATGTAGACTAATGAGGAAAGGATTTAAATCCATTTTAAGATAAGTGTGATAAAATGAAGAAAATTTTTCATCAACACAGTATACATACACTCACTTATCATCTATACTGCTTTATCCTGTATTCAGGGTCGCAGGGACCTGGAGCCTAACCCAGGAGGCTTTGGGCATGAGGCAGGGTATACCCTGGACAGGGTGCCAATCCATCGCAGGGCACACACACTTACACACCCATTCACACTCTACGGGCAATTTTTGGGAATGCCATTTAGCCTAACCTGCATGTCTTTGGACTGTGGAAGAAAACCAGTGTACCCGGAGGAAACCCACCAAGCACGGGGAGAACATGCAAACTCCATGCACACAGAGACAGGAATCGAGGCCGGGCATCGAACACAGACCCTGGAGATGCAAGGCGACAGTGCAAACCTTTACACCACTGCGCCGCCGTATACATACACTTTCCAGCCAAATTTTTTGATAGGCTTCTGCAATAGCACAGCATTTATTTTCACTCAGAGTCACATATTTTTTTCTCCACGATTATGTATCATGATAGAAAAGTTGGACCATTGCGTAAAGTCTTCATTTTCACATTCTAAAGATTCTGAATGGGGTTGAAGTCCGGACACTGTGATGGTCAAGCCATGTGTTAAAATGATGTCTTATGCTCCCTGACCCACTCTTTTACAACTCTATGGTTCCTGCCATTGTCATCTTGGGATATGTCTGTGCCATCAGGGAAGAAAAAATTAATTGATGGCATGACTAGTCATTCATCGTATTCAAGTTGTTAACTGACCTTATTTTTTGTGCACATAATGTTGTTGAATATAGACATAACCAACAGAAGCAATCCCAGATCATTACACTGCCCCTGTAGGCTTGTATGGTAGGCTCTAGGCATGATGGGTGCATCAGTCCATGCACCTCTCTCTTCTTACCCTGATGCACCATCACGCTGGAACTAATTTTGGACCAATCAGACAGACCATATGACTATTTTCCAATGTCCACAGTCCATTCTTTATGCTCCCTAATAAACTCAAGCCTTTTTTTTCCCAAATAATGCCTTTTTTTTTAAGGCTACACAGCTGTTTACTCCCAATCCCCTGACTTTAGTCTTGTACTTTTGGAAATTCTTTTTCTTTTACTATTAAGCATAGCTGTGAGTTCTACTGTTGTTTTAATTATTTTTTATTTACACCATATTACACCAAATGGTTAAGTGATTTTTTCTGATCGCATTTCTTGCTCTAAGAAAAATTATCAACCCTATCCCTATCCTAACATATATGCAAATAAATGCTATAGGCACTTCAATATACTGTATAAAGCTAAAAAAAAAACGTCATTAATAAAACAAAGTCAGTATTTGGTTTGGCGACACTTTTAGGATGCCTTAGGCTTGAGTACATTTTATTTAGTTATATGAGGAAGTTAGCTGATAAGTTTAATGAGCATCCACAGTTTTTATGAGGATTTTGCCTGTTGCACCTGCTTCTGTTTTTCCTGCAAAACCCAGCAGCTTTTTTCATAAAATTTTTGTTTTTGTCTAAAAAGTGATTGCTTATACAGTATAATGTGCTGTTTTTTCTGTAACATTTAATTGTGTTTTGGAATACAGGCTGCACATTGACGTCTCTAAAGTATATCCATTTCTACAGTATTGTAATAAAGCGGTTGCTGAAATATGAGGGGGTACTCACTTTTGAGTCAGGAAAAGAGACAGTATATGCACGTTTCAGAAAATGAAAAATAGTATGATGTGAATTATATTCATATAATAATAATATTATAATTGTATTTTGTGTATAACGTATAGCAATAAATTTGGTACTAAATATTTAAGTTTTTCTTTTCCTTAAGCTTTTATGGCTGACTCTGTGTATTCATATATGTGTGTGTGTTATAGTAGTTATAAACATTTATTCCCCTCACCAGTCTCTCTTTTTTGGTCTCTTATTACATAGAAAAATAAGTACATTAAATTAAAGCTATTATTTGAAATAAAGCTGCACCGACGTTAGATGTAGAATGATTGATTCTATATAATAATTATTAATGAGCGTCTGTCCAATCAAAGAATTGAGAATTTAACAGCGCTCCCATTAAGTAAGTGTGATTTACTCGCATTGTACTTATGTTCTTCTATTTTTCCGAGTAATAATTGCGTGTGTGTGTGTGTGTGTGTGTGTGTGAAAGAGAGAGAGAGAGAGAGAGAGAGAGAGATAGGTTGTGCTGTTGAAGGCGGAGTAGGCGAAAGTAAAACCTCTCTCTCTCTCTCTCCCCCTCACACACACACGCGCGCACACGCACGCGCGCGCGCGCTAAGCTGCAGTGTGAAGGTGCCATGCAAATGCGTGTTAGAAAGAGGAACTGCCGGCGCGAGCGCACAGAGAAGCTCTTTACAGAAGTTGTTAAAGCTTCAGGATTCAAGCTCTCCAGTGCGTGTTAAGATATTAGTGCAAAAACCCGTGCTGCTGATCAAACTTACATGAGTGGATCTGATTAAAAGGAGGCTGATGGATCGTTTTCTCTTCACGCTGCGAGATTTTTAAATCCTGATTATTTTGAGGGAAAAAACAACAACAAAAACGAAAAACGAAGAAAAAAAAGGCTTTTTAAAGGCCTGCGAGTGAAGCGGCTTCCGGGAAAACCTCGAACCTCGAACTCCACAGGTAGATTTCATTTCAACAGCCATCATGCTTTTTAACCCTAACGTACTGCAGTTCTGTTTCTTATTCCGTATGATTTCACTCCACTTCAGTTGTGGACAGATAGACGGACACTTGTCACACCAAGCCAAGTGTCAACACAGCTGTAATTTGTCCATTTAACTCACTGCACAGTTCAGCGCTTCAGTCATTTGCATAGCTATTAATGTTTCTATGGACCGTACTGTTTGTATTACAGTCATATGTGAAGACTTTGATCACACGAGCAGAGAACAGATCGTTGAACGACAGGTTTTAACACGTGAGGCACGATACAGTCATGTGTGTGTGAGGTGCAACCATATGAAAATAATCAACGGTAATAAAACAGACTTACTCCCGCCACCATAAAATGGACTATTGTTCTACAACATCACTTACTGGAGTATTTTGTTTCCCTTCGCTCAAAGCAGTTTTGCACTCAGTAATTTTTGTTTCTGTAGTGTTTTTTTAACAGGTAATTGTTTTAGAAATGGCAGTGGAACCAGTTAGTTCCCGTTATTATGTGGTAACAGCATTAAACAATCAGACTTTTACCAGCAAAGTGTTCACAGAAAACCTGCTCCATAACACAGATTGGATTTATATATTCCAGAGTGATGGGTGGATAATTTATAGATATATCATTCAATATATAATCATTCTTGTGTTATGCAAGTATGTATCTGCCAAGTCCCTATGAATAGGCAGTTACTATAGAAATACTGTAGAAAACATGGAACAAGCCTGTGGTGTGCACCTGCACTATTGTTAGAGCTGTTCTAGAAAATTAATCAACATTTCCTGACCAAAAGTAAGAAGTCAACAATTGTAAAACTAATCATTCACAAAATTTCTGGCAGGAAGTTAGCATTATGAAAACTATGTAGTAAGTGTTATGTAAGTTTTTAGAAATGTTTGACACATAGATATGCTTGTTTAAAAAAAGAAAAGAAAAGAAAAAGGAAACGAAAATTCAGTTGCCCAAGTTAAGAAATGATATCAGACTAAAACTGTTAGTTTAGTTTATCTCTTTTAAGGGAAGCCCTCAAAGTTATACACTGTCTGGCATACACAACAATAAGTCGCATATGCTAATATTACATTCAGCCACCTTTAAATTTGATTAGGTTGAGTGGTGGAATATGGCTATGACACAGGGGAATGAAAATAAACAAGGTTTTTTTTGTTTTGTTTGTTTTTTTATTGCCACACAGCTTAGTCCAAATCCTCTGAGTTCTTGTTGAATTGTACCTGTGTAAATGCTCTTACTTTCACTGTTAAAGTTACCTGTGATTTCCCCAAATATATGAGTGATGTTCATTTCTGGTCAAGTCATGGTCATTTCAGATTTTTTTTTTCCTGACAATAATTCTTTGTGTTTTCTCAATTTTTTGGTCCATCTGAAATGGCAACTTTTTGGCCAGGCAGTATGTGTGTTACCGGTGATACCTTATAACAAAGGGTTTTCCTTTCAGAGAATGTTTCAGATAGAACTTGTTAATGAAGCTAGAAGAATTAACTGGTGGTGTTGTTAAAGGTTTTAATTATTACCGGTGTTATTGTTTTTGTTGCTTTTTTTGTTCTTTGAGGATAATCTGCTATAATTTAATGGTGGTTTAATGGACTTCTGTAATATTCACATCTGTACCAGGGAAACTACAAAGTGCAGTAAAATCTTGGTACAACATCCTGGTACAACAATGTAACTAAAAAGCACAAAATTGAGAATCCGAGAAACACTTAGGAACCATTAGGGTCATTACCTTCTGATATGGAGAAAACCATTGAAATAATTCCAATCAGGAATAGAAACTGTATTTTCTGTTGAACAGTCTGATAAATAAAGAAAGGGAATGTTCACAGTGTTCTAAGGGGATTATTGAAGCTGTCAGTACATTATTGGATCAGTTCCATTATTCAAGTTAAAAGCAGGTGATTAGATGTTTCATCTATTTTATATAAACTTTTTCTGTTAGACAAAAATGTGTAGATATTATGGAGGTATTGTCAAACATTTTTAAATGTGGATCTGCTGTTCTGATAGTGCTCCGTTACGTATTATGATAGTTTACCAAATATTTATTAATGAAGCTTTTTCATGAAACCTATAATACGACACGCAATTTTACTTCTTCACTTTTACTAATCCTACTTTCTATCTGATTTTTTTACTATTTGATGAATCAGACCTACATGGCTGGAGCTGAGAGGGATGGCATAATTGGAGCAGAGATCATTAGTATAGATGGAGCTCACAGGTTGATGTCTTTAAAGCTGATATAAAGCTGTCCTCTTGTATTTGTCTGGTTTTTAACTTTGGTGTTTTAGGAAGACTCTTGTGTTGTCTTTTGGTTCCAAGTTGTAATTCTATTTACCAGCGGCTGGTTTACTTTGATTTGCATGTTTAACTATAGTCTGCGGTTTTCTTGCATCTGTTCTGTCAACTATTCTGTTTAGTTTACTGTTTGATTCTTTGATTATGTTACCCTGTTGTTTTGCCATTGTTGTTGCTAGCATTAGCCTTAGCCCTAACCCTAGTTCCTAGCCATAGTCCATAGTTTTCATATTCCTGTTTGTACTTAGAATTTAAGTTTAATATGTTTAAACTACACTCCAATAAACCACCATCTGCACTTGCATCCTGCCTCTCCTCCATACATGATACGTTGGTTTTTCATTGGGTTAGGATTGGTGTGGCTGGAGCTCGCAAGGTTGGTGTGGTTGGAGTTAGAATTGTTAATGTGGCTAAAACTGAGAGGGTTTGTGGAATTGAGGCTGTTTGACTGGGATAGGGATTGGTATGCCTGACGCTGAGAGAGCTGGTGTAAATTTGGTGTGGTTGAAGTTGAGATTGCGGGTGTAACTGAAGTTGAGATTGTTGGTGTAGCTGAATCTGTCAGTGTTGGTGCATTTGAAGCTAAGAGTGTTGGTGTGGCTGTAGCTGAGATTGTTTGTGTGGATAAGGAGTTTTGGTGTGGCCGATGCTGAGAAAGCAGTTAGTGTGGTTAAAGCTGAGAGTGTTGGTTTCTTATAATATCCACAATAACTACAACCCCAATTCCAAAATAGTTAGGACACTATGGAAATTGACAATAAAAACACTGTAAACTCCCCTTTGTCGCTGCGTTTACAAATGTGACTTAAGCCATAATAAACCCATACATCAATACTGTCCAAAGGTTTCAAAGACTTTTCCGGGCTTTGTGTCATATGAGAAAGACAGTGGCACACTGGAAACATGTTTTGTGGTCCAACGAGTCAATATTTCAGCAATAATGTTCTCTGGGCCAAAGATAAAAAAGATTGCTGATTGATTTTTAGCGTCACGTCCAAAAGCCAGCATCAATCATGGTACAGGTAAGAAGGTGCCTGTGACGTTGGCACCATTAATGCAAAAAAAAAAAAAAAAAAATATATATATATATATATATATATATATATATATATATATATATATATATATATATATATATATATATATATTCGGAGCAGCATATGCTGTCATCCAAACACAATCTTTTTCAGAGACATCCCTGACGACGCCATATACATGCATAACTGCTAAACACAAAGAGATGCTTGTCTGTACACTCTGCTCAATCAGATCAGTTTGCAAAGCTTTAGCTTTCATACTAATATGACTATCAACCTGATCACTCCTTTCTTCTTGTAGATTTCTAACTAACCAAATGACATCTCTGCTTTATTGTAATGCGACATTTTATAGTACTGCTGCAGTCTTGCATTTGCTCCAACATCTCCACTTCTTCTATGCTACCAACATTTCTTATTAACGTGATGCTGCATATTGCTGGAAATTGGTCACACAAAGGCTCTTTTATTCTTTGGACACCAGCAGTGAAACTTTACTTATATATATATATATATATATATATATATATATATATATATATATATATATATATATAATCTCAGGATATAATCTGATTGTAGCTTTTTCTCTCTTTTTAAACACCATGTTTTCTGTTCTAAAAATAACTGTGACATCAATGCAGAACACAGCTACTAACCTCTTACAAGAATTTTGAGAATATGGAAGCAACCAAAAAATTTACACAAAATCACTAAAGGCATCACTATCAATTCAGTATAAATATATTCAATGTGTTTTAGGGTGGGGTTTTCCTGTTTAATCATGTGTTTCCTATTATTGTCACACCGTTACTGCTTGATTGCTGTTTGGGGAAAATGACACTCTGTATGAACAAGTTTCAGTTTTTGATCACTAGTAAATATCACATAATGCACTAGTAGATATGACACACCATTTGTGCCAAGTTGTGCCAGTAAAATTGGGTACTGTGAAATCTTTAGACTAATTGCTATCAGTGCGTTGCTAAACTGGGTAAGCACAGGATTTGAAATAATATATAGATTGTACCTTCTTTTGATATAGCGATGATAGAGGTTTTTGTTAGGTTAGGATTTTATTGACTATAGTATGTGGATATTATCATAATTTTAGCATGTATATAAATTATAGAATAATTTTCTGGCTAAAATATTTTTTATAAAATGAAAAAAAAATAGAGAGAAGAATTTATGTTGAATGAAACTGTTTGGCTTTTGATGTTTTATTATTAATATGTAAGTATAAAGCTAATTATTTGTGGCTTAAAGAACTCTTTAAAAGGCTCATTAGCTGATCAGTGATATCCATATCATAGAACCTGTTCATATTATCTGTGCTAATTAGTAAATAGTACTTTGTAGTGCATAAGCTTGTTACACGTGTTTACAGTATGCTCAGTAAAATGTTAGTTATTTGGTTTACTGCAGTTGACGCTACAGAATTTGGATAAAACGTGACTCACTGAAAATGACTCAGTATGTACAAGGTGAAGTGGGTGGGGGACGTTAGTGACTTTCACATCCTTTTTGGATTTTTTCAGCAAACATATTTAGACAAATATCTTTAAAACAGACAATAATAAAACTAGTATATGACAATTATTTATTTGTCAATTTTAATTTGGTTTAAAATTGGACGTTTTTATTTGGCTAAAAGCAAATGTGTAAATTAAAATGAAAATAGTAATATCCTTTTAAAAAAGGTACATTCGCAAAAATACACTAATATATTTTGATGGGTAGTTACCTGTTTCAGAGATTAGATGAGTTTGTTTCTGCTATATGAACTAGAAAAGAATTCTGAAAAGTAAAGTACATAATTCCTACTTACTTTCTTGTTAGTTGGAGGACTCTATGAGGGATTTGTGTCTCCATAATATTACATTTACAAGTCTGTACATAAAAAATATTTTATAACATTTAATAACAATTAATAACATTTTAATTGAAGGTTACAATAACCATTGTTATATAAAAAAACAACATCTACTAGAACTATATCTTGAAGTTGTAGTTTCTCTCAACCCTGTTAACTAAACTCTTTCACCCTATAAAAGATTTGTCCTATTTCAAAGGTTCTATTCCTGCATGTTCAGCAGGAAGTTACATCGTGTCAGAAAAGCATCAGAAATTTTGTAAAGACCATGAAAAAAAAACTGTCTTCTCATTCTGTACTTTTGGGCTTTGATAAGACATTTAAAGATCAGGAAACTTTGATAGTACAGGCCTTTTACTCAGATTACAGATAAAAAAAAAAATGTAAGTAAAAGGTAAGACCTTACAGTTATCATATCATTAATACTGAAGGTGGTTAACCACATTGTGTGTATTTGCTAAGTCTAGGCAAAAAGAAAAGAAGCTCAGTACTGTTACTTATTTAAGAGCAAATAAATAGACAAATTAGGTTTACAAATAAAGCTACATTTATAGTATTTAATAGGACCGTTCCAAATTCAAATTTAAATTTAGTTTGTCAGATAAACAGGATGATATGCAGTGAAATGCTTATTACACTGACTTAAAATTTACAATGTACAATTAAATCACAAATATTATATTCAAATAAAGTAATAAGAATATGAGTATTAAGCATTTAAAAAAAAGGTTAAAAAATGTACCTTATTTGCGAAGTTACCAAAATAAAATAGAATTGGAATTAATTATTATGCTTATTACTCGTTGATTTGTAACATTTACCCAGTTACTGTAAGTTACATGTATAATGCAGATTTGATATTTTATGAATGATTTCACTTTGTTTTATAATGTATTATATGTGTTATAGGTCTGGGGTATGCATGATATATTTTGCATGCATGTCAGATTTCTGCACTACAAAAATTCTGCTGTGACTGGGACTTGAGTGAACAGTGCTAAGGTATGGCGGACTGGAATTTGGGCTTGGACACCCTGAGTGAGGTGGCACTAAACAGACTCGCAGAAATGCTGGACAAATCAAACAGTGGCTGGAGGCAATTGGCAGCAGCGGTTAAAACCCAGCAACAGTTCTCTTGCAGGTACAATGTTTTTGTCATTTTCTGTGACACTTGTTTCACATCAGTCGCACAATTTGTGCATCTAGTCCAAGTTTTACTGAAGTCCTTCCTAAAGCCAATTGGTACCAATGTCTTATCCTTTTTTTCAAAGATAAAAAAGTCATCATTAGAAGGTTTAATTTTCACAAGGTGAATTTAAAATAATTTTTGGTATCGAATGTTACAGCATCACCAAATTCCCTACATTTGATCTTTATTTGATTTGGTGACAAGTTTATTATCTATCCTCAACAGAGTTTGAGAAGGCATGCATGAAATACACTTTAAAATACCTTTAAAAGAGAAATGAAAAGCGGATTGACGCAACAGACAAAACACACAATGTGTATCAAAATTCATCAATCCACAAAATTTTCAAATATTGAAAGATTTAAGATTTTAGTTTGGTAATACAGTTAAAAGGTAATAGTTTGAAAATAATTTTATTTACACTTACCCCATTACCCCATAATGTCGCACTTACCCCATTTACAGTTGTAGCCCCAAATTTTGAGAATGATTCAAATTTAAATTTTCTCAAAGTTAGCTTCTTTAGTGTTTTTAGATCTTTTTGTCAGATGTTACTATGGTATACTGACATATAATTACAATCATACCTGATCAGTGCTTGAAGTTTGACAGAATTTCTGGGTTTTGGGGCGAATTGTGGAGGTCATGGAAAAGAAGGCCCAACACTGATTGACAGATATTGTAACTTAATGTAATCTATAAAAATAAAAAAGTTTTTTTGGTCAGAACTTTTTTTGAGTTCACCTAATAAGAAATGTTTGGTGTCTATGTTTTTTTGGTCTCTGTGTGCAGTGAGAAGGAGATTACCAGCTGCTCTCTTCAGGTGCTCAGCCCTCGTGGCAGTCCTGGCCGACGCCTGCTGGCTCTGCTCGCTGACAAGAAGTGCTCGCTGGACTTCCTGCTGCAATGCCTTCAAAAGATTGAACACCACGGGGCTGCAAGTTTTCTCACTGAATGTGGTATATACATACAATTACTATTGCTAAAATCCTTCTGAGGACTTTCTACTAACATAATGTGAAGTTATTCTACTCCAATAACAGAATAGTAGAATATTAGAAGGAAATTAAAATGGAAAATTAAACCTTAAAATATTACGAAATTGATATTATGTTATACTATGGGTATAGAATCACCCCCTTTGAAAGAATCACATTCTGTTGCTTTGCAGCCTAAAATTAAGCCAGACACAGATTTTTTTTTACCCAGCTGTATTTACTCACTGCAACTTTTAACATCCAAGTGAATAACACCAACATGTCTGAAAAAAAATTACAAAAAAAAAAAAAACAGGATCACTGATTTTAAAAAAAAAGACCCCCCCCCCCCTAAAAATGCCTTGTAAACTCAGATGAAGCAAATTATAGTCTTTTTTTATATGTATCGTAAAAAAAAATATTTAAGTACAAATTACTTATACAGTGATATAATGACTTATAATGTGACTATAAAAGCTTTATCTTAGTCTCAGCTGAACTTTTGAATGCATTTTTCCACAGAACGAAGGTTGTAGAATTTGACCCATGTTTATTGATTACTTGAATTTCGGGTGACAAACTTCCTACTCAGAATGGGTGTGCAGAACAGACATTTATAACAAGCAAAACCTGTTGTAGTGTACTTATGTGCACCTCAATTTTAAATTAAGACAGACATGAAAAACCTGTACTATCTCTTTAATCTGACAATAAGCTGAGAATGTGAATCAAGTGTGCTAGAGCAGGAATTTATCCACAGAGAGTTTCACAGACAAAATTTCAGACACACCTTAAATGTCTCAGAAATTATTATCCACATATAAGTAGTTAATTGTGTCAATGTCCTTAAGTGTCTCTCTCTTTTTGTGCATGTGTATGTGGGTGTGCGTGTGTGCATGCATGTGGTGTTGTTGTTTTACTTGCAGTGGTGCCCATAGAGATAATGACTAATCCTCAGAATGTGCAAGCACCAAAGGGTAGCACAATAACACTCAGCTGCAGGGCTGTTGGCCCGCCGGGACTCAGCTACCAGTGGTTCAGGAGGAAAGAGGAGGTCTGTCATTATTATGTACAAAATCATTCAGTATTTTCATATATAACTTAAAAATTAATAAATAAGTAACATTACAGGATGATATATGCATGGCTGTAAAGAAAAAATATATAGTACAAGATTAGAGGAGAATCCAGCAAGCTCAGTAAAACCTAACAACCATTTTACTTATACAGTAGTACTGTGCAAAAGTCTTAGGCACATACAAAGATTTGGCATAAGCAGAAGATTCAGATTTTGAAAACATTTTTGCATAAAAGAAACTTCTATATATAGAAGCAATAAAAAGTAATAAAATAAACAGTCAATATCTGGACATTATTTTGCAGCTTTGTAAGAAAAGCGTACATTAGTTTCTTTATATATATATATATATATATATATATATATATATATATATATATATATATACACACACACACACACACACACTGTATATACTGTATATATAAACCCATATACTTATGTGTATCTGTTTAGAGTTCAAAATATTTATATCTGCATCTGTACCTGTAACTCTTTACTGTTTACCAAACATCCGTCTCTGCATACACATCCCCTTTTTTTTTTATTAAGAATGAGCCCTACCACTATGCTTTTAGAAATGATAGAAAAATCCCCTGATGTCTAAATTTGAGCTGTGTCTGATATTCGCTAAACCTCAGCTATGTGACCTTGGGTAATTTTGATCCTGTTGGCACAGTTACCATTCTTGTTTGTACCTGCTCACAAATGTATTTTTTTTGTATGTTTAAAATGTCTAAGGATGCCTCTGAATTACAAAAAAAAGGAAGGTATTAATTCAAAACTGTGTCAGGCATTTGAGCTTGCTGTGATTATAATTCTGTTTGGATCAATTCCAAAAACTAACCGGTTATTTTACTAGTTACAATAATAATTTCCCATAAACCCTACACCCAAGCATTTTAAAAAAAAAAATCTTGAAAGTTAGAAACCTCTCTGGTTTCATGACATTTATATTGTGTCTTGTGGGATCAAAAATACACAATATAAATGTCATGCAACAGGGATATTTTTTACTTTCATGCCAGAGATTCTTAACTGTATTCAAGTTTCTTATTAATTCTAAGTAATGTATTGATATTCATTAACAGCTATAGCTAGGACTAAAGTGGCAAAAACAGGATTTGTTCAGAAAGTATGTTTCGAGTTTCGTTTTAGGAGGTGTGTTTATAAGAGCAACACTGCAGGATTTGTTCACATAGTGCGAGCAAGAACAGCCAACAAAGTGACAGCATCAATCTTACTCACAGACACCCACACCCACACATATATATATATATATATATATATATATATATATATATATATATATACACACACACACACACACATAAATAATTAATATTTCACAATGACTAAAATGCAGGGTGGCAACATGATCTTCGGTTACACAACTGTAACCAGTTTATCAGCACAGCAATGTTGAAATTGTATAATGTAAACTGAAAGGCTAGCAGCTATAAACAGCTTTAACCTTTAGCCTTGTTTTAAGACATTTTATTTAAAATGTTTGCTAGAAATTTTATTCGATTTTTAAACTAATTGTTTTTCTATGATTTAAATTTGAATTTGATTTGAAATTATAGAAAATGAAATGACATGTTTGTTGGTTGCATGTTGTGTAGGTGCCGGGTGGGAATACATCAGATCTGATTCTGAACCCAGCTCAGGAAGGTCACTACATTTGTCGTGTCAGTGCTGGAGAGAAGTTTGTGTTCAGCGGATGGGCCCAGGTCCGACTGCTCCGCTCTCCTGATTCGGGTAATCTGCATAGTCCATCAACCAGAGCTTGTTATACAATGCATGTCAATGAGGATTAGACTGAGTGTTTATGTCTCTATATTGCAGGCTCAGATGTGAGCTTTCCATCTTCAATAAGTGGGATGTGTATAACTCAGCAGCCCAGAGCTCAGAAGCTGTCTGAGGGTGATACCTTACATCTGGTTTGTGCTGCCCAGGCCATGCCACCTCCCCAGTTTCAGTGGTACCACAATCAGAAACCTCTACAGAAGGCCAACAGACAGTTCCTAAAGGTGTCACTTATCCTAAGTACCTACATATCTATCTATCTATCTATCTATCTATCTATCTATCTATCTATCTATCTATCTATCTATCTATCTATCTATCTATCTAATTCCCACAGGCTTTCTATTCCTCTTATATCACTGCCTTTTTGCAAAAGATTACCATATTTCCCATTCATTAACCTCTTTAATCTAGACCCATATAGATCTGTCTCGGAAACGCAACATTGGTCAATGACCGATTACAAAGCAACTTCTTATATGAAGTCCTGCCTGTGTTTTACAGTTTTTCTCAGTCGCTTTGGTGCGTTTCTCAGAACACTATTAACATTTGCACAGCAGTTAGTGCATTTCTCAAAACAATTAGTGCAAACTGCAAAACCTAGTGGATAGCCTGCAAAAGCACGTCACATGCTTAAAATTGATAGTCCATTCCTCAAAAGCAAGTATTCATGTCAATGAAACTGTCAGTGCCATCAAAATGAAAAGTCTTGACACCATCTTTATGAACAAGATAGTCAAATGGCTTTGTCATGTTTTCACTATGACAGTTTATAATTTCAGTGTTTTCCATTGCAAAAATATTTGGTGACACCTGAAAATGCTCAAGACAGCACTATGCCCTACTTGTACAGCCATTTGAAACGTGCAGTAAAGTTACTGTAGATGTTATGGGAGTTTTGGGAGTAACTGAGACACTGAATACGCACGTTTGACATTTTTACTGTATAGAAGTGTTTGTAATTCTACAGCATTGTGCAAAAGAAAAATATGCTACAGTCACTTGTTTACTGTAGAATACATGTAAACATAAAATCACCCTTTTGGTAGAGCTGTGCACAAATGTGAACAATATACAGTACATGTAACAGTACATACAGTATTGTACAGTACTGTAACATACAGGTACAGTAAATCATTCTGGCACATCCAGACGTTCCTGTCTGTCTGGCCACATATTTTCATCTACATCGCAACGGATGTTATCCCTCGCAATGCAGCGAAGAAAGTATCTCCTGGAGTGGCGAATCCATCCTCTGCAGGACTCTGCTGTGATGTTGTCACATGCTGCATCCATGGCTGCTAGCAGGGCCATTGGCTCATGTGGATGCCGGTCAATTCACCTGAGATCAAATCAAGGTGAAATTCACCTGAGATCAATTGTTCAATTTAGGAGACATTTCCAGAAAAAAAATGATAAAGAAAGGTATAGAATTTGCTTGACAGATGACTAATATTTGACATTTGATAACTAGTTCAACAATTTTGTGTGTAATGACTCAAGCAATGAAAGTAAGACTATTAGTTTTATTGAGAACGACTATTCAGCATCCATAAGTATAATTAATTTTGACTGACATGACATAAGCAAATGGAAATGTCAAAAAACAGCAGAGAAATGTATGAAAGCAACTGATACATGTCCAAAATCACTTGCAGTTTGTTCAGAGAAAGGAGAAATTGATACTACTAGGTTGAACTAATAGTTACTGTATGAGAATTTTAATTCTGATCTGAGAAACGCACCAAAGCGATTGAGAAAAAATGTAACAGAGGAGGTCTAAACTATGCATTTCGGTATTTAGTGTCATGTAGAATACAGATATGTCAGGTAGATATGTCACGTAGAACCAAAGATATCATTGTTTTTAAAACTTTTTAAAATTAGTTTTAAAGTTTACCTCTACTAGGATATGGAATGACATTTTAGAAATGTTAA